>NC_143527.1:865000-1165000 GCF_031878675.1 Megascapheus bottae
CGCACTTCAGGCTCCCCTGGCAGCCCCCCGACGGGGTTGTGAGGCCGGGGAGCAGCTTCGTAAGACGGGGTGATTCGGACGTGTGTGCTTATGCGTATAAATGTTTACTGCCCTTTAGCAGCTGGTGTTAGCCAAGACACCAAGATATCCTCTAAGCTTTAAATCAGTGGTTTTATAGAGCACAGAGAATTTTTATGATAACATAATTCTGTACATAAAATATCACATTAAAAGCAGAAGATAGTTTTGTACTTTCATTCCCCATTAATTTGACTGAAAACAATTTGCAATGAAATCTAACCAATCAGAATTCACTGTTGTAAAAGCTAGTTTGACTCAAAATCCAGATGGTGCAGGAAGGGTCCGTGGTCAGGTCCACGCCTGTGGGGATGGCGAGGAAGCTGGACTCACTTCCCAGAGCGATCCTCAGATCTCAGCTTCCCGAGTAGCCACGACGGCAGGCGTGAGCCACTGTGCCGGCTCAGGGAGAGGGAAGACTTCCGATCCTTTCTGCTCTCAGTTCAGAGGGTTCCGTCCATAGTTCTTGGCTCTGTGGATCTGGGTGTGGCCTGAGGCACAGCTTCCTGTTGACAGGGGCACGCGGCAGAGGCAGCTGACGGAAGGCCCACAGGAGTCTGGGGACAGGCAAAGCCCAGCTCCCAACACTCCCAGAACCCCACCGTCCCGGGCTTGCTCTTGCGGTTTTCACTCGGCTGGCACTCCTGTCAGACAGCTACAGAAAGTCTCCATGCCCCCAAACCTGGCCGTCAGGGTTATTGAAGCTCCTTTCCGTTCTTCTGCTGTGGAGTGCTGCATAGCAGACATACTTCCTCCAGCCCCCGGCAGGCACCCCTGGTCATCTCTTTTGCACTTCACCCCGCACAGAGCCCTGCCCCGGACGCCCCATCAAATTCTATGCTGGAATTCCTTCCTTCCGAGTACCTGTCCTGAGAGCAGCGAGGACCGTGGACAGCTCCCAGGCCAGCTGGAATGCGGGAGCCGAAGGGCACCAATGGGGATTTCCTGGGCGCAAGAACCATGTCAGCAAGCCCAGTGCTCACTCCTCACTCCTCCAGCTGTCATGCCAGGACAGAGCTGGACTCCGTCTATAACAAGCCCCACAGTTGCATGGGTGAAGCCCAAGCTGAACCACCTTCCAGCAGCAGACACTAGAGCTCCGGGGTGGCTGGTCTAGAAACACCAGTCCTTGCAGGTCTCTAGGCCTTTGTTGCTGGGTCTGCTTTGCCCCAGGCTGTGGGTGTGGCCACCAGGTTTAACCCCTGCACCACCTGGCTCCCAATCCCTGTGCCCAGGCTCTCCAGTGCCCACATGGCTTTGGCTGCCTGCAGGTTGTTTCCAAGGCAGGTCTGCTTCTTCCTCCTCCTCCTCTGGTTCTCAGGCTCAGGGTAGGGTTGGTATTCGATATTTAGAATGGATCACTGAGTACCTGTTTACATTGTTCTAGGCTGAGTGGAGGTGTATTTAGGAAGGGCTCGCCGATTGCTGTGGGTGCTGGCGTTTCAGAAGCAAGGGTGGGGGGCTGCAGGGTCCTGGCCTGTCCCCTGGGTGATGGAAAGGCCCTCCCACGGCTGCACAAAGGACAGCTCGGCACACACTCAAGGTGATGCTGGGCCTTTGAGCCAATGCAGGTAAAGCAGCAGAGATCCTCCTCTGCCAGCCCAGGGCTTGTCGCAAAGCAGTCCCCTCAGAGCACATTCTGATCCGGAGCTTGGGCTCCTGTCCAGGCAGACCTGCTAAGGTCAGCCTGGATGGAAGCCCGGAGTCTGCACCTCCATCAGGTTCCACAGGTCGATATTTGTGCTCAGGAAAACTGGAGGAGAGCCTTCTGGGCCTTTCCACACTCTAGGTGACAGGGAAGGCCTCAGAGGCTGGGTGTGTCCACACCACAGGCCTGGAGCTGCTCAGGCAGGGCACTGTTCAGTCCCTCTTCCCGACAGGGTCTTCCAGGGGAGGGGGCCATGCTGTTACGGGGGTGTGGACTTCACCCTTCCATGGCTAGAGCCACAGATCTCTGCAGGCCTCAGAGGGCGGCAGAGGGGAAGATGGCCCCTGGAGGAGTCACGCCGGGTCTGGGTGGGGGAGGGAGCACACTCAGCTGGTTAAGTCTCTGGCAGCTGGGAAGTAACTGTTTGGAAAGTGCGATGCCCAAGAGTGAAGAAAGCCCACTCTGCACATGGCCTCCGTTGTCTGCTGCTGGAGGTGACGGTGGCCACACCGTCGGGCAGCCGTCACAGGACATTTGGCAAAATGGCCATTTGGCATTCTGAGGTTGGCATTCAACATGGTGTCTTGGCAGCAGCCTGGCATGGGGTCAGCGTGGGAGCCATAGCCCACGCCTGTGGGCTCAGAGAGAGGGGAGTGGGGCCTGAGCTGGGGCTTCCAGCAGAGACAGGAGAGATGACCAGAGTCAGGTAACCAGACATGGTCACTAATGAATCCTTTCAGATAAGACTAAAAGCACTAAAACGACTGAACCATGATGGCGTGCCTTGGCCTCTGTGACCAGAGCAGGAGAGCAGAGAGGGGAGGAGGGGAACTGGTGGGGCTCTGGCAGGGCTCAGAGCCCGGGCTTTGTCATTTGCACAGCGTGCCCCGCTCAGCCTTCAGACCCCCAGGGATGGCACAGCTGAGGACGGGATCCAGGAGCAGAGGCATGGTTTGCCCAAGCAGCTCTGGAGGAGGTGTCAGGAGTCCTGTTGGAGATAAGAGCTTCCTAGACTTTCCTGCCCAGCCTGGCACAATCCCCAGTCATCTCAGCCTCCTGGGCAAAGAGGATTACAGGCGTGAGCCACTGGTGCCGGCTCATCACAGAAACATTTATATTGTGAATGGGAGGTGCTCGTGGGTGGAGCACCGCCCCAAGCTGGAGGGCTGGGTTATATGGGCGATGGTGGCAGCCTGCAGTGACCCTATGGCCTTAGAACTGTTTTGGTGACCCACACCGAGGGGAAAAGGAGTCTTCTGTTATGCAGAGCAGAGTGCAGGAGTTTTGGCCTTCTCAAATAGCTAGAGATTTTATGACCGATGTGATTTCCTAGGAGGAAAATTTGAACTTCAAAAACAAAACATATTTTTCAGGATGACGTCTTCTCAAAGAACTTATGTATTTCATTTTGCTATTAATTTTACTTTGGGCAAACTAAATGATCTTATGAATCTGTTTTCAACACTTACTACACATTATAATTTGTATTTTATCACCAAATTATCAGAAAGTAATTCCCACATAGCCCTGTTGTTTGACTCACTCACCAGCTCTTGCCTGGCTTTGATTTTTCCTCTTTAGAAATTCAAAAAGTCAAGTTTGTCTTCTCTTGCTGGGTTTCATTTTTGCAGGAAGAGAGCAGGTAATTCCAATAACTTTGAGCTTTTTATTTTCCAGAATAATACAGTAACAGGGTACTTTTTCAGAGGTAAAAGTAGGAAGCTGGTAAGGTAATTGGGGAGCTCAGGCTGGGGCCGGTTCACCAAAGGGCTTGGTGTTCTTGTTTGGAATAAACATTTCTTTCTTCCCTAGTGGCAACTCTGGCAGAATCTCCTCCCCTGGCGGGGATGAATCCAGGCAATGGGTGTGTCAGGAGAGCAGCGCTGGCGTGTGTCCATGTGGCCGTGCACTGTGATACAGTCTCGTCTCACTCTCCCTTCCTACCTCCCCCTTTCCACCCTCAGTTAATGCACCTGCGATCTGGGGACTCCAGCCATGAAATGACTACAACTGTGACCCCTGCCGCAGCCAGAGACAGCTCTCTATGAAGAGCCTGGAACATGGAAGCACAGAAAAGTCTAGCGTTTTAGTGCCTTGCCTTCCAGTGTTTCATTCTGTACATAGAAAAGGAAAATCTGGGTGTAAACATACTTCTGTCCCCAAGAGACAGTTGATAAACCCTGACATGTATGCCACTATTTCTGCCATAGAAATGCAGTGTGATTCATGGATATGTCTGCTCTTCTGAAATTTGGAGTGTTCTTAATTTGCTTTTGGTTCTACTGAGCAAATCTCACACATCAATCCTGGCTTTTCTTTGGTTGGATTTCTGCATGTGAAGCTCAGGTGTGAGCTCAGCCTTCGTGAGGCCCACGGTGTGCGAAGCTGTGGGGATCTGTACCACACCTAAGAGGTGTCTGATGCGGAAATAGCATTCACTCCTTTCGGAGTGCCGTGTGCTTTCTCAGGCCACCGTGTTACCAGGACCCTTGCAGAGTTCTGTCATGAACAGGAGGCTTGGGTGTATCTCTTAGCCTAGGAGCCCTGTAACAAATCTCTGGGCCCTGAGAGTCCACGAGAGAGAGGCTGGGACCCTGTGCATCAGTGGTTCAGATCTGCCACGCAGACCTCAAGCCCTAGGACCCATGAAAAACTAGCTGTTGAAAGCTGCTGGCTGTTGGGGGGGGAGGGGCTCAGGGCCCAGCGCGGCTGCTGAGGGGAGCGATAGGACCTTTAGGCTCTGTCCACAAAAACCATGGATAATCACTGGTGCCTCAGAAGACAGAGCACAGCCAGACGGACCACACACGGCCTGGCTTCAGACGCCTGCACACAGCCAGCTCTGTCCTGACACGGCAGGGCTCACAGCACTCAGGTCAGGCCAGGGGTGGGGACCAGTGGTGAAGACCAGGGGAGAGGACCAGGGGACAGGACCAGAGGTGAGGACCAGGGGTGAGGACCAGTGGATAGGATCAGAGGTGAGGACCAACTAACTAAAACTCCAAACCCAGACCAAACCAAACCAAAAAGCTGCGGTGGAAGCTGAGCGGCCATGTTGGTAACAGGGTGAGACTTGCCCGGGAAGGGAGACAATGTGAACGTATTACACGTCCCACAAAGTAGCTCTGTAATTTGCTAAATGATTATTTGAGGGGAAACAAATAATATGCGGCCTTGTGTAAAGGTAAAGGTGGTGAGAAGTGGTTTTGACATTGCAGAGACGCCTCGAGGGCTCAGCGTGCGTGTCCCCTCGGCAGGACCTGCTGTGCCTTCACGCTGTTCAGCACACACCGTCCAAAGATCCGCTGAGCGGTGGCTCTGTCCCCCCCCACAAGCCGTGCACAGCCAGCTCTGCCACATGGGCCCTTGGGTCTCATAGTTGTCTAGGCTCAGACGCGAATACGAATTATGACATCAGTTTTTGCGGGACCATTCCTCTGCTTCAGGTCCTTGAGGAGGTCAAGGCCACCCCTGGCCCTCGCCGCGGCTGCTCAGGTGCACGGGACTGACGACGCTGGCCCCTCCAGAACTGTCACCTAGTGTCTGCAGCTTGGGGACCTTTCTTCCCAGAGGCTCCTGGGGACGACAGTGTGGTGCTCCTCCGTTCCCCGTCTGTCTTCCCTCTTTGCCTCTTCAGAGGCTTCTTTCAAGCTCTTTTCCTCTATACTGTTCAGGCTGCCTCTCACACGTGACCGTCTGATGCCGCTGCTCGGTGGCGGTGGGGGGGTTGTTTGTTCGCTCCCCTTCTACTTGAGTAAAAGGGCTCCCGTGAAGGAGGATGTCTTATCAGATGGCTTTCCACGTTCATGGGCTGGTCACACAAACCGGGGCATGGCCCAGGCCGAGGGTGTGAGCCCCACGAGCTGCCCCGCTCCTGCGCGGCCGCCCGGCATGGCCTCGCGAGGGAGGGCTAACCCGAGACCTCTCAGGGTGAGGATGTGACGTCCTAGACTTCCGTCCAGTTGTCTGGTGTGGACCCTTGTCAAGCTATGGGCTTGGGCTCTGACTCTAGCAACACTTCTGAGCACACTGGCATTTGCATCAGGCTGAGTCCAGAGCCCAGCACTCCAGGCTCCCAGGGAGATCTCAAACACCTGGAGAGTTCATGGTGCCAAGCAGGTCTCCAGGGTGCCCTGAACACGGGCACCCCTGCCCCCTGTCACCTTTGATGGCCCTGAGGTCTCAGCTCCCCCTCTCTGAAGGACATCCTTGTGCAGTGGCCATGACAGGTCCTGGAGGAGAGCCAAAGGCCAGGTAACCTGTTCACCTGGGCAAGATGGGGAACACTGTCCCGTTACTGTTTCTGACCAGCTGGGCTTGTCCCGTTCGATGCAAATGATGGGGCCTTGATGGGTCTTGAGGCATGTGTTAACAGATTTTGCAGCTCAGATATGCCTCACATGTCATGAATAAGTTCTGGAAGCAGAGCTAGGGGTGGAGAATGGGAATAAAATAAGAGATTTTTATGATCACTGTGAAAAATGTATAGACTGTGGCTGCCATGGAGCTCTGTGGGGTTTTTCCAACTCCAGCAAAACCTGCAAGGTGAGCCTGAGCCTCTGCCTGGAGGCCTCCGTGCTCACCTGGGCCACAGAACTTGCTCAAGCTGCACTACCACTGACTGTCGATGCCCCAGCCCTGGGGAGAGGGAAGGGGTCCCTGCAGCTCTGCCCTGTGTGGGCCTTCTTCCCTGGCACTGAGCTGCATTCAGAGGAAGGAGGGAGAAAGGACAGGTTTGTTCAGCTTGCAGTTCACTGCACACAGGCAGTGTTAAAATCTACCTGCAGGGTGAGGCTGGTGGGGTGGCTCCGGAGTCTGGTTCTGGAGGGTGAGCCCAGCCAGGGCCAGCTGCGATCTGGGCTGTGCTGGTTGAATAACACATAGCACTTTTCCCCAGAAACCCCTACTATGGTTTCAAAACACATCCGTTTCAATTAAATGCTAAGGAAAATCTGCGATCACTAATTCTGGGCTGTAGTTACTTATCATGGAATAGGCTGCTTTGAATTGGAAAGAGTTTGATGGAGACTTAACGAAATCACATACAATCATGGATTTTTTTTGTTTGTTATACCTGGATTGATAAGATTGCCAAATGCTGTGCAGTGTGATTTTAAAACTGTCCTAGCTGCAGTGTGCTCGAGGGTATCACACCATGGCTGTGGAGCAGGAGCAGGAGCAGGAGCACAGCAGGGGTATACGGTCACTCAGGCCTCTCCAGGGACTTGTCACAGGGGATCTCAGGAGACGCCTAGGGAGACACTGGCCTGGCCGCACCCCTGGGCCATGGGTGGGCTGCGGGAACAACTTCTGGGCCGGGGCTGGCCTCGGGCCCTGTGTGTTTTCTTCCAATGAGCAGGGCTCGAGGTCTGGGGCAGGGCCGGAACTGCTCAGGGACTGTGGACCTGGCAGCCTGCGCTGGGAAGTGCTCCCCGAAGGGCCCGCGGCTCGTACCTCCAGGGTCAGCGAGGTGTTTCCTCGGAGGCGATTTGTCATCTGCCCACAGTCAGGCCATTTCTAACTGCATGCTTCCTCCCCAAATTCCTTCAATTTCCCAAAGAAGAGCCACAAGGGCCTCAGGGGCACCAAGAAGTGTTCAGCCCAGGGATCACTGGGGAAGGAAAGTCAGGAACACCACGAGGACCACCTCATCCTGACAACAAGTCAACACCACCACGAGGACTACCTCATCCTGACAACAGGTCAACACCACCACTAGGACCACCTCATCCTGACAACAAGTCAACACCACCACGAGGACCACCTCATGAAGTCGAGAGCACGACGAGAACCACCTCACCCTGTATCATCAACTCAACAATACCATGAGAACCACCTTACCCTGGTATCATCAACTCAACAACACCATGAGAACCACCTGACCCTGGTGTCATCAACTCAACAACACCATGAGAACCACCTCACTCTGGTATCAACTCAACAACACCATGAGAACCACCTCACCTGGCATCATCAACTCAACAACACCATGAGAACCACCTCATCCTGGCATCATCAACTCAACAACACCATGAGAACCTCCTCACACAGGCATCATGAACTCAACAACACCATAAGAATCACCTCATCCTGACAACAAGTCAACACCACCACGAGGACCACCTCATCCTGTCAACAACTCAACAACACCATGAGAACCACCTCACCCTGATATCATCAACTCAACAACACCATGAGAACCACCTCACCCTGGCATCATGAACTCTACAACACCATGAGAACCACCTCATCCTAACATCATCAACTCAACACCACCACGAGAACCACCTCACCCTGGTATCATCAACTCAACAACACCATGAGAACCACCTCACCTTGGCATCATCAACTAAACAACACCATGAGAAGCACCTCACCTTGGCATCAACTCAACAACACCATGAGAACCACCTCACCCTGGCATCATCAACTCAACAACACCATGAGAACCTCTCACACTGGCATCATCAACTCAACAACACCATGAGAACCACCTCATCCTGACAACAAGTCAACACCACCACGAGGACCACCTCATGAAGTCGAGAGCACGACGAGAACCACCGCACCCTGGCATCAATTCAACAACACCATGAGAACCACCTCACCTGGCATCATCAACTCAACAACACCATGAGAACCACCTCATCCTGACAACAAGTCACCACCACCACGAGGACCACCTCATAAAGTCGAGAGCATGACGAGGACCACCGCACCCTGGCATCAACTCAACAACACCATGAGAACCACCACCTGGCATCATCAACTCAACAACACCATGAGAACCACCTCATCCTGACAACAAGTCAACATCACCACGAGGACCACCTCATGAAGTTGAGAGCATGACGAGAACCACCGCACCCTGGCATCATCAACTCAACAACACCATGAGAACCTCTCACACTGGCATCATCAAGTCAACAACACCATGAGAACCACCTCATCCTGACAACAAGTCAACACCACCACGAGGACCACCTCATGAAGTCGAGAGCACGATGAGAACCACCGCACCCTGGCATCAACTCAACAACACCATGAGAACCACCTCACCCTGGTATCATCCCCTAAACAACACCATGAGAACCACCTCACCCTGGCATCATCAACTCAACAACACCATGAGAACCTCCTCACACAGGCATCATGAACTCAACAACACCATAAGAATCACCTCATACTGACAACAAGTCAACACCACCACGAGGACCACCTCATCCTGACAACAAGTCAACACCACCACGAGGACCACCTCACCCTGTCAACAACTCAACAACACCATGAGAACCACCTCATGCTGATATCATCAACTCAACAACACCATGAGAACAACCTCACCCTGGCATCATCAACTCTACAACACCATGAGAACCACCTCATCCTGACATCATCAACTCAACAACACCACGAGAACCACCTCACCCTGGTATCATCAACTCAACAACACCATGAGAACCACCTCACCTTGGCATCATCAACTCAACAACACCATGAGAACCACCTTACCCTGGCATCAACTCAACAACACCATGAGAACCACCTCACCCTGGCATCATCAACTCAACAAC
Source organism: Megascapheus bottae (assembly GCF_031878675.1). Taxonomy (NCBI): domain Eukaryota; kingdom Metazoa; phylum Chordata; class Mammalia; order Rodentia; family Geomyidae; genus Megascapheus; species Megascapheus bottae. Next base: position 874,301 of record NC_143527.1, read on the forward strand.
ACCATGAGAACCACCTCACCCTGGCATCATCAACTCAACAACACCATGAGAACCACCTCACCCTGGCATCATCAACTCAACAACACCATGAGAACCACCTCACCCTGGTATCATCAACTCAACAGCACCATGAGAACCACCTCACCCTGGTATCATCAACTCAACAACACCATGAGAACCACCTCACCTTGGTACCATCAACTCAACAACACCACGAGAACCATCTCACCCTGATATCAACTCAACAACATCATGAGAACCACCTCACCCTGGTATCATCCAACTCAACACGATGAGAACCACGTCACCCTGGCATCATCAACTCAACAACACCATGAGAACCACCTCACCCTGGCATCATCAACTGAACAACACCATGAGAATCACCTCACACTGGCATCATCAACTCAACAACACCATGAGAACCACCTCACCCTGGCATCATCAACCTAACAACACCATGAGAACCACCTCACCCTGGCATCAACTCAACAACACCATGAGAACCACCGCACCCTGGCATCATCAACTCAACAACACCATGAGAACCACCTCACCCTGGCATCATGAACTCAACAACACCATGAGAACTACCTCATCCTGACATCATCAACTCAACAACACCATGAGAACCACCTCACCCTGGTATCAAGTCATCAACACCATGAGAACCACCTCACCTTGGCATCAACTCAACAACACCATGAGAACCACCTCACCCTGGCATCAAGTCATCAACACCATGAGAACCACCTCACCCTGGCATCATCAACTCAACAACACCATGAGAACCACCTCACCCTGGTATCATCAACTCAACAACACCATGAGAACCACCTCACCCTCGTATCATCAACTCAACAACACCATGAGAACCACCTCACCTTGGTATCATCAACTCAACAACACCATGAGAACCACCTCACCCTGATATCAACTCAACAACATCATGAGAACCACCTCACCCTGGTATCATCAACTCAACACGAAGAGAACCATGTCACCCTGGCATCATCAACTCAACAACACCATGAGAACCACCTCACCCTGGCATCATCAACTCAACAACACCATGAGAACCTCTTCACACTGGCATCATCAACTCAACAACACCATGAGAACCTCTTCACACTGGCATCATCAACTCAACAACACCATGAGAACCACCTCACCCTGGCATCATCAACTCAACAACACCAGGAGAACCACCTCACCCTGGCATCATCAACTCAACAACACCATGAGAACCACCTCACCCTGGTATCATCAACTCAACAGCACCATGAGAACCACCTCACCCTGGTATCATCAACTCAACAACACCATGAGAACCACCTCACCTTGGTACCATCAACTCAACAACACCACGAGAACCATCTCACCCTGGTATCAACTCAACAACATCATGAGAACCACCTCACCCTGGTATCATCCAACTCAATACGATGAGAACCACGTCACCCTGGCATCATCAACTCAACAACACCATGAGAACCACCTCACCCTGGCATCATCAACTGAACAACACCATGAGAACCACCTCACACTGGCATCATCAACTTAACAACACCATGAGAACCACCTCACCCTGGTGTCATCAACTCAACAACACCATGAGAACCACCTCACCCTGGCATCATGAACTCAACAACACCATGAGAACTACCTCATCCTGACATCATCAACTCAACAACATCATGAGAACCACCTCACCCTGGTATCAACTCAACACCATGAGAACCACCTCACCCTGGTATCATCAACACAACAATACCATGAGAACCACCTCACCCTGGCATCATCAACTCAACAACACCATGAGAACCACCTCACCCTGGCATCATGAACTCAACAACACCATGAGAACTACCTCATCCTGACATCATCAACTCAACAACACCATGAGAACCACCTCACCCTGGTATCAACTCAATAACACCATGAGAACCACCTCACCCTGGTATCAAGTCATCAACACCATGAGAAGCACCTCACCTTGGCATCAACTCAACAACACCATGAGAACCACCTCACCCTGGCATCAAGTCATCAACACCATGAGAACCACCTCACCCTGGCATCATCAACTCAACAACACCATGAGAACCACCTCACCCTGGTATTATCAACTCAACAACACCATGAGAACCACCTCACCCTGGTATCAACTCAACAACATCATGAGAACCACCTCACCCTGGTATCATCAACTCAACACGATGAGAACCATGTCACCCTGGCATCATCAACTCAACAACACCATGAGAACCACCTCACCCTGGCATCATCAACTCAACAACACCATGAGAACCTCTTCACACTGGCATCATCAACTCAACAACACCATGAGAACCTCTTCACACTGGCATCATCAACTCAACAACACCATGAGAACCACCTCACCCTGGTATCATCAACTCAACAACACCATGAGAACCACCTCACCCTGGCATCATCAACTCAACAACACCAGGAGAACCACCTCACCCTGGCATCATCAACTCAACAACACCAGGAGAACCACGTCGCCCTGGCATCATCAACTCAACAACACCATGAGAACCACCTCACCCTGGCCTCATCAACTCAACAACACCATGAGAACCACCTCACCCTGGCATCATCAACTCAACAACACCATGAGAACCACCTCACCCTGGCATCATCTGTTGGGAGCCAGAGTGGAATCAAACTGTACCTTGACTTGCATCAGACGATGGCTATATTGTCTTATTGCTTTCTGGCCCTATTCTATGTAAATGACCTAAGAATTACCATATGAATGTAACACCTGGAGGTTCCCTGGGAGAGGAGGAGGGAAGAAGGGGGAGTGGAAAATAAACGCGGCAGTCTCGGCAGTCTTTGACTGGACTGCGGACATCCCGGACCCGGTGTGTCTGTCTCTCTTCTTTTTCTTCCTAGTCCTTGTCCCCTATTTCAGGAACCCCAATCTGCGAACCCTGGTTTGCTGCCGGTTGGCCCCGGCAATCATCAACTCAACAACACCGTGAGAACCACCTCACCCTGGCATCATCAACTCAACAACACCATGAGAACCACCTCACCCTGGTATCAACTCAACAATACCATGAGAACCACCTCACCCTGGCATCATCAACCTAACAACACCATGAGAACTACCTCACCCTGGCATCAACTCAACAACACCATGAGAACCACCTCACCCTGGTATCATCAACTCAACAACACCGTGAGAACCACCTCACCCTGGCATCAAAGATGCGAGGGAAGGCGTTTGGGCGGGAATGTGAATCACTGCTATCATTGTGCAAAATGATAGGGAGGCTTCTTATTATACATGCAACTATGGTAGGATCATGCCAGGGATACAGGGCAGGATAGCCACCTTGTGCTGGGACACAGCTGTGGTCTGGGGTGAGCTGTGGCTACAGGAGGCACGGACACTGGGCTGTGGCTATGGGTACAGGAGGCACAGAGGCTGGGCTGTGGCTGTGGGTACAGGAGGTGTGGACGCTGGGCTGTGGCTGTGGGTACAGGAGGTACGGACGCTGGGCTGTGGCTGTGGGTACAGGAGGTGTGGATGCTGGGCTGTGTCTGTGGGTACAGGAGGTGTGGATGCTGGGCTGTGGCTGTGGGTACAGGAGGCACGCATGCTGGACTGTAGCGGTGGGTACAGGAGGCACGGACGCTGGGCTGTGGCTGTGGGTACAGGAGGTATGGAGGCTGGGCTGTGGCTGTGGGTACAGGAGGCGTGGACACTGGGCTGTGGCTGTGGGTACAGGAGGTGTGGACGCTGGGCTGTGGCTGTGGGTACAGGAGGTGTAGACGCTGGGCTGTAGCTGTGGGTACAGGAGGTGCGGAGGCTGGGCTGTGGCTGTGGGTACAGGAGGTGTGGACGCTGGGCTGTAGCTGTGGGTACAGGAGGTGTGGAGGCTGGGCTGTAGCTGTGGGTACAGGAGGTGTGGACGCTGGGCTGTGGCTGTGGGTACAGGCGGTACGGACGCTGGGCTGTGGCTGTGGGTACAGGAGGTGTGGACGCTGGGCTGTGGCTGTGGGTACAGGAGGCGTGGACACTGGGCTGTGGCTGTGGGTACAGAAGGTGTGGACGCTGGGCTGTGGCTGTGGTACAGGAGGGGTAGACGCTGGGCTGTGGCTGGGGTACAGAAGGTGTGGAGGCTGGGCTGTGGCTGTGGGTACAGGAGGTGTGGACGCTGGGCTGTGGCTGTGGGTACAGGAGGTGTGGACGCTGGGCTGTGGCTGTGGGTACAGGAGGTGTAGACGCTGGGCTGTGGCTGGGGTACAGAAGGTGTGGACGCTGGGCTGTGGCTGTGGGTACAGGAGGTGTGGACGCTGGGCTGTAGCTGTGAATACAGGAGGTGTGGGCGCTGGGCTGTAGCTGTGAGTACAGGAGGTGTGGGCGCTGGGCTGTGGCTGTGGTACAGGAGGTGTGGACGCTGGGCTGTGGCTGTGGGTACAGGAGGTGTAGACGCTGGGCTGTGGCTGTGGGTACAGGAGGTGTGGATGCTGGGCTGTGGCTGGGGTACAGGAGGCATGGACGCTGGGCTGTGGCTGTGGGTACAGGAGGTGTGGACGCTGGGCTGTGGCTGTGGGTACAGGAGGTGTAGATGCTGGGCTGTGGCTGTGGGTACAGGAGGTGTGGACGCTGGGCTGTGGCTGGGGTACAGGAGGTGTGGACGCTGGGCTGTGGCTGTGGGTACAGGAGGTATGGAGGCTGGGCTGTGGCTGTGGGTACAGGAGGTGTAGACGCTGGGCTGTGGCTGTGGGTACAGGAGGTGTGGAGGCTGGGCTGTGGCTGTGGGTACAGGAGGTGTGGGCGCTGGGCTGTGGCTGTGGTACAGAAGGTGTGGACGCTGGGCTGTAGCTAGGGTACAGGAGGTGTGGATGCTGGGCTGTGGCTGTGGGTACAGGAGGTGTAGACGCTGGGCTGTGGCTGTGGGTACAGGAGGTGTGGACGCTGGGCTGTGGCTGGGGTACAGGAGGTGTGGACGCTGGGCTGTGGCTGGGGTACGGGAGGTGTGGACGCTGGGCTGTGGCTGTGGGTACAGGAGGTGTGGACGCTGGGCTGTGGCTGGGGTACAGGAGGTGTGGACGCTGGGCTGTGGCTGTGGGTACAGGAGGTGTAGATGCTGGGCTGTGGCTGTGGGTACAGGAGGTGTGGACGCTGGGCTGTGGCTGGGGTACAGGAGGTGTGGACGCTGGGCTGTGGCTGTGGGTACAGGAGGTGTAGACGCTGGGCTGTGGCTGTGGGTACAGGAGGTGTGGACGCTGGGCTGTGGCTGGGGTACAGGAGGTGTGGACGCTGGGCTGTGGCTGTGGGTACAGGAGGTGTGGACGCTGGGCTGTGGCTATGGGTACAGGAGGTGTGGAGGCTGGGCTGTGGCTGTGGGTACAGGAGGTGTAGACGCTGGGCTGTGGCTGTGGTACAGGAGGTGTGGACGCTGGGTTGTGGCTGTGGGTACAGGAGGTGTAGACGCTGGGCTGTGGCTATGGGTACAGGAGGTGTGGACGCTGGGTTGTGGCTATGGGTACAGGAGGTGTGGAGGCTGGGCTGTGGCTGTGGGTACAGGAGGTGTGGGCGCTGGGCTGTGGCTGTGGTACAGAAGGTGTGGACGCTGGGCTGTGGCTGGGGTACAGGAGCTGTAGACGCTGGGCCATGGCTGGGGTACAGAAGGTGTGGAGGCTTGGCTGTGGCTATGGGTACAGGAGGTGTGGACGCTGGGCTGTGGCTGTGGTACAGGAGGTGTGGACGCTGGGTTGTGGCTGTGGGTACAGGAGGTGTAGACGCTGGGCTGTGGCTGGGGTACAGAAGGTGTGGAGGCTTGGCTGTGGCTGTGGGTACAGGAGGTGTGGACGCTGGGCTGTGGCTGTGGTTCAGGAGGTGTGGACGCTGGGTTGTGGCTGTGGGTACAGGAGGTGTGGACGCTGGGCTGTGGCTGTGGGTACAGGAGGTGTAGACGCTGGGCTGTGGCTGGGGTAGAGAAGGTGTGGAGGCTTGGCTGTGGCTGTGGGTACAGGAGGTGTGGACGCTGGGCTATAGCTGTGGGTACAGGAGGTGTGGGCGCTGGAGCTCGACTCAGGTAGTGTTCTGCACCAGCCATTGAATTGCCCTCTGCTTTTATGGCAACATCAGGCAGTGAGTAGCTGAAGGGCCAGATTCCTGCAGAGCAGCACACAGGCTGCGTGTCCCCCCGCTCCCAGAGGGACTCCTGCTTCCGAGCTGGCACTGCCCACCAGTGCCCTCGGTGCGTCAGCATAGTGGCAGTTTGGCTGTGCTCCGGAAGCAGAATGCCCTCTCCCTCCCTACCCACTCTTTTAACAAAACAATCCTCTTTTTAAAAAGCCCAATTCCCAATAGATAAATAGTAATTACAATTACAATTGCATACGCGTAACAAATGCCGGGTTGGCTCTCAGTGTAAGAGCCTCAGGAAGCTTGCCTTTTACCAACAAGCTGACAACACAATCCCTGGGGCTGTCTTACTTTTTTAAGTAATATTTAACATCAGTAGGAGCCATTGGTTGTTTAAAAGAATCGATTATCCCGGTTGTTGTCCGCGGTGGTGTGAGCCTTCCTCAGGCTGAGCATTGGCCCAGCGCCGTCCTGCGCCCGTGGAAACCGACAACGTGACCCCCCAGATGTTCCAGTGCTTCCCACCCACTGTCCCCAATGTCCCTGCTGCAGCCCAGTGGCTGGAGGAAAGGCCCAGGCCCCTGTTTTCTGGGGCTGGAGGTGGGTGGAGGAGCGCAGCCGAGGTCCTCCTGGGAGCCAGGACAAACCACACTTCTATGCTTTGTGCTGTGACCTGTGCTCAGCTCGACTACAAAAGTCACTGCGGGAAACCTACTTTCTGGGGGAGCCCGGAGGCTGCCCCGCACGTCCTGCTGCAACAGCGGTGGTGCCCACAGAAGAGGTGCCAGCGGCTCCACACACCGCCCGCGGCTCAGATGCCTCGGTGGGCAGGTGAGACCCTGCCTGGCGGACAGATGTCTGTGGTGGGGAAGGTTCTGGAAAGGCTGGGACTCCTGGTAGACAGACATTGATCCCCTAGCCTGCCCCCACCCCCGCCACACGCCCTTCCCTGCACCCAGGCCATGCTTGTCTGTCTGCCGGCCATGGCTCTCATCCTCTCCTGAACCCCAGCCCTCAACAAAGAGCCCCCCCCCCAAACTGGCCACTCAGTTGGTCCAGCATGGCCAGTATTCTGCTTTGTGTGGTGGACCCGGGGATGAGCTGGGAAGCGCGAGATCCAAGCAGAAATGATTATTGATTTAATCACATAATCAGCAGCCAACACTTCAGGCTAAGATAGCAAATCCATAGCAGCCTGCCCGCACAGGCACCCTCACAAATTCACCAGCAAACCACGAGCACAGCGGACACGTGGGGCAGGTCACCTTCACTCCGAGGCAAAATATTGACATTCCCAAAGCTGAAATATGTTTTGAGCTAAGTGTTATCAATCAGCGATAAGAGCTGCATGTCTGTTAAACATAACTGCACTGGCAGGGGGATTACAGAATGCTTTCCTGCCATAATCTAGAAGCATCTTTCAGACAAAACTCTGCTTGAAATCAATTGTGTGCACGGAGCTGCCCGCTGTGGCCATTCAGTGTTGACAAAGGAGCCAGAGCCTCTCCCTGGACCTCGCACCAGAACCCGTTTATCTAATGAGACCCGGCTTTAATGTCTTCTCACATCAAAGGGAAGATCAGGGCTCTGGATTCAGCAGTGTCTGAGGCCGTCACAGAGCCACACGCCGTGGCAGCCATGCCCGGCGTGGCTCCGGATCCACTTTCGTTCCAGGTGAGCACTCTGTCCTGGTGGAGTCCCAGGCCCGGGCCCCCATCGCAGCCCCGATCTGTGACTGGCAGAAGTTAATGGCTCTCCTCACTCCAGGAAAAACACATTCATAATCCTCAAATGTTAACCCTCAGAACAGCTGTGCATTCCAGATGGGGGCTGAGGGATAATCTTAATTGAAAAGTTCAGATTCCTTAGAGTTACTGGGGAACCACACGGCATTTCTTGGGGGGCCATTTCCTCAGGGAGAAAGCAGGTAGCAAAACCTCCTGGTCCTGCTGAGAATGCCATCTGCCAGCTTCCAGCCCCTGGAGCCCATCGCATCCCAGCGTGGGAAGTGGGGACACCGCCAGGTCTGCTGGGGCCCAGGCGTGACCCCAGCTTGTGTCCCCAGCGTGCAGGGCTATGCCCAGAGCCCCATCTCATGACAATGGCACTGCCTGGCCCATTCCTCTTTCCCCTCTGTTCTCACGTCTCCAGTCCATAGTTCTGATGCCCGCCTGAGCAGGCACGGAGCTGGGCATGGTGGCTGGTGATGTCTCTGTGAGGGAGTCTCCAGGGCATGCCAGCAGGTACCCCGCACCAGTGTCCCCTCAGCTCTCCTGAAGAAAGCTGTGCCATCTACATCTACATTGCTCTACGCGTGCAGCTTGGGTTATTCTCAACACTGGAGAGAGCACAGGGTACCAGAGCCGCGTAGCCAGCGGGCATGCTGGGGAAAAGGCTAGGCCGCATGTGATCCCCTGGCCCACGATTGGGAGTCCAGGCCTGCTCCTGCACTGAAGCCACCCCCTTCCCTCAGGACCGCCGGGAGATGCTGGGGTCTCCAATCTCAGCACGAGGTGACACACATGGAGACCCATCCAGAGAAAGCCTGTCCACAGAGGTCAGGGCTCTTCGGCACAGTGTTCCCGTCTACATGGCTGCAACACACTGACAACTTAGGGACGCGTGCCCAAACACACCTATGCCCGGGGGGCTTACCTGCTCGCGTAGAGTATGTATACTTTATATGAATTTATAGATACTGCAGAAGATAGAACTAAATTTTCATGAAATACCCAATCAAAGAAATGATCACTCTCCCCCTGTGTTCAGCTCTGCAACGTCTTTCCGAAGGCTTTGAGGTGGCTGAGTTCGTGGGACACCAGCCACTGAGAACAGAAACAACATAAAAAGGTTGGTCTGCATGCTGAAAGTTTTCTTTGAAACAAAATCATGTTGATAGCATCATTTCTTCCAATCATTTCAATGCCCCGTGTACCAGAAAAGCAAGAAAGACTCCAGTCATTAGGAATAAATTATTAACTTACGTCTTCAAAGGAAAGACTTAAAGCAGTGCTCACCGGTGTACAGCCAGGCACAGCAGCATGAAGCCCCGCGCCCGTGTGTGTGTATTATTACAGCTATTATAACTAATTGATGCACTAGCAGTTAATTAGTAGCTGCATTCCCAAAAATGTTTGCAGGACAATTACGCTGCGCTGCTTTGAAAAGACTCAACATCTGAAAGCTGTATTTGGCCACTCTGCCGTGTGGTCCCTCGCTCAGTCCTCATGGCGTCTGAGGAGGGGCAGGTAAACAGACATTGCCACACACTCTGGAATTGTGGTCTGACTCGCGCCTCCATTGTCTGTGCCCAGACACACATCCGTGTGTGGCTTCTGCGTATTGAATGGTGGAGAAAAATAGGAAGAATGAGGCAGGTGCTGCTCTGGGTTGTTCAATGGCGGCCAGACCTGAAGACAGGGACCCCGGCAGGAACAGGGTGTCTCTGGACTAAAGGTATTTAGCGTCGTATCTTCTCCTGGGCTCTCAGTTTGCTCCGCTTTGGCCTCGGCTGTCCGTGTTTGTTTGTGGACAGTGTTGACGAGCTTGACTCCCGCTGCAGCACTGGAGCCCAGGTTCACATGGCTGCGCTCGCTTCCCTCTGGGAGACTCCCTCAGACAGTCCTAGGCCCAGGAACGCACGGCCGGGTCGAAGGCCGGGTACCACGTGAGCAGGGTTCTGCAGTCCTGCCTCGCCCTTGCATCCGGCTTCTGCATGCGCGCCGCTCCCCAGGGTGCGTCCTTGCAGTCAGAGAGCGTTTCCTCCCAACACGGGCAGGTTTTGTGCCCGGAGCCGCAGAGCCTGCATGCAGTGTGTTGAGGTTCACATGCCGGTCTTCTTGTCTGGAGAGGGCACCTCCGAGTTAGCCTTGGGTGGAGTGGCAGTCCGGGAGGTGATTTAGGAAAGAGCAGTGAGGCAGAAGGGAGGCGGGTGAGCTGAGACCTCAGCAGTGACTGCACAGGACAGGACTCCTGCGTGGGCTGCGTGAAGGAGTGGTGGTCAGCCACCTACCTGGCACCTCGAGTGTCAGTGAGGTGGGAGGCAGGGTTGTGTTCCTTCTCTGTCTGCACGTGAATGTCCACGCTGGGACCACCCTTTGTTGAAGAGACGCTTGCCCAGTGTGTGTCCTTGGCACAGCTTTCGTGTGCTCCAAGCTGTTCCACTGGATGTGTGTCTGTTGTAATGCAGAGCTGTCCTGCTTGGGTTCTTGTCACTTTAGAGAATATTTTAAAACCAGCGAGTGTGCCATCACCACCTTTGGTTTTCTTACTGGAGATGTCTTTGGTCTGCCGGGATCTCTGTGGTTTCACATGATGTTTCATAGGATGGTCTAAAAGCGCCATGTTGGGGATTTGTTGAGCCTGTGATGTGTGGCGCCATGATGGGCAAACCAAGTAGCTTTCCCTCCACGAGCGGGCGCGTGCTTTCCCTCCATGAGCGGGCGCGTGCTTTCCTTCCACGAGCAGGCGTGTCAACTTCCATCTCTCCACCCCTGCCTGGCAGTGCCCCGGCTCTGACCTTCCTTGACGATATCGACCTGTGTTTTATTTTTCTTTTGTTCTTAGAAATGGGGCTGTTTTCCAGTTTTCCCCTTTGTTCACTACAGTGTAGCAACACTACATACTTTCGTAGGTGGATTTTATGTCCTACACTTGTACTTCACTATTCTAGCGGTGAGAAGTACAAGATAGAAATTTGACCACGTATGTTGACACGGATAAGTCACGTGACATGCTCCAGACACAGTGGGTACATACTCGATGACCTCAGTGACACCTGGACACCTGGACCAGAGCAGAGTGGTGACCATAGAAGCGATTTGGAGAGATGCTGGCCAAACGTTCAGCATTCCAGCCAGGAGGGGCCAGTGCGAGAGGCCCAGTTTTCAGGAGTCAACCACACCGTGTCATGACCTCACGGAGCATGGCGCGGGGGAGAGTCCCTGCTGCACAGAAAGAGCAGCTGCTGGAGAGACTCCTACAGTAGGGCCAGCTTCCGGTCCAGCCAGGCCTCCCTGCTCTTCTCTAACTTACTTCACACCTGCATCTACCAGGTGAGTAATGGCTGCCCAAGAGCCCCCTGTCCTCACACACCTGTCCTGTGATGCCCTGTGTCTGCCTGCGGCCGTCTGTGATGCCCTGTCAGCCTGCGGCCGTCTGTGATGCCCTGTGTCTGCCTGCGGCCGTCTGTGATGCCCTGTGTCTGCCTGCGGCCGTCTGTGATGCTGTGTGCTGTTCCTGCAGCCGTGAGCAGGTAGAACTCTCAGTTCTCTCTTACTCTGAGTGGCTTTACCTGATAACTGCCACTATTTCTTCTGTCGGAGGCACACATGGCCGCAAGTGTGGTGACCCCAGGCCTGGTGCGGGAGTGGGGCCCTGGGGCAGTCCCCAGCGCAGCACTGTGAGACTGGGCTGTGGGAAGGTGTTGTCAAGAAGAAAAGAGCAGATTCTACTAAAAACATACCTACTGAGATAATTCAATTTCATCTGTGAAAAGGGCTTTATTCAGAAATCGTCAGTGATATGATACAGCTAATTAAGGCATGCATGGTGTTAGCAGTTTCATTAGAGGGGATAATATTGCACAAGAAAAATAAGAAATCATTATGATGGGTGTCCCAACATTACGTTACATGTTAATGAAGTGTAAATGATCTAATTATTTTTGAAAGAATACAGATTCGATTAAACTGTCGGAATTAAATTGGAAAGGACAGCCTATTGTACTTTTTATGTACAGACAAGTTAACGTTAATTAGGCACAATCTACAGGAACAAATGAGGCACGACCCTCGGTGAACAATCATGGATCCTTTGCTCAAGGCAGGTTTCATAAAGAATTATGTGAGGGAAAAATTGTAAGTCAATTCCACACCGTGCTGCAGCAGTGGGAGGGAACGGAGGGAAGCCTTGCTCTTCCTGCGCCCTCACGGCTTCCGGGCACGACAGTTCTGCCAATCGCCCTCACCACAAATTTCATAAAATCGCTGCTGCCCCGGGAGCTGGGGCGGCTTTCTTCGTACGTCCATGGAACGGCATCCGGAGCCAGCGCCCAGCAGCGGACGGCCCCAGACAAGAGGGCCATGTCCCTGCCCCACCGGGCTCTGACCGCTCTGGCAGGGAGACGCTTGCCATGTCTTGCTCAGTGCCTGGGGACTCCCTGTGATCTCCCGCCACTGTCTGCTTCCTAAGAGGACAGGAGGAAGGGACCAGGAGAGAGGGAAGGGACCAGGAGAGAGAGAAGGGACCAGGAGAGAGGGAAGGGACCCAGGAGAGAGGGAAGGGACCCAGGAGAGAGGGAAGGGACCAGGAGAGAGGTAAGGGACCAGGAGAGAGGGAAGGGACCCAGGAGAGAGGGAAGGGACCGAGGATTGAGAAGAACAGGGGTGAGGGAGAAGAGAAAAAAATCCATAGTGAACATCACACATCATCACTCTATTCCTGGTGGACAACACACAAAAGCCTGCACCATTCTGAACCCAGCCTCACCGCTGCATGGTTTAATACACTCAAGATTGCATTCCTTATGCAGACCCTGATTATACTCTCTTAAAGGCATCTCCAAGGTCAGAGGCCAGGAGAGTGCTTGAACCTCAAGGTAGCTGTGGTGGTCGGTCCATGTGTTCTGTGTGGTGATCAGAGGTGGACAGTCCATGTGTTCTGTGTGGTGATCAGAGGTGTACAGTCCATGTGTTCTGTGTGTTGATCAGAGGTGGACAGTCCATGTGTTCTGTGTGTTGATCTGAGGTAGACAGTCCATGTGTTCTGTGTGGTGATCAGAGGTGGACAGTCCATGTGTTCTGTGTGTTGATCAGAGGTGGACAGTCCATGTGTTCTGTGTGTTGATCAGAGGTGGACAGTCCATGTGTTCTGTGTGGTGATCTGAGGTGGACAGTCCATGTGTTCTGTGTGGTGATCAGAGGTGGACAGTCCATGTGTTCTGTGTGTTGATCAGAGGTGGACAGTCCATGTGTTCTGTGTGTTGATCTGAGGTGGACAGTCCATGTGTTCTGTGTGGTGATCAGAGGTGGACAGTCCATGTGTTCTGTGTGGTGATCTGAGGTGGACAGTCCATGTGTTCTGTGTGGTGATCTGAGGTGGACAGTCCATGTGTTCTGTGTGGTGATCAGAGGTGGACAGTCCATGTGTTCTGTGTGTTGATCAGAGGTGGACAGTCCATGTGTTCTGTGTGGTGATCTGAGGTGGACAGTCCATGTGTTCTGTGTGTTGATCAGAGGTGGACAGTCCATGTGTTCTGTGTGTTGATCTGAGGTGGACAGTCCATGTGTTCTGTGTGTTGATCAGAGGTGGACAGTCCATGTGTTCTGTGTGGTGATCTGAGGTGGACAGTCCATGTGTTCTGTGTGTTGATCAGAGGTGGACAGTCCATGTGTTCTGTGTGTTGATCTGAGGTGGACAGTCCATGTGTTCTGTGTGTTGATCTGAGGTGGACAGTCCATGTGTTCTGTGTGGTGATCAGAGGTGGACAGTCCATGTGTTCTGTGTGTTGATCAGAGGTGGACAGTCCATGTGTTCTGTGTGTTGATCAGAGGTGGACAGTCCATGTGTTCTGTGTGGTGATCTGAGGTGGACAGTCCATGTGTTCTGTGTGGTGATCAGAGGTGGACAGTCCATGTGTTCTGTGTGTTGATCAGAGGTGGACAGTCCATGTGTTCTGTGTGTTGATCTGAGGTGGACAGTCCATGTGTTCTGTGTGGTGATCAGAGGTGGACAGTCCATGTGTTCTGTGTGTTGATCAGAGGTGGACAGTCCATGTGTTCTGTGTGCTGATCTGAGGTGGACAGTCCATGTGTTCTGTGTGCTGATCTGAGGTGGACAGTCCATGTGTTCTGTGTGCTGATCTGAGGTGGACAGTCCATGTGTTCTGTGTGGTGATCTGAGGTGGACAGTCCATGTGTTCTGCGTGGTGATCAGAGGTGGACAGTCCATGTGTTCTGCGTGTTGATCAGAGGTGGACAGTCCATGTGTTCTGCGTGTTGATCAGAGGTGGACAGTCCATGTGTTCTGCGTGGTGATCAGAGGTGGACAGTCCATGTGTTCTGTGTGGTGATCAGAGGTGGACAGTCCATGTGTTCTGCGTGGTGATCAGAGGTGGACAGTCCATGTGTTCTGCGTGGTGATCAGAGGTGGACAGTCCATGTGTTCTGTGTGGTGATCAGAGGTGGACAGTCCATGTGTTCTGTGTGGTGATCAGAGGTGGACAGTCCATGTGTTCTGCGTGGTGATCAGAGGTGGACAGTCCATGTGTTCTGCGTGTTGATCAGAGGTGGACAGTCCATGTGTTCTGCGTGGTGATCAGAGGTGGACAGTCCATGTGTTCTGTGTGGTGATCAGAGGTGGACAGTCCATGTGTTCTGTGTGGTGATCTGAGGTGGACAGTCCATGTGTTCTGTGTGGTGATCTGAGGTGGACAGTCCATGTGTTCTGTGTGGTGATCAGAGGTGGACAGTCCATGTGTTCTGTGTGGTGATCAGAGGTGGACAGTCCATGTGTTCTGTGTGGTGATCTGAGGTGGACAGTCCATGTGTTTTGTGTGGTGATCAGAGGTGGACAGTCCATGTGTTCTTTGTGGTGATCTGAGGTAGACAGTCCATGTGTTCTGTGTGGTGATCAGAGGTGGACAGTCCATGTGTTCTGTGTGGTGATCAGAGGTGGACAGTCCATGTGTTCTGTGTGTTGATCAGAGGTGGACAGTCCATGTGTTCTATGTGTTGATCAGAGGTGGACAGTCCATGTGTTCTGTGTGTTGATCAGAGGTGGACAGTCCATGTGTTCTGTGTGTTGATCAGAGGTGGACAGTCCATGTGTTCTGTGTGTTGATCAGAGGTGGACAGTCCATGTGTTCTGTGTGTTGATCAGAGGTGGACAGTCCATGTGTTCTGTGTGGTGATCTGAGGTGGACAGTCCATGTGTTCTGTGTGTTTATCTGAGGTGGACAGTCCATGTGTTCTGTGTGTTGATCAGAGGTGGACAGTCCATGTGTTCTGTGTGGTGATCTGAGGTGGACAGTCCATGTGTTCTGTGTGGTGATCTGAGGTGGACAGTCCATGTGTTCTGTGTGTTGATCTGAGGTGGACAGTCCATGTGTTCTGTGAGGTGATCTGAGGTGGACAGTCCATGTGTTCTGTGTGGTGATCTGAGGTGGACAGTCCATGTGTTCTGTGTGTTGATCTGAGGTGGACAGTCCATGTGTTCTGTGTGGTGATCTGAGGTGGACAGTCCATGTGTTCTGTGTGGTGATCAGAGGTGGACAGTCCATGTGTTCTGTGTGTTGATCAGAGGTGGACAGTCCATGTGTTCTGTGAGGTGATCTGAGGTGGACAGTCCATGTGTTCTGTGTGGTGATCTGAGGTGGACAGTCCATGTGTTCTGTGTGGTGATCTGAGGTGGACAGTCCATGTGTTCTGTGTGGTGATCTGAGGTGGACAGTCCATGTGTTCTGTGTGTTGATCAGAGGTGGACAGTCCATGTGTTCTGTGTGGTGATCAGAGGTGGACAGTCCATGTGTTCTGTGTGGTGATCTGAGGTGGACAGTCCATGTGTTCTGTGTGGTGATCTGAGGTGGACAGTCCATGTGTTCTGTGTGTTGATCAGAGGTGGACAGTCCATGTGTTCTGTGAGGTGATCTGAGGTGGACAGTCCATGTGTTCTGTGTGGTGATCTGAGGTGGACAGTCCATGTGTTCTGTGTGGTGATCTGAGGTGGACAGTCCATGTGTTCTGTGTGGTGATCTGAGGTGGACAGTCCATGTGTTCTGTGTGTTGATCAGAGGTGGACAGTCCATGTGTTCTGTGTGGTGATCAGAGGTGGACAGTCCATGTGTTCTGTGTGGTGATCTGAGGTGGACAGTCCATGTGTTCTGTGTGGTGATCTGAGGTGGACAGTCCATGTGTTCTGTGTGTTGATCAGAGGTGGACAGTCCATGTGTTCTGTGTGTTGATCAGAGGTGGACAGTCCATGTGTTCTGTGTGTTGATCAGAGGTGGACAGTCCATGTGTTCTGTGTGTTGATCAGAGGTGGACAGTCCATGTGTTCTGTGTGGTGATCAGAGGTGGACAGTCCATGTGTTCTGTGTGGTGATCTGAGGTGGACAGTCCATGTGTTCTGTGTGTTGATCAGAGGTGGACAGTCCATGTGTTCTGTGTGGTGATCTGAGGTGGACAGTCCATGTGTTCTGTGTGGTGATCTGAGGTGGACAGTCCATGTGTTCTGTGTGTTGATCTGAGGTGGACAGTCCATGTGTTCTGTGAGGTGATCTGAGGTAGACAGTCCATGTGTTCTGTGTGGTGATCTGAGGTGGACAGTCCATGTGTTCTGTGTGGTGATCTGAGGTGGACAGTCCATGTGTTCTGTGTGGTGATCTGAGGTGGACAGTCCATGTGTTCTGTGTGTTGATCAGAGGTGGACAATCCATGTGTTCTGTGTGGTGATCAGAGGTGGACAGTCCATGTGTTCTGTGTGGTGATCTGAGGTGGACAGTCCATGTGTTCTGTGTGGTGATCTGAGGTGGACAGTCCATGTGTTCTGTGTGTTGATCAGAGGTGGACAATCCATGTGTTCTGTGTGGTGATCAGAGGTAGACAGTCCATGTGTTCTGTGTGGTGATCTGAGGTGGACAGTCCATGTGTTCTGTGTGGTGATCAGAGGTGGACAGTCCATGTGTTCTGTGTGGTGATCTGAGGTGGACAGTCCATGTGTTCTGTGTGGTTATTAGAGGTGGACAGTCCATGTGTTCTCTTCTGTGTGGTGCTCTATGGAGGTCACCCCTTTTGTCTCATAAGCAGGTTTGTCTCAAAAGCATTTGAAAGGCTTTTCTATTTCCATAATGACGCTGTACATCTGATAAAATTGTGTTCTCGTTTAATTATAGGGTATATAACTTCACCAAGACTGAATGTGTAAAAATGTGATTTAATGTCCCAGTTGGAAGATGATAATTTATCATCGATGATTCATGTAGGGAAGGATGTATTTCTAGAGTATAGTGAATTGTCCAGATTCATTAAAAATGAAACAAAGTTGTCAGATGTTCTGAGAATGTATTTATTTCATAAATCAAGGCCCGCCCCTCCAGCCTCGCGCTTCTACTCTTCAGGAATGCTCAGCAGGAGCATTATGGGAAGAAGGCCACGGTCTTCTGGTGTGTAGAACAAGAATATTTCTTTTTACACGCAGCTCCAAAACTTTAGGGTAATTATTAATAATTAGAATTGAGAGAAAAAACCCATACCAAGTGAGTTATTCAGTGTAATTTGCAATTAACAATAGCTTTCTCTTTGGAACTCGGGAGTCAGAACAAGGGAGTCACGCAGCCTTTTTGTTTTAATTTCTGGCTGCCGAGGGATAAAGACTTAGCAAAACCTTGTTGAGGAAACCACACGCTTGAGCACTACGGAAATTAGGAAAGCGCACACATCAACAACAACAGAAAGCAATTTGTAAAACGCATGGAATCTGGGTTTAAAGTATGTTTGGATTCTGCTCAAATGGAACACACACAGAAGGCGCTCCCAGCAAGCCGGCTTTCTGTTGTTACATTTTTGTGGTGTATGCTAAATACATGCCACCAGAAGAGTACTCACTGGGCAGCTTCCAGGGCCGAGGAGCCTGCAGCTTCTGGGGCACTGGCACAGGAAAAGGCCTTCCGGTACAGGAGGTGGACATGAGGGGTCAGCGTTGACCCTGGGCGTGGGGTACTGGTACCTGGCCACAGAAGCTGACCCAGGCGTCGTGTGCTGAGTACGAGCACTGTGGGCTGACCGCAGCGTGAGGCGCTGACCGCAGCGTGAGGCGCTGACCGCAGGCCTGGTCATAGAAGCAGGCACTGCCCACGGCGTGAGAGCTGTCAACAGTGAATGTCTCGTGGGTTGTTCTCGGGAAGCTGAATTTCCTGCACGGTAATAGTTCTGATGCATCAGAAACACATCTAAAACCATATTTAACACCACTGCTTCCTGAGAAGGGGAGTATTTAAAGATAAAGTGCTTTGCTGTGCAAGTGAGGGGGGGGGGTGGAGGGGTCCTGGGCGACCTCGCGCTGGCCAGGAGAGCATTGTTAGATATTTTCATGGAAGAAATACCATTTAGTTTGCATTGTCATTCAGGAAATGATCAAGAGTCCATGAGAATGGCTACGAAGCTGGTAAGACTCTGTGCCAGAATATATACTCTGTACTACAAAATATAAAATTCAGAATTTTGTTAGTAGCGTACATGAACAAGTATGTCTTTGTTTCACTCAATGGGCCATAATATAACTGATTTTAGTTAATATTTGTTAGATCTATGTCCTGTATATCAAAGACCCAATTAGATTTTGCAAATTTCTCACAGAGGAGAAACATAATATCTTATTTCACAGTATGCAAAGTGGGCAGAAGAGCTGTGAGGGGTGAGAAACACACCGCCGTCTGGCCTGTGTCCTGGCTGTTTGCTCGTGATTCTTGATGATCGATGCCGTCGACGGTATGGCAGAGTGGTCGTAGTATAGGCCACTCAGAGCACGGCTAATGCCAGTGCCATTTACATGAGTCTCCACTTTACTATATTTCAGTCTGATCTTTTTTTCCAGCTTGCAAAGCTGCTTTATTTCTATCATTAGGAATGAATGTAAAGGTAATTAAATCATATTCCACCTATTCAAAGATTCCAGGTTATGCATGTTAATAATTTAAACCTTGCTGAAAGTATCAGCATGATTGCTATGTGGGGTATTGTAATCTTTTCAGAGAAACCGGACGCAAATACCTGGCCCAGCACAGCCCACTGCCCGCTGGGCATCTGGCCAGGATGTCCAATTGTCATGCCACCGAGTTCATGTTTGTGATATTTGTAGATCACCACAACACACGCTTTTCAAATTAGAAAAGTAATAGAAAATGTGTAGAGATGAAGAAATACACATGGCTCTTAATTATGTGAAAAGCTCCACCTTAATTAAGCCGCAGAGATGGACTGGCATTATCCCGAGCGTTCCCCCCTTTCACAGGAAACTTGGTGATGGCCTGCAGCGGGTGGAGGGAGGCAGGCCAACTACCACTACCGCTTGTCATCTATGGGGAACAGTCTGGCAATGCCTGAACACTGGAGCTGTAGATTCTTTGGCTCAGCCAGTCTCTCTCTGAGACTCTCCAGGCACCTGTAGGAATGTGAACAGCAGAATTTCCTCAAGTCACCGTGTTTTGTGGTGAAAGACTAATACACTGCGTGCATCCACAGAGAAGGATGGCTATAATGCTTCTGTCCATGGAGAAAGGTATAGACAGACGACAGTGGGCGTTCGTTCTAAAGCATGTGAAATCTCAAGTTATTCTTTATGCATTCATGTAGGCACATTCCCAAGAATAAAAAGAAAGGGGGCCGGGAGTTTGGTCTATTGGTAGAGTGCTTGCCTAGCATGCACAAAGACCCGGGTTCGATTCCTCTATACCATATACAAAGAAAAAACTGGAAGTGGTGCAGAGGCTCAAGTGGTAGAGCTCTGGCCTTGAGAAAGCCCAAGGACAGTGCCCAGGCCCTGAGTTCAAGCCCAGGACTGATCACTATGCATTCCAGTGAGCTCTGTGGCTCTCTCAGGAGCAGTGCCAACAACCAGCAGAGGTGGTGGCTGCGGGAGGCATTGGCCGTGCAGGAGAACCCGCTTTCCTCCAGCGTCTGGCATGACCGGTGCTGGTGTTTGGTGCTTTCTGCTGATGGCCGTTGTGGGACACAGGCTGAGACAGCATCTCTCCTGCCCCACTGGGCCAGGGGGTATCGCTACCCATGGAGCGCTGGCACCAAGCCATCTTCTCACTGGGGACCACTATGAGAATTTTCCTGAAGGAGGTGAAGTCAGACCCTTGAAGAGAAAGCCCTTGGTAAATCTGTGGCCCGGGACAACCTGCTCTGCCACTGTGGGCCGTGGAGACTGAGAAGCCCTCTTGAAGGCCGCAGCTCCAGGAGGCTACGGTGTGGCTCAGCCCGAGTGAGGGAGCCCAGAGCAGGAGGCCTTAGGGGGGCTTCCAGGCCAGGCTGCTGGCCCTTCTGGAGCCTTCGGGCAGACAGCTGGAGTTGAAGGTCACAGGCCAGGAGAGAGAGGTGATGGACGCTTCTGGAAGGAACTGGCTTTAGTCCAAGGAGAAGGTCTTTGGTCTTCTAATGCCTGGAATCGTGAGACAGTAGTCTCACTGTGTGGCGTGGTAAGTGCCGAACTTTGACAGAGCAGCTGCCTCCAGCTGAGCAATCCCTTAAGTCTCTGGATGGCAGAGGTGCAATCCATTTCCTTCCTGGGACCCCTGGGGCCCCAGCCAGGGGTTCTCCTTGAAAGCCCAGAGCAGAGCGTTATCGGGGCTCTGGCCGGCCGGGCAGGGCCTGAAGTGCTGTGCTCAGCGACGGTCACAGAGACCTTTGGAAAACGCGGTGCAGGTTGTCCCTGCGGATTATCGATGCACCTCCAGAGCCGGCCGGGCCTTGCCCTCCTGGCCTGCGAGCAGAGGCAGACACCGTGCATCCGGGCGCATTGTGCTGAGCCTTCCGAATGTGATACCCTCCTTTGATTTTGCTTCCTCCGGTGAGCCAGCACAGCCATCGGCTCGCTGAATTTCCTGAGCCCTGCTGACTAAGCCCCAGCCAGGCTGGGCCTGCGGACGGCACACTGCAGGTCAAAGGCCTGGGGGCCTGTGAAGGAGAAGAGGGGCCTACCAGGACTTTGTGGCGTCCTCTGCGCCTGGCGTGGGGTTGATGAAGCCTCTGGGGCCAGAGAAGCCTGGCCCCCATCACTGCTTCCTCCATCTTTAATTGGTGCCATCAGAAGGACTTGGTGGTGTGGGATGTGCCTAGTTTGTGTGAACGGTCATGGCTGTCAAATGCTGTGCTCCTGGCTCCTGGTGTCTTTTAAGATGAGCAGAGCACCCAGTGGGGCCCTGGCCACGAGGCGGTAGACGCCATCCTGCAGCGTGACCAGGGCTGTTGGAGTACAGGCTGTGGTGGGCCACGCAGAACGGAGGGGCCATCGTCCTTAGAAGTGGATCCGGGTCCACTCTGGGGTGGGTTCTCCTGCAGAGTCCCATCTGCGTGTGACACCGCAGCGGTGGTAGACTGCATAACGACTCTGACCCCTCAGACCTTCACAGCCTTGGTGACGTTACTCGGGATGATTTCAACCAAGCACCCTAAGAGCTCGGAGGCACATGCTTACGTTGATGGACCCCTCCCTTGCCTTTCTGCCCCTCAGTCCCTCCCAAAGCATACGTCATTATCGATGAGGACAACCGGGAGCATTGGGGAACTGCTCTGAGGGTTCGGAGAGGTGCTGAGCTGGGGTGTTTCAAGCCACTGGGTTCTGATTTGGATGGGACGGTGGTGATGGCCGGGGAACGACAGACAGGTGAAGAGATGGGTGAGCGTGCATATCCAGATAGACAGTTATGTGTGGCTAGATGGCATTTGATGGATGAATAAGTGAGTGGATTGATGGTGATAGGTGCTTATGTAGTGAATGGTAGGTGAGTGGATATGTTATGTACATGGGGACCTATGGGGGCGGGTGATAGGGGGCTATGCATGTCTACATGTACACTGAGGGTGGATGAGTAGACGGCTGTGCAGGGTGCAAGGAAGAGGGCCGGCTGGTGGTGAATGCCATCTACCATATGTGTGTGTACATATGTGTGGGCGTACATACACGTGTGTACATATATGTGGGCGTACATATATATGTGCATACATATGTGTGTATACATATGTGTGCGTACATATATGTGTGTATACACATGTGTGTACATATATGTGTGTAGACACATATGTGTGTGTACACATGTATGCACATACACGTGTGTACATATATGGGTGTACATATATGTGTATACACATGTGTACATATATGTATGTGTACATATGTGTGTGCATATGTGTGTGTGCATGTATGTGTGTATGCATGTATGTGTGTACATATATGTGTGCATATACATATGTGTGTATACATGTGTGTGTGTGTGGAGAGGCGATGAATGGGTAAGGACAGAGATGACTACAGATAGGTGCAGAGATAGATATACGATTGTTAACGATGACAGGTAGATAGGCAGATGGTCGGTAATGGATGGCAGGTGATTGAGGATGCACAGCAAATTCACCCACGTGCATACGTGTAGGGTACAGATGTCAGGCAGATGGGCTATGGACTTACAGAGGAGTGGGTGGATCAGTATAGGTGGGCAGATAACTCATGCCAACCGGGACTACTCAGAGACCTCGCCACAGCATGGACCACTCTAGAGGTGTGGTCCTTCACTGGAGAGCCCTCCGGCCGTGTGGACACTTGGCGTAGACCTCTGCGGCAGGGTGAGGTGACAGGACGAGGGCCTCGAGGGACAGTGCGGCCGATGCAGAAGACGACGAGCAGAGCAGCTGCATGGAACCACGGAAGGCAGGGCTGCTGTGCGCGGTGGGCGGAGGGTCTGACACGCTGGCCGGAGTCGCCTCTGGAAGGAGGGTGGGGCGGCATTCAGGAGCTTCCCTGGGCTGGGAAGGTGAGAACAGAAGCCCCACTGCCGTCTTTCTCTGGGCTGTGGGCTCCCAGGGCTCCTGTGGCTCTACACCTCGCAGCCAGGCCTCGGCAGTGGACGCACACGATGCCAGGGGCCGTGAGGAGGCAGGTGCCCGGGAGATGTGGGGAGCCGGGTGAGCCCATGAAGGGCTTGAGTGGGCACAAGCCAGAGGCTCCATGTGGACGTGGCCCAGACCCAGACGGAGCTGGGTGGGAGCTGCGGGGGAGCAGGCGTCAGTGTCTTCTCCAGGGGAGGACTTAAGAGCCTGCGTTCCCTTACTGCGGGCAAACCAGTGTGGGGAATGAAAGCAGCCCTTTTATCTGGGTCAGAAATGAGGGGTGGGCATGGCTGAGAATCTCCCAAAAGTGCTGGGGGGGGGGGTTTGGAGTCCCAGGGAGCAGAGGGACCAGCCAGGCTTGCTGGGTCCTGGCTGGTCTGAACACGCATGGCGTCTCCAGGACTCAGTGTCAGGAGAGCTGGACGTAAAGGCCCTGGCCCTGACTGGGGGAGGGGGCTCAGACCCTGTCCTGACTGGGGGAGGGGGCTCACAACCTGCCCTGACTGGGGGAGGGGGCTCAGACCCTGTCCTGACTGGGGGAGGGGGCTCACAACCTGCCCTGACTGTGGGAGGGGGCTCAGACCCTGTCCTGACTGGGGGAGGGGCGCTATTCAGGGGGAGGAGGAAGCTGCCCTTTGTACAGTACTGACAGCCTCTGTATGCTCAAACAAGTAAGTGTCTCTCCCGGTCCTCAGATCTGTCCAGGCCAACATAGGAACAGTGAGTGCTAAACAGATGACCTAAACCAGTTCTTAGCTGCATGAACTGCATGAGCTATACAATTTCTGGCTGTTAAAAATGGTAAAAAAAAATCCCATTTTTTTAAATAAATTTTTTAAATATAAAAAGTTACCAAAAATTAGCAAGTACGGGTTATAAACATCTATAACCAACATCACAGAAAACATTGCCTTCCCTTCCCCTCCTCCTCCCTCCTCTCCTCCTCTCCTTCCAGCCTGTTTCCTTAACATCATGTACCCTTCCCTGTCATCCCCTTACCATACCCTTCATCCACCCACCACCATCCCTCCCTCCCTCCCTCCGTCTTCCCATCCCTCCCTACCATCTGCTCACCCTTCTTTTCCTCCACCCATCCCTCTGGCCCGTCAGCATCCCATCCATCCATCCACCCATCCATCCATCCATCCATCCATCCTCTGCCCATCCTTCCTCCTTCTCCCCCTCCTTCCTTGGAGGCAGGGGTCCTGGGAGCCGGCAGACTGAAGTGCCAGGATGCGTCAGGAGGGAAGGAAAGAGGCTTGGATGCCTGTGGGGAAGAAAGGGCAGGTACTGAGTCCTTAGTGCGAGTGCAGCTGGTGAGTCTTCCAGGAGGGTAGGGGACAGAGACCCAAAGGAGAGTGGTGGAGGCTGAGAGGTCGGCTCTGGTGGCCTCTGCAGAAAGACATGGCCCCAGGAGTACTGTAGCCAAGTGTTGAGTAGGAACCTGTGAGCTGCCAACTTAGAAGAGTGGCCCTGGGAGCTAGACAAGCCAGGTGCCAGGACTGCGCTAGGGAGGGAGCCTGCCCCAGCTGGGACGAGGGCCGTGCCACCGGGGAGCTGGGAGATGATAGCTGCCCTTATTATTTTTCTTTTCTTATTTTTTGCAAGTCCTGGGCTTGAGCTCAGGGCCTGAGCACTGTCCTTGGACTTACTTTCTTTCTCTCTCTCTCTCTCTCTCTCTCTCTCTCTCTCTCTCTCTCTCTCTCTCTCTCTCTCTCTTTTTTACTTTTTGTGATTTTTTAAAATATATTTCTTATTGTAATTAATAGAAGCGTTACATTATATTCACCAGATAGAAGGTGCATTACTTCACAAACATTGATGCCCTTTCTCATTTTTTGTCCCCATTTCCCTCCCCACTCCCTCCTTCATCTGGTTTTTCCCCCTTCCCTATCCTATTTCAAATAAACCAATAAACATATATAGAATATATCAGATAACAAGGTAAGATACTGTAACAATATGAAATAACCAAGGGACAGCAAAAGAGATGAGCGATAACATAGTACATTAAGGACAACAATCACTCATTATATGGCTTTTGTTTCTATATCCTGGAAGTCCTTTCATTTAGTGTCATCCTATATGGCCTTATGCATCTAGGTTTTGCTCTATTGTAAATCTCTGCTAGGAGAGCCCAAGGTTTCTACTGATTATGGCAAATGAGGGAAACCATTGAGCCTAAGTTCCTTTGAGTCTGGCTTACTTCACTTAATATGATTTTTTTTCTAAGTCTTTCCATTTCCTAACAAATGGGGAGATGTCGTTCTTTCTGATGGCAGCATAGAATTCCATGGTGTATAAATACATCTTGTTGATCCACTCATCAACTAAGGGGCATCTGGGTTGGTTCTATATCTTTGCTAGGGTAAATAGTGCTGCAATGAACATTGTTCTGCTGGTGGATTTAGGATGATTGGGTGTCTTTGGGCTTTCTCAAGGCTAGAGCTCTACCACTTGAGCCTCAGCACCACTTCCGGCTTTTTGGTACTGAGGAATTGAACCCTGGTCTTTGGGCATGCCAGGCAAGCACTCTACCACTAGGCCAAACTCCTGGGCCCACTGCCCTTATTCTTAAATGGTGCCAGGAGAGTTTTTATTGCAGGCTTCCTGGTGAGAAAACTGACTTGGAGATGAGGAACTCTTGTCTGCATGTGGGAAACGGTGCAAGGCAGGGCTTGTGAGTGTGGGGGTGCAGGTGGAGCCTGGTTCCCCCCAGTGAGTTCCCCGCTGCCCAGACCTGTCTGGGTATTCTTCATGCTCCGCTGACCTGCGTGATGGCTCTCACAGCTCTGAGTTGCGTCCTGGGTGGGGAGACCGGGGGCTGTCCAAACCACAGGTTGCAAAAGTGGGAGGAAAGCGAGCCTCCCTCCCCGGCACACAGGCTCTCAAAGAGAAAGGCCGAAGCCTGTGGGGCACAGGGTCACGACACAGAGTGCTCCGAGGACAGGCTGCCCACCTCAGGCATGGTGGCCTCCCGGGGGGGAGCCTAGGAGAGCCGTGGTGGCGGTGGGCCATCATGGCTTGCTGTGACAGGGATGTCGCCGTCTCTGGCTCTGGTGGGAAGCAAGCACCATCTGAACATGGGTCAGGCAACTTGAGCAGGGAGAGCCCTGTGGAGGGGGTCCTCCCAGTCATTCACAGGAACTCCTAACTCCCCACCTTTTCCTCGCCACTGAAGCCACCTTCCCAGACCTGTTGAGGGTATTGTGGCACCATCAGGAATGAAAACCGGGGCACCTGACAGTCACAGTGGTTTCTCCCACGGTGGCCTTGTCTCTGGCCAGCTTGGCGTCACCTGGACGAGGGTGGCTGTCCTGAACCTTAGGGTCTATCTGTTGCCTGCCCTGTCCCTGCCAGCTCCCAGCCTCACTGCCCCTCTCCTGGGAAGATGTCCCCTCACGCCACTCTCGGGGTGTGTAGACACAAAACTCCATCCCAGTTAACGTCCCCCGAGCCATTCATGAGGTCTTTGAAGAGGACGGTTCTGCCGGTTGGTGGAGGCGAAGCTTCACAGCAACAAAGCAGCAGTAAATTTTCACACTCTAGTACAATTTGGCGCAGTCCAGTTTAGTCATGGTCTTTAAACAATGAAAGCCGAGGCACAGCCTGACTGAACGCCAAAATTAGCCAGTCCCGAGGAACCTGGGGGAGGCTTAAATCATTTTCTGAAGGGAAGGAATGCAGGAGGGACAGCGGCAGTAGGCACTCCGGGTCCCGGGGACGGGAATGGCCTTTGTGGGTGTCGGGGGACGCTCACCCCAGGCTGAGGGAGGCTGGGTCCCGGACAGAGGCTGAGTTTATGCTGAGATCTGAGCCGAGAGACAGTTAGTAGAGTTGGGGGGGAGGTGACCTTGAATCTGTTTCTTTATGTTTAAGATAGGGTGAGGAAACCATGGCAAAGCTGTTGTGAGGGTTAAGTGCTATAGTTAAGCTAACTCAGCTAAATCAAATGGCACGGAAAGGACACCGTGGTCCATAAATCATAGCAGACCCACAGCTAACCCTGCCTGCATGGCTGGAGCCGGTGGCTGTGCGCGCCATGGCACCGCAGCCTGTGCCCCTCTTGGCCTCCTCACGGCCCTCTGTGGGACGAGGCATCGCTTTTCCACTAGAGGTGTGGCCCCTCCGGTTTTACCCAGATCCCACATGCTATCCGTCCAGGACCCCTCTGGCTCACTCTGTGTGCGCGGTGGGCATCTTCTGTGCTCTACTTTGCTCCATTTGTTTGTCTCTAGACTTGTCCTGTGTGTGTGTGTGTGTGTGTGTGTGTGTGTGTGTGTGTGTGTGTGTGTGCGTGAGAGAGAGAGAGAGAGAGAGAGAGAGAGGGGGGGGGAGGGAGGACGAGCTCAGCCACGCTGACTGTTGTCATCACTTTTGCCCAGGCCTGGCCAGCCAGAAAAACAACCTTGGCTCCCACACAGGCTAAGGGGAGACTCGACAACTGGATGGCCCTTCTGCCTTTGGCTGTGTGGACGGTGTATGACGGAGTGTGATGGTTTGAGCTCACTCAGAGCCCTTGTTTGTACAGGCGTAGCTGACTGCATGGTGTAAGGACGCCCCTGTGCTGCTTGGAAGAGAGGCCTGGCTTGGAGCATAAATATTTTGTCACTCGGGGGTCCCTTCCAGTGTGACCCAGGTGGCTGTCTCCTCTGCCCTGTGGTACACAGCCTGGCTCTCACTGGCCCAGGAGATCCTGAAAGAGGCAGATGACGATGTGATGAACAAAAGTATATTTATTGAGCTCGCAAACCCCACAGAGCTTTGAAATGAAGTTTCCCAAAGCCATTCAAAACTGAAGTAGCTAAAATTCCTCCTGCTTGTTTGAAACAAAAGAAAACAAAAAATAATTTAAGAAAAATTAAACATACCCAACATGTGAAGTTTGGAGTAGAAAACTTAACCCTGGGAAAAAAAATCTGGAAAAGCCTAAGATTATACAAGACATTCATCCTCATGCTGATTTTTTTTTTGGTACAATCCTGTGTTGTGCTCAAAACAAAAATCTGAGAATACTTCTTAACGGGGAAAACAAAGCTCAGGACCAGCCATACATCTGTGAGTTTTGAAACAAAGGTTTGTTTGTGTGCCTCAGTCACTCTGCTCATGAAAGCAGACCCTTACTTGAAAAACTTTCCAGGGAAACACTCTAAACCAACATCCTGGGATAAATTTGCAAACCGCAATACAGGCCTGATTGTTTTGGAGTGGACGCGGGCCGCATGCGAATACCTCTTTCTGAAACGTAATGTTCTTTGCACGGCTCAGTGGCTAATGTACAATAAATCAACAAAAGAGCGCTTCAATAAAGCTATCGGGCAGCGGCAAGGCCACTGTTATTTTATCTTTTTACAGTATTTAATTGGAAGGTTTTTCCTGAAACTCTAGCCAGCCTTCAAATGACTAGATTCCATATAAGAAGAGATTGATAAGAGAAAATTTTTTTTCTAGGATTTTTTTCCTTACAAGAGAGCAAGTTTTTGCAGAGGGAGAATAAAGTTACAAGTGTCTAGCATTTTGCTGAGAGAGAATGAAATCAGATGCTGAATGGAGTGGATAGGAGGGCTGGGAAAATGCAGAGCTGGCAGGAGCACCAGGTCAGTGCCAGCTCCACTGTGGGCCCTGCACCAGGTGTCCGGCATTCAAATGATACTATTATTCATAGACTGAGCAGAGTATTAAACTCCCCCCTAAAAATCATTTGCAACTGAATAAAGATATAATCCTGGAAATATAACTCTCCATTAAGGTCCCCGTCAACAACACAAGAGCCCCATTGTGAAGGAGTTATGTATATTTATCAAGTAAAAAAACACTTGTCTTAGTGCTTACATGTTAATAGAAAACTTTTATAGCCCTGGTCTCAGAACTAGTTATGCATAAAATGTAAAGCATCTATTATTCTTTGGTGAACTCTTTAACGTTTGACAGTGAATCGCAAATACATGAATAGTTCCTGGCACCCGGATGCCCAGCTTCTTCCTGGCTCGCAGAGACTGCTGGGAGCGCGGCCTCCGTGCCAAGGCCTGGGTTTCCTTCACAGCTTTGCTACCTTCCTGTGGCTGTCACCGCCCCGGTGTGGTCTGCGCGGGATCGCAGGTGCACCGTCCGGGCTTGTCCTTCTGTGTTTGCCCCCAGTGCCTGGTCTGTGGCAGGCAGGCACCACCCACAGGGCCCTGACCTCATGCTCAGCTCTTGGCTCTTGGGCCCCGCTCTGGGAGGCCGGCCCAGGGAGGGAACGCAGGCCTGGAGGGTAGGAGGGAGGCTGGGGGAGGAGCGCTCTGCCTTGCCGGGCAGGCCTGCCCTTCTCAAGCCCATGTCACTTTTCACACATAGCTGTGAGGAATGACAATGCCTTGTGAAGATGCTGGGTTGGCTCTCTAGTCCAGACCTGCGAGAGTGTCTGGGGCCCCAGATTCCTCTCAAAAAAGAAAAGCTTGGCCCAGGAGGGGACCCTGGGAGTGAGTGGCTAGCACCTGCCCACTTCTCCCTCACGTGCCTCTGCATCTCACCAGCTTCATTCAGCCTCTGGCACTGCTCCTGTGCGCTCTCCATCAAGATCCTGTGTTTGTGGGGTTCCCGCCCCAGTGCCGGCTGCAGCCTTAGGTGACCACACTAAGAGGGCGTCACTGGGGCTCCAATATGACCTGAGTGACTCGGAGACTGACACAGGCACGGGCAGTGGGCTGCTGGAGAGAAAGGTGAAGGGAGCGTCTGTGTGCAAAGCAAGAGGCAGTGGCCATGGAGCTGGGACCAGAGCTTCCTTGTTCACTTGTGGGGTCCCTCAGAGATCCCAGCACCACATGCTATGGCGGAGCAATGAGGGGTCCCCAGTCAGTGGTACCCCACTTGAGCATCAGCAATTTAGGGGAGGCATAGCTTTGGGAAGAGTCCTTGGCTGGGTCTTAAAACTGAACTGACAAAGATAGATTAAAAGGAAAAAGGGATGAACATTTATTTACCAAGTTTTATAAGCCATCAGTTAAGGCCTCAGAGGAATGATTAAACGTGTGCTTTTTACTGTCAGATTTGATCAAGACACACACAGTCTTGAAGAAGTCACTGGGTGAAGATGTGGTTTCTGATGGCAGAGCCCTGGGGTGGGCAGGAAGGCAGTGTCTCCTCTTCCTTTGAGCCTGCGTGTTCAGTGTCTTGAGAGACGAGCCTGTTAGTTTGTTGGCACAGGAAGATGGTTCTCATGTGAGTGTGTAATGTCCCCCTTTGAGAGAGGTTAGAAAGTCCATCTAGGTGCAGTGTCTGCAAGTCACCTTGCTGGGTCTGCCTTTCAATGTCTGGCCGCCTATTATGTGTAGTTTGACCTCAGTCCCAAACACTGGGAAGTCTTCGCCCCACAACTTCTAAAGCTAGTGATGGACCCCTGGCCCGTTCTTTCTGACATAACCTCTACCTAGGTTATGCACTTTAGGAGCCCTGAGATATAGACCCAGTTCACAGACACTGTCCTTCCTCCAAGCCAGGGAGGACTATGAGGAAGTTGCAGCCGCAGGGTTGACCAGCTGGCTACCGGAGTAGTAGAGTTCCCCGACGGAGCACACACTGGCTCTTGGAGGTCTCAGTCCTGACCTGCGTGACCAAGGAACTCTGCATAGTAACCAGGTGACTGTGACCCAGGCACTGGGTACCCAAGGAAGCAGGCTGGGGTGGCTTTTTGTCTGCAGTGGCTCCATGTGTGCTACTGCTCTGGCTGCTTTGGATGGAGAATCAAGGAGGAAGCAGGCTCAGAGGTTTTGTTGCTAGGATTATACAGCCACATGGATTCTGCTTTTTTTTTGTTGTTGTTGCCCAATAGAAACAAAACACTGTTGCCTTTGGGGCATGTAGGGTAGAAAGAAAACCCTGGATTTTGGTTTTCTCTGATGGGCAAGTGAATTTCAGGCAGTCGTGATAACCCATGGACCTGAACTGGCTAATTCTATCTGGAAAGCTGTTTGCTCAGATGTGACCGGAATGTGAAGCTGGGCTGGAGGGAGGCACGTCTGTTACTCTAGGCTACCTCTGTGGTGAAATGGAGCACACAGGTAGCACAGAACTTGGTTTAGGGAGTCCCTTATTATGTAAGCAAGACAAAACCCCGCACTTTAGGAAGTGACATCCTCTATAGAGAACATCAGAAGTGCCAGGAGTCAGGTAGCAATCTTGATACAATGGGAAAACTGAGGTGTAATTAGAAGAGAAGCACTAATTACTCCAGTTAGCCTGTTTTCCACAACAAAATAGGTGGGGCAGGTCACTTCTAAATGAAGGGAGTTTATGTGGCTCACAGCTCTGGAGGCTGAGACTGCAGATTACAAGGCTCTACACTGAAAGACACAGTGAAGAAATTTCTGGTCACTGGACCATGAAATATATGTACTTTAAACACTGTTTTGATGTTGGATCATCTCTTCTGAGATCACAGAGGGAAAAGCTAACTCATCCAAATCCCCACATTTGAAAATCTGAATAGATAAACCATACTTCGTGTGATACACCGATAAGATGACTTTTTCAGAAACCACACCTCTTGGCTGTGCTGAAGTGATATTTCTGAGCAGGAAAGGGTAAAATTGATTCAGATAGACAAAGCCAGGTCCTGAGGTGTGGCACATGCATCCAGGATTTGAACTCCACATCTGCACAGCTCCCTGGAGCACTGAATCTGCACCTTCCACCCAGCGAGGGCCATATGGCTCACACGGTCCACGCTCTGCTTCTGCGAGAGCTCGTTAGCTCATGCTTCTGGTCTCTAACCCTCCAGTATTTTCTCCCTTGTTATTTTTCCTCTCCTTGGCTGGTGTAGAGAGTACACGTCAGAGATTTTAAATTCAAAGTCATTGTTTGGATCAAAATTATTCCCGTCCTTCAGAAATGTAGTCTCCCTGGCAAAATGGTGCTTTCTGCCACAGCGCCCATGGCAGCAGCCGAGCCTGGGTGCCCGCACGCATGCCTGGTCGAATAAAGCAGACAGGTGCAACGTATAGGAGTTAGCGATTATTTATGGCGTTTAGATACTTTGTGAGTTTGGCTGGTGAGAAAAGTTTTATTCCACTCACATGGACAAAACCCAACCAACTGGCCGGGCTGATTAAATTCAATTGTTGCTTGGGCGCATGGCAGGCAGCGGACTGGAGCCCAGTTCCATGGCAACTGGGCAAACAGCTCTGAGAAGAATGCGAATCACAGGAAACCGCGATATTTCTCTCGCTTTCCCCTCCTGACAGTTTTATCCTCACATCTGCCCAGTGTCCAGCAAGGGCAGCCGGCCCCGGGCACTGCCCTGTCCTTATTACCACTCGGTTCCTGCTTCATTCCACGAGCTGCTGGGAAGGAAATGCAGAGGCTACTTGTGAGGACACAGACAAGGGGCCTTCCCCGTGAGGCCCTGCGGGTGGGGAGGGCGCAGGGCTGCAACAGTGGCTGCACTGGATGGGCCTGGGTCAGCGCCCTGTGCCGCAGAGAGTGAGGGCAGGAGCTTCGGCCTAAGGAAAACACAAACAAACCAAGGACAAACCAATCAGACATGGTTCAGAGTGTGTGTGAATCCTGACTTTTATTGAGGAAAGGAATCTGAAAAGCAGACAGGGCCTTTCTAATTCCCAAAGGCACATATAGTTCATGCAGGTGTTTGGAAGTGACTTCTCCTTTTCTGAGTTGGATCTACAGCCCCTGGCCCTGGGTCATGCCCTCTGTGCACCCCGTCCCCCAGGTCCTCCCGCTCACTGGCCAGCATTCCCTGGGAGAGGGCAGGATCCACCAGGGACCCAGAGCAGGGGCCCAGTCCTGCTGGTCAGTGCTGGGTGCAGGACCACGGACAGCAGCACCAGGGGGGCCGGGTGCTCTGTACTGCGTTCACTCCCGGTCCTTCCTGAGTGAGTGTGCGGCTTCACCTCCACACCCTGAGGCTTGGTTGTGGGGAGTTTTCCTAGTCCAGCCAGACACGGGTTTAAACGTCTGAGCATACGAGTGGCATCCATCGTGGTTTCTGTTCCTGTCTGTCGAGGGCTTCTCTGTGAACGCGGGATCGTTCCTTAGCATTTCCACAAATTTCCTGGTCTAAAAGGAAGACAGTGGGTGGCGCCTGGCCTGTGCAGGCTTGTGGGGACGGTGGGTGGCGCCTGCTTTGCGCCCTCCTGTCCTTGGGAAGGGCTGCTGCCTCCAGGCTCCCAGCAAACCCGCTCACCCTGCTCACCCCACTCCTGCACAGACAGGATTCTCCAGGATGATTCTCTCCAACAGCTCCAGGCCCAGCCGCACTGGCAGTGTCTCCAGCTCAGGTCTCACCCTCCGTGTCGGGAACAGGGCGGGGGGGGGCAAGAGCAGGGCTCTCCTCCTGAAGGGGAGCTGTGTGGGCCCCGGGGCCCCTCGTGCAACTCCCTGGCTGCCCAGGAGGCAGGTTGCAGTCTGTGCTCTTTGGGGCTGTTCTCCCTCCCTCCTTACCTCTCTCTTCCCCGGGGCTGTGAAGGATGTGACCTGGTAATTGGTCAGTGGATTAGCTCAGGTGTGGAGAGACTCAAATCTGCTCCTCCAGGGCTGGGATCTGCCCTGCCTGGTCACCTTACAGCCCCACCAGGTCACCTCACCCACCGGCTCACAGGCCGCGTGGCTGCTCGGTGTCCTGTTGGTTTAGATGCAGTGAGGAGTTGGTTGCCTGCGAGGGAGCCGTCGGGGGGCCTGGGGCTCTCCAGGTGTTGGCCTCTCATGGGCGCCTCGACACTGAATGTCTTCACGAGGTCCAGCCTGGCGGGAAGCTGTGCTCACCGAGGCCCGACTCTTCCGGGCACCGATTGTTGGCAGCCCCTCTGCCACCTGCTTCTGCCACCTCACCTCAGGCCCAAAGCAGCAGAGCCAGGCTACCTTGGATTTAAACCTGTGAAACAAACAGCCAAAGCCGGCCTTGGTCCTGTGGGCTGTTAGCCTCTGGGATTTTACGGTCACAGGGTGGGTGTGGAGACTCTGGCCTTGTCATTGTCACACGGAGGCACAGGACCACGCTTCTTCGGAGTGCGTAACGGGTGTGAACCCGAGGGCTTGGCAGTCCCTCTGGCAGTCTGCTTCTGCTCACTATCCCATCACAGCTTATTCTTTCTGAGAGCCCAGCAATTCATCACGGCCTGAAATTTAAAAGACATCTTAGCAAAGGAAGCGATGAAGAAGGTTTGCAATGCAAAACCTCTGTGGCACGTGACTAGCTCTGAAAAGAGTACGAAGTCGGCAGCAAGCAGAGGTCCTGCCGGGCTTTCTAGCAAACTCATTCTCCCGTTCCTGCAGCAAGTACATCGATGTTTCCATGAGTCCAGGTCCTTGTGATTTCCCTCAAGACCCCCCCCCCCCATCCACCAGTTATTGTCTTCAAGCTCCATCTTTGGGCTAAGGAGAAAATGAAACTCCAGGGACCAGCAGTATGCACGCAGACAAGATCTCTGGACCCATGTAACCCAACACTGAACGTCTTGAGGCGGAGCTCTTGGGAACCACCAGCCGCTTGAGTTGCTCCCCATCCTGCAGGGCTCTGGAGAGCTGCGGGTTCACAGAAGGTGGGGTTCACAGAAGGTGGAGCTGCCAGCTCTCCCAGACTTCAGGCCCAGCTGCCGCTAAGCAGAGTCAAGGATGAGCCTGTCAGGATCTGCTGTCCAATTGCCCTACCTCTCTCACGTCTGGGAATGTCCCCACTTCCATTTCTCTTCGGGGTGGTCCAGACCCCATGACACCATTATCCCTGACTCCTGGAACGTATACACGGCTCTCACCCATCTGAGACCTCGTCCTGACCTTCCTTCCTTCCTTCCTTCCTTCCTTCCTTCCTTCCTTCCTTCTTTCCTTCCTTCCTTCCTTCCTTCTTTGTCTTCTGGCTTAGCTAAAGCTCTGGTCTCTGGTCCACTGAACCGTCCAGGGTCCCGAGCGCCTGAGCCATGGGCTTGGTGCTGGATGTGGCGGATGGCCCTTCTCGATCACGCTCGCTGTGGCGTGGCCGTCTGTGGTGTGCCCAGAGCAGGTTATAGCCTGCTGAGGTCTCTCTCTTGAGGCTTGTACTGCTGGCCATTGGCTTCTGCAGATGTCTCTTTTGACGCTTTAAATATCTTTTGAAAACAAACTATTGGTTCTGGTTGGGCTTCAATTTGTTCTATTGTTTTTCTGTTTGTTTCCAGTAGTTTATACGTATTAGAAAGTTTTCTCACAGTTCCTGAGAACTTTTCATCAAAAGAAAGATGACTAAGGCATCTGTGTAGAGCTACACCTGTCTTCACTGCAGGTCTTCGAGAGTGCTTTCTGACTGCTCAGCGGCTGTTGTGTGGACAGACACAAGCTGCCACCTGTCTGCAGCTGCAGGGGTCTCCGCACCTGTGCTCAACAGCCTCTTGCATTAGGAGGTGTCCCCCCGTTCACAACAGATTGCCTTCTAGACTTAGGAGCAAATTCTGAGTAGAGTTCATTGGTCATGATGGAAGTATCTTAACCCAGGCAGCTCCGGTCCTGCAGGTTCCAGGTTCTCAGCTCTAGGCCAGTTTGTAAAATGTCAGTGACTCAAACCAACCCTCAGAAACTACACTGCGTGGTGAGGGTGTGTCTGTGCGTGTGTGTGTGTGTGTGTGTGTGTGTGTGTGTGTGTGTGTGTGTGTGTGTGTGTTGTTGAGGAAGGGTTTTACTATGGAGTTCCGGCTGCTTTGTAGTCTTTCTGCCTCTGGCTCCTGAGCACGGGGGCTACAGGCAGGCAAAAGCACACCAGCTAACTTCATCTTTCTTCTGAAAAGAGTGAAAGCTCGCCCGGATCGCCTCCACCTAAACTGCAGCTAGTGCTCTGTGGGTGGTGTGGAAAGTACAGGGGCAGGGGACGCAGGGGCCTCGGTGGGCACAGGGCTGCTGGGGTTGGCAGACAGAGGGGCTCAGAGGCCGGGGTGCACGGCCTGGCAGGCGCACTGTTTCTCACAGCTGAGCAGCGGCTGAAGACGCATGGCTGAGCGGAGATCCGCTCAGCAACGAAATGCGGCATTCCTTATGAAAGTAATCTCGAAGTGTGCTTTAGAAAGTTCCCACACTAAAAAAGATTCAGGAGAAGCAATTTACAAAAAAAATCTCTTTCACTGATCCAAAGTCCTTTTTTTTGGTAATTTATACTAAGCCCTTTAGAATGTCATATTGGTCTTTTATTAGTAACCTTGACAATATGATTAGACTCCAAAAAATGTCTACTTGTTGGTGAAGAGCTCTCGTTCTTTAAACTTTAACGAGGCTGCTGAGCTATGACCAAAGCGGGCTGCATTCTTAAATTTTTTTTTTTGCAACAAAAGAATCCCAGATGGTAATAAAATATATGCTTAGATCAAGCGATCAATTAGCCCTATCTGATAACAGTTAGATAAATGGTGGCAGCATTGTAGGTCTAACAGGCTAATGTCACAATTGGGATGAAACTGTAACTTCCATCTTCTGAATTAGAGTTGACTTTAAATTATAATTAAGAATGTGATTTTGGTAAAGTACAGAGTAAATGTTTGTCCTCTTAAATGCTACTTTCTCTCCGAGTGCTGAATTCATTTACATTTTGGTGTTGCCACAAAGAGTTTAAAGGAAAGTTTCTAGAGTTAAAACGGTTGAGACAAATCTTCACTTGTTTTTACCAGAGAAGACAATGAAACCATTAGCTACATCAACCAAAATATATGCCGAGAACGTCGAGAAAGCCTAGGAACAAATCCCAAACCACAAACACCAAGCCACAAAAAGCAAAAGAAAGCGAAGGAAAGGAGAATGCTTACAAACAAGCAAGCAAGCAAATGAACCGAAAAACCACAGCCAGTCTCCCAGCCGTCCCCATCCTCACAGGGAATCAAAACTCCAGCTTCAACCTGGGGACCTGGAGGTGCAGCTGGGGTTGGGAAATCCCAAGCCCGCGCTCCGGCCTCCTCTGCCCACACGTTACTTAAATGCTGCTGACCTGGCTCCTGGTAATTTCACTGAGCCACCGCAGACACATAATGCTTCCTCTTTTAATAGGTGCAAAGTGAGTTATTGTCACAAAGCAGATATGAAAAAGGACGGGAGCGACTGCCCTAATCTGTGAAATGCGGGCTCGGAGGGTACGCGCATGGTCACCTGAATTATGCATGTCTTTTGTGCTCAGATATCATAAATCGGTGCATGAATACTCTCCGAATCATTTTCAGTACGTGAACATTTATATACTGAGCTCTCGAGCTCTGCAAAGACAATTAGTCATATTTGTATGCCGGAATTAATTGAGAGTGAGAAGCAGGAGGCAGAACGGGAGAACAAAGAATGCTTTTTGTCAGTTCTTCCAACTGACAGGGATAATTAGATATATGAAATTGAAATTCCTCAGCAGGGGGTTCCTGTTGACAATGAATTTCCTTTTGATTCCATTCTGTTATTCTTTTATGCTGTCATCTGTGGCAATTTGTTATTCAGCTTGAAGCTTAAAAAAGCAAAGCATTCCGCTTTTATGAGGGGATGATGTCAGTTTGTACACTGCTGGGAAATAGATATTAAATGTAATCTTTAAACTAAAAAAAAGGAGAAGAAAAGAAATAAAATCAAATCAGTTAAAGAGACAGTGTGCTGTTTACCCGCTCAGGGAGACACTTTCCGCGCGGAGCGGGACGTGCGTGACTCCTCCAGTGGTGGCAGCCTGTGACTCAGGCTGAGGCAGCTATAGGAGGCTTAATCTCATTTAATTTACCACTCGGCCTCGCTTCCTAACACCAAGGGCATTGTGCACAAATGATTGGTTTTGCTTCCATCCAAATCAAACGTGATGGATGCAGAGTAATCTTAGGAATGGAAAACAAACCTTAGACCAGACCCACAAAATGGGGTCTGTGATGTGCCTGCCTCTCCCACTGCTCCAGAGTCCTGGGGACCTGGACTTCACAGGTCAGGCTCACAGCTCACACCTCAGGCTTCACAGCATGGCCCCTGCAGGCCCCACCAGGGCTCCCAGCAGCTCTGCAGGAAGCACGGGGTGAGGAGGAAGAGGAGAAGGAGGAGGAGGAAGAGGAGGGGGAGGAGGATAAGAGGAGGAGGGGGAGGAGGAAAAGGATTAGGAGGAGGAAGAAGAGGAAAAGGAGGAGGAGGAGGATTAGGAGGAGGAGGAGGAGGATAGGAGGAAGAGGAGGAGGAGGAGGGGGAGGAAGAGGGGGAGAAGGGGGAGGGGGAGAGGGGGAGGAGGAAGAGGAGGGGGAGGAGGAAGTGAGGGGGAGGAGGAGGGGGAGGAGGAGGGGGAGGAGGAGAAGGAGGAAGAGGATAGGAAGAGGAGGAGGAGGAGGATAGAAGGAGGAGGAGGGAGAGGAGGAGAAGGATTAGGAGGAGGAGCAGGAGGATTAGGAGGAAGAGGAGGAGGATAGGAGGAGAAGGAGGAGGAGGAAGAGGAGGAGGGGGAGGAGGGAGAGGAGGAGAAGGATTAGGAGGAGGAGGGAGAGGAGGAGGAGGAGGATTAGGAGGAGGAGGGGGAGGAGGAGGGGGAGGGGGAGGAGGAAGAGGAGGAGGAGGAGGATAGGAGGAGGAGAATTAGGGGGAGGAGGAAGAGGAGGAGGAGGAGGATTAGGAGGAGGAGGAGGATAGGAGGAGGAGGAGGAAGAGGAGGGGGAGGAGGAAGAGGAGGAGGAGGATAGGAGGAGGAGGAGGGGGAGGAGGAGAAGGATTAGGAGGAGGAGGATAGGAGGAGGAGGAGGAGGAGGAAAAGGAGGAGGAGGAGGAGCACCCTGTCCAGTCCAGCTGGCCTGCCCTTCTTTGCTGTGTCATCCTCACTGCCTAGTGCCTCTGGCT
Organism: Megascapheus bottae; assembly: GCF_031878675.1. Classification (NCBI taxonomy): domain Eukaryota; kingdom Metazoa; phylum Chordata; class Mammalia; order Rodentia; family Geomyidae; genus Megascapheus; species Megascapheus bottae. The sequence goes on from NC_143527.1 coordinate 912,818, forward strand.
CCTTCTTGTTCAGGTGACGCCTCCATGTGCTGTTTCTGCCTGAAAAGCACATGTGTGCCCTGAGGTTAAGGCAGGGAAGATGGGGTCCTCAGAGGGCAGCGAGCACCTTGTCTCCAGTGTCCTCTCCTCTGCACGGAGCCACAGGCGGAACCTCACACACGTGCAGAGGTGGACAACAGGCCCGGGACCCGAGTCCAGATCCATGCAGGCAAACGCCCGCAGCCCTGCACGCCTGAGCTCACCAGGCACAGGGAGCTGATTCACCACCTCTGCTGACCCTCCTCTGCTGACCCTCCTCTGCTGTCCTCTCCTCTGCTGTCCTCTCCTCTGCTGACCCTCCTCTGCTGTCCTCTCCTCTGCTGTCCTCTCCTCTGCTGTCCTCTCCTCTGCTGTCCTCTCCTCTGCTGTCCCTCCTCTGCTGTCCTCTCCTCTGCTGTCCTCTCCTCTGCTGTCCCTCCTCTGCTGTCCTCTCCTCTGCTGTCCCTCCTCTGCTGTCCTCTCCTCTGCTGGCCTCTCCTCTGCTGTCCTCTCCTCTGCTGTCCTCTCCTCTGCTGACCTCTCCTCTGCTGTCCTCTCCTCTGCTGACCTCTCCTCTGCTGTCCTCTCCTCTGCTGACCCTCCTCTGCTGTCCTCTCCTCTGCTGTCCTCTCCTCTGCTGTCCTCTCCTCTGCTGTCCTCTCCTCTGCTGTCCTCTCCTCTGCTGTCCTCTCCTCTGCTGTCCTCTCCTCTGCTGACCTCTCCTCTGCTGTCCTCTCCTCTGCTGACCTCTCCTCTGCTGTCCTCTCCTCTGCTGACCTCTCCTCTGCTGACCCTCCTCTGCTGTCCTCTCCTCTGCTGTCCTCTCCTCTGCTGACCCTCCTCTGCTGTCCTCTCCTCTGCTGTCCTCTCCTCTGCTGACCTCTCCTCTGCTGTCCTCTCCTCTGCTGACCTCTCCTCTGCTGTCCTCTCCTCTGCTGTCCTCTCCTCTGCTGTCCTCTCCTCTGCTGTCCTCTCCTCTGCTGACCTCTCCTCTGCTGACCTCTCCTCTGCTGTCCTCTCCTCTGCTGTCCTCTCCTCTGCTGACCCTCCTCTGCTGACCTCTCCTCTGCTGGCCTCTCCTCTGCTGTCCTCTCCTCTGCTGTCCTCTCCTCTGCTGTCCCTCCTCTGCTGTCCCTCCTCTGCTGAGCTCTCCTCTGCTGTCCTCTCCTCTGCTGTCCTCTCCTCTGCTGAGCTCTCCTCTGCTGTCCTCTCCTCTGCTGTCCTCTGTTCTGCTGTCTTCTCCTCTGCTGTCCTCTCCTCTGCTGTCCTCTCCTCTGCTGGCCTCTCCTCTGCTGGCCTCTCTGCTGATTCCTCTGCTGGCCCCTCCTCTGCTGGCCACCGTGAGCAGGCCCTGTGATTGTGGACTCCACCTTGGGGAGCCAGGGCGCTGTCTGCCGCCTCCCTTGTCTAGTGGACGCCCCTGTCTGGAGGGAATCTGCGTCAGAGCAGGTGCACAGACCTCACAGCTGTCTTGGACGGGCCACTGGCCACCTGCACAGCCCGAGGATGGGCCAGGCTGGGGTGTGCGGCCAGGACGGCCCCCTCGCCCAGTGTGCACCAGGGCCCTGCACAGTGGCAGGGAGCCCGGCCGGGCTCTGTGCTGGCACCCGGAGGACGTGGTCGTGGAGTCTCGGCCCCTGGTCTGCCCCTGCCCCCAGCCTCGGTGTCTGGAAGGAGCCTGTCCACTCTCCTCTGCCTTTCTGACCTCATTTGATCCCCCTTCTCCTCGCACTTGTGGTTCCCGCCCTGCGCCCCAAGCTTCCCCCTGCCTCTGCGCTTCCTTTTCTTCCATTCCCACCTCCCCACACTCCCCAGATGAGCCTGTGCTCTGCATCCGCGCCCTGGTGGCTGGATCAAAAGCAGGCGCGGGCCAGCACAGCCTTCCAGCCAAGCACTGCGCCGGCCATGCAGCCCACGCCCTCACCAGTGCGGCAGCCCAGATGCCAAGGGCCTTGCTTACTAGGAAGCGTTTTATGCCCGTCTGAGGAGAGGAGGCCATGGAAGAGGAGAGAAGTGGTGGGGACAGAGAACTTGGCCGAGGGCAGGCCTGGGACAGGCCTTCTGCCACGCCACCAGCCAAGCCTAACCGGAGCTCGTTTGCTGGTTTCATTTTTGTTTTAGGACTGAGTTAAACTGGAGACGGGTGTTTATGTTTGCGCCAGTGGCAGGTCTTTCTAGAGACCCCAGGCACCGCCCTTGGCCTTCTGTAGGGTGGTGTTCCCCAGAGGGTGTTCTGACAGGCTGCAGCGCCAACAGTCGTGGGGTGGGGTCTGGGGGTGGGGTGTGGAGCTCCAGGAGGGGGGATGAGTGGCTGGGTGGGGGTGGTGGGCATGCAGGAGCGGGCAGTGTGGATGTGGAGGAGTGTGTGGAGGAGTGTGGCTGGGTGAGGTGACTCTGCGGCTGGTGGGTGGTGAGCAGGAGCTCACGAGCTCTAGGGTGTGTGAGCAGTGAAACAAGGGCTGTCTGCAGTGCGGTCTCTATTCGGTCAGCATGTTTTCAGGGTCTGCCGTCTGCTAACGTCTCACACATCACTCAGTCCAGACACACCCGTGAGGCGTGGACCGCTCCCAGAAATCCCCAAGAAATCTGGCTGCCCAACCACCCCTGTGTCTCCCCTGTGTCTGGAGGGCCTGGAGAAGGAGGCTCAGCAGAGCTCAGTGACGGGGGGCAGTCACACTAGGTAACACTGCATGAACGGCGGACTAGGTCTTTACAGCAGAGTGGAGACGTGTCTTTAATTTCAGCGAGGAAAGCTATATGGAAGAATTTCCTGGAAGCCAGGCAGCAGGGCGGGAGCAGAACTGCCAGCTTGGGGTTAGCGTTGATCCCTGGACTGGCCCCTGCCCCGTCCCCAGTGCCATCCCCGGTGGGGCCGGATGGGGCTGTACAAGCCGGCCTGCTTGTCCTGGGCCCGAGCTGGGCCTGTGCACTGGGGCTGAGATCAGGAGCCCCAAGGGCAGGGCAGGGAATGCCCTTCCCAGGGGAACGACTGGCCACGGGGGCGGGAACACAGTGGGGGAGCTGTGACCCAGGCAGGAGCGGCTCAGAGCTCCAAGGACAGCAGTGGCTAGGTGTGGTGAGCCGGAGACCACCCCAGACCGGAGAGCCCAGGCCTGTCCGCAGGCAGAGGTGCTGTTGCTTAGAGCGTTTGTGTGACAAAATTGCCACAAATGAGCCAGGCGCAGTGGCTCACGCCTGTATTCCTTGCTACTCAGGAGGCTGAGATCTACCCGTGAGCTGAAGAGCTCAGGGACAGCGCCCAGGCCGAGTTCAAGCCACACACACACACACACACACACACACACACACACACACACACAGCTCCTAATACTCATAATAAAACGGTCAGAACAAATTTAATTTATTTTAGCTGAGAAAATGTGACCTGGGACAATTAATTATTTGCTTCTCTCACGACCCTGCTGGTCTGGCCTGCGAGTGCCGGGTAGGCCTGGGAGACAGCTTGCTTCCCGGGGGTGGCCTAGTGGAAGGTGCGGGCTCAGAATGTGAGCATCAGGGGGCTAAGTGGTGGGGATGGTGGGTCCAGGGCTCCAGAGACACGGCGAGTGTGGGTGTGGGCCAGGACCGCACCCCAGGCCCGGACGCCCCTGCCCTGCTCATGCCAGAACCTGTTGGACGCAGGACTCAACACAACAGGCTTTGCTCCAGTCGGGGAAGCTGGGAAAATTGTTTTCAATTTCCAGGAAGAAATTTAAAATTGTACCAATTGCAATGCTGACATTTAAATGAAAATCATCCATGAGTTTGTTCCATGGTGATGTTCAAATGGCCATCTGACTTACCACTTTGGGGTCTGACATGGCTTATTTTTAGAATCTGACTCCTTTGGAGGTAGAGTAATACAAAGAAATTAACTTGAATGGAAACTGCTACATAGTTTTATCACAATATTTTAAAGGCGGTAGTTATCTACACTGGAGGATGCAAAAGGAATTTTAGATAGATGTTGCCTTGTTGGTTTACTTGTTTATTTTTGTGCTGGCCCAGGGCTTGACCTCAGAGCTTGAGCCCTTCCCTCAGTTTTTTTAACCTAAACTGCTGCTTTCCCACCGGAGCCAAACCTCCACTTCTCACTTTTCCCTGGTTAGTTGGAGATAAAAGTCTTAGGGGCTTCTCTTCCTGGGGTGGATTCAAACTGTGATGCTTGCATCACAGCCTTCTGAGTGGCTAGGATTACAGGTGTGAGCCACTGGAGCCTGGCAAATTATTTATTTTTCTAAAGGAGGAAATTGAGTTGAAAATTCTGATGCAGGGATGTGGCAGATGTCCTGGGAAGAAAAACTGCACTTCATGTCCTGCTACTGTGTACGAGGGCTCTAAAAATTCACTAGAAGAAAGCATCCATTGCTGAACTAGTGTGAAAACTACAAAAATGTCAGTTTCTACATTTAGTTTGCAAACTCATAAGTAAATATACTGGGTGGTATGCAAGGTATATGAATGTTTTAACTGAAATATGGTAGGTCAAGGGAGATGGCAAATAGTGAAAATCCTTCGAAACTCAAAATCAAAGTTCAGCAAAATTGAACACCAAAAGTGGGTACTCAAAAGGAGTGGGGTGGAGTTGAGGAAAAAGAGGTAGAAAGAGAAGAGAGGGGAAATGTAGACAACAGTCCATGGTATAGCCTACAAAATAAACTTCATAAACTTACCTGATAGGTGGCAATTTATTGTACAATTGTACACTTATTTGCAGATAATAAAAATTTTTAAAAATCTATGCAAATAGAAAAAAATAAGTTAAATAAAAAGTAACATTAAGCAAACTCAGTTTCTAAAGTAAGAACCTAAGAAACAAGAGTGAAAGACTTGCTGGGTGCTGCTGGCTTGTGCCCATAATCCTAGCTATTCAAGATAGTTTTCCTTGAAATAAATTTTGTTTTATTGGCATTCCTACTAAAATCTTAATATCCCTGATTTTTAAATGAATTTATTAACATTGATGTTTACATCGTATTTCAAATGACGTGTTTAACAAACAAGTATTCAAGAAGGGAATCTCTATATACAATCACTCGCACTTAGATTTTTAGAACACAATCAAAATTAGGCTGAGGGTTTGTATATCATAGATACATATTAATCTATGTAATAAAACATTATGTCTAGAGAGTAATAGATTTTTATGTCTATGTAGTTATGTTTATATTTCCAGTACCATGTCCATAGCATTGGGTACACAAATATTGAGTCCTCGCCCTTGTGCTGTTTGGATCTAATAGACACATATTAAGGATACCATGCGCCTTTTGTTCCTTGTTCTTGACTTGTCTCACTCAACATGATTCGCTCTAGATTCATCCACTTCCCTGCGAATGCCATTATTTTATCTTGTCTGTTGGCTATGTAGAATTCCACTTTGTATATATACCACATTTTCTGTATCTATTCATCTGCAGTAGGGCATGTGGATTGTTTCCATCCCCTGGCTATGTGAATAGTGCAGAGATAAACATAGCTGAGCAGGTGTCCTTATCATATCTTGGGTCATGATGTTCAGGGTAGATGCCCAGAAGTAGTATGGCGGCATCGTAGGGAAGGTCTATTTTCAGTTCTTTAAGGAACCTCCACACTGCTTTCCAGAGTGGCTGAACTAGTTTACAATCCCACCAGCAGTGCAGTAGGGTTCCTTTTTCTCCACAACCCCGCCAGCAACTGTCATTGTCTGAGTTCAAAATCTTAATATCCCTGATTTTTGTTGTAATAAACAGCAACTTAAAATTGTGTTCCTTGCTACATCGCAAAATAGGAATATTGCAACTTAACAATTTAACAAAACAGAAAATTTACATAGAATATGGAAATATTTTTTCAAAGGAGACTTCATGCCGTACTTTTACTATTTGCCCAGTTGTTAGCACTACTGTTTTTATTTCATAAAGCAAAATCGAAACGATACGGCTCGAGGGCCATTGAAGTTCCTAAGAACTTCACACCTTCAGAGACCTTTGAAGGGAGAGCAGGAGGTGCCTGGGAAACCAGGGCCAGTGGAGTTTCCAGAGGGTTCCATGAGCGCTGGTCACGGGGGACGAGCTGATAGGGAATGGCTTATGAGCAGAGTCTCTTCTGGAAACAGAGCTGCCTGCACGGGAAGCACTTGGCCTGGGCCTGAGTGCCCCACGATCCCAGGCCTGAGCTCACCACCACACCTGAGCACCCCAAGACCCCAGACCTGAGCTCACCACCGCGCCTGAGCACCCCAAGACCCCAGACTTGAGCTCACCACAGTGCCTGAGCGCCCCAAGACCCCAGACCTGAGCTCACCACCACACCTGAGCACCCCAAGACCCCAGACCTGAGCTCACCACAGTGCCTGAGCACCCCAAAACCCCAGACCTGAGCTCACCACCACACCTGAGCACCCCAAAACCCCAGACCTGAGCTCACCACAATGCCTGAGCACCCCAAAACCCCAGACCTGAGCTCACCACCGTGCATGAGTGCCCTGAGACCCCAGACCTGAGCTCACCACCATGGCTGAGCATCCCGAGACCCCAGACCTGAGCTCACCATCACACCTGAGCACCCCAAGACCCCAGACCTGAGCTCACCACAGTGCCTGAGCACCCCCAAACCCCAGACCTGAGCTCCCCACCGCACCTGAGCACCCCAAGACCCCAGACCTGAGCTCACCACAGTGCCTGAGCGCCCCAAGACCCCAGACCTGAGCTCACCACCATGCATGAGTGCCCTGAGACCCCAGACCTGAGCTCACCACAGTGCCTGAGCACCCTAAAACCCCAGACCTGAGCTCACCACCATGCATGAGTGCCCTGAGACCCCAGACCTGAGCTCACCACAGTGCCTGAGCACCCCAAAACCCCAGACCTGAGCTCACCACACCTGAGCACCCCAAGACCCCAGACCTGAGCTCACCACCATGCATGAACACCCCAAAAACCCAGACCTGAGCTCACCACCACACCTGAGCACCCTAAAACCCCAGACCTGAGCTCACCACCGTGCATGAGTGCCCCGAGACCCCCAGACCTGAGCTCACTACCGTGCCTGAGCACCCCGAGACCCCAGACCTGAGCTCACCACCGCACCTGAGCACCCCGAGACCCCCAGACCTGAGCTCACCCCTGTGCCTGAATGCCCAGCGCCTCAGGACCCTCAGCTGACGTCTGACCGGGTCCTCTTGGAAGTACAGAGTGCTGAGATCCAGAAGGACCACTGCCCACAGTAGTAAGGACACACAGAATACACGGAACCACAGAGATTGGTGGGGGCCGCCAGGAGAAATCCATACCAGAGGGAAGCTGCGGGAAGCCTGGAAAACAGCCCGAGCCCACCATTCATTTCCCGTGTGCCCGTAAGTTCCAGGGGCATCCAAACGTTGGAGCAGGCAAGGAAGCCTGTAAAGTACTGGGAGAGACCACAAGGGCCATTAAAAAAATATTCTTCACCTCAAGAAGATCTTAAAGCCTGGCACGAACCAACATACAGAAACTGATACATTCAGATGTACGATGTTTCCTTTTCGCTTGACCAAATGGCAAAGGAGTCACTTGCGAAGATATGTATAATTGATCACATAGAAAAAGCTTTCCTTAAAATTTAAAGAGCTCCTAAAAACCAAGAAGAAAAGACTCGTAACTGAGTGGAATAAGAGGCATACGCTGTGAAAGATTTTATGAAAAATTACAAATTGCTCTGCGGCAGGAAGAATCCTGGCTTCATTCTTTTTTAAATATATTTTTATTGCAATTAATAGATGATTACATGATACTCACCAGATAGAAGGTGCATTACTTCAAAAACATTGATAGCCCCCTCATGTTTTTTCCCCATTTCCCTTCCCCCATCCCTTCCCCGCAACTTGTTTTCTCCACTTCCCTATTGGCTTTGCTCTTAATAAGAGGAATCTACATTAAAACAGCACCGAGCTATCATTTTATACTCAGTAAGATGGCAGCGGTGTGAGATCCTGATGATACTGCCCAGGGAGCAGACAGCGGGGACAAGGTGGCAGCAGCACGTTGGTAAACTTCCATTCGTGACCTGTGGCTGGCTGCACACGAGGTCTCCAGCTCTGAGGCCCTGGCTGCACACGTGGTCTCCAGCTCTGAGGACCTGGCTGCACACGAGGTCTCCAGCTCCATGGAACTAGCTGCACACGTGGTCTCCAGCTCTGAGGAACTGGCTGCACGTGAGGTCTCCAGCTCTGAGGAACTGGCTGCACGTGAGGTCTCCAGCTCTGAGGACCTGGCTGCATGTGAGGTCTCCAGCTCTGAGGACCTGGCTGCACACGTGAGGTCTCCAGCTCTGAGGAACTGGCTGCACGTGGGGTCTCCAGCTCTGAGGACCTGGCTGCATGCGAGGTCTCCAGCTCTGAGGACCTGGCTGCACACGTGAGGTCTCCAGCTCTGAGGAACTGGCTGCACGTGAGGTCTCCAGCTCTGAGGACCTGGCTGCATGCGAGGTCTCCAGCTCTGAGGACCTGGCTGCACACATGGTTTCCAGCTCCGTGGACCTGGCTGTACACGTGGTCTCCAGCTCTGAGGACCTGGCTGTACACGTGGTCTCCAGCTCTGAGGACCTGGCTATACACGTGGTCTCCAGCTCTGGACACTGGGCTGCACACGTCACCTCCAGCTCCGTGGACCTGGCTGCACACGTCACCTCCATCTCCGTGGACCTGGCTGCACATGTCCCCTCAGCTCCGTGGTCTTCTGGACCTGCTGTAGAGGACGTGGATGGGTGCCGCCCAGGACCGTGGTTCCTACAGCGGTGCTGCCCCGCAGAACCCCACACTGCAGTTATTACGTGGGTATCTGCAGACCTAGTCTCAAAACTCTCAAAAAGAGGAAAAGCCAAAGCAACATGGCCCCCATGGGCTCCCTGTCTGCCTCAAGCTCGCGTCTGTCCTATTCCCAAGGCCGAGGGCAGCCAGCCTCCCGTGTGAGCCACACCGTGCTGGAACAAAGGAGGCCAGAGCACGTCATTAAAAATGCATCACCAGGAGAAAGGAGCCGATTCTAAATCATATGATATGAGTGATCGATATAACTAAGAAATGAGCTCCCAGATGAAAAGACGAATGAGCAGCGCAGCCCAGCAAAACTGGTATTGTGTGGACCAATTAAATATTTATCTGGTGGTAGGAGCAGGGCAGGATGCGGCGTGGGCACTGGGCATGTGTCCTGAGGAGCCGGCCTCCAGCAGGCTGGCCCCCCGGGACGCCCACCGCATGCACCCCGCTCCCTGCCACCCTGAGCACCCACTTGCCATCTGGCAGCGGTTCCTCGCGTGCCGTCCTTCCAGGTGGAGGGGCCGGGTGGACAGCACCTGTGCTCCGGCTCCACCAGGAAGCAGTTGTTTTTCTGTTCCCGGGGACACAGCCTGTCTCCGGCCTGCTGGGCCTGCCGTGCTGGTGGCCAGGCTGGCAGCATCGTCAGGCTGGCTGGGAGCTTGGCTGTCCTCCAGCCTGACCTGGGCCCCGGTTTCCCTCATGGCACTGCCATAGCTTTTCCTGGACTCGACGGTGTCGGCCCGGATGCTCTGGATTAGGCAGTGAGCATGGTTCTGGAGAGGCAGCGCCTGTACAGGGCAAGACTGACAGGTCCTCCTCCACTGTCCTCCCCACCTGCACTCCAGGTCCTCCTGCACTGTCCTCCCTCCTGGACTCCAGGTCCTCCCGCACTGCCGTCTCCCTGGGACTTGGGCATCTGGGCTGCACCTCAGTGAGTCCGAGCGCTGAGACGGCAGGTCAGGCAGCCGAGGCCTGAGGGGCAGAAGCTGCTTGGGAGCCTCCACTTCCTGTGGTGACAGGTCAGCCATCCGTCCGGGACCGTGAGTCTAGGCTGGTCTCCTGAGGAGGCAGATGGGGTGATGAGGGCATGGGTGCCAACGCTGTCTGTGGCCTGACGCTTGGCTCGCTGGCCTCTCTGGGGTCTGGAGGCAGCGGCAGCCTCTCCCCTCCTTTCCCGGCGTCCCCGTGGTTAGGAGAATGCCTGCTGCCTCCTCTGAGGAGCTCTGTGGGGCTCCCTGTTCCATTTTGGGGACAGCAAGGTCCCCACAGACACAGTTTCCGTGTAGTGTCCCTGGGGACGGTTATGGAAATAAGATGTCTGCCTCACAGATCTCTCAGTGAGGAGAGAAATGATAAATAAATAGAAATAAATAAATAAACCCCCCAAAGTAACTCACAAACATTTTTGCAAATATAAAGTGTGTGAGCGATTGTATCCTGGGGGTATGGAATTAACTCGCACGATGATAATTTATATTTTATGTGAGTTTTATTTTTATACACCTGCTTTTCTTCGCAATTCATGAAAAAACATATTGATATCAAGGCAATTGTGCTGTCACGGAATTCATAATCCTAACTGCGAGCCTTTCACATCAATATGACACATCTCTTCTATGCGAACTCCAGCAGTTTAGAAAAAAACACAAGTTATAAACAGCTAATAAAACTCCCCCATTTGTGAGTCTGATACATTTTCTGTTCAGTGAGTCACGAAGTTTCTGAGTGAGAGTCTGGGGAGGGAGACCCCGTGGTACCCACGCAGCTTTCTGCTTGGCTACGTGGACAAGATGTGGAGCCAAGTCAGTTTTTGGACGTTAGGGTAAAGGTTATGGGGTGACCGTTCCAACCCTGTAGTGAGCATGTCTGGAGCGGGCCAGCAGGCTTCCTGCAGAGGCCCGCTGTGACACGGAGTGGCCGCCGAGGGTCAGAGTCTTGGGACGACTCACTGCGGGCTTGGTGACGGGCCTGCATGTGGGCCTCCTGTAATTTCGCCCGGCACGAGATGCTGCTCTCGTCCCTGGCTCATATGCGGCACCAAGAGCGGTGGCTGCGGTCGGGGTCCCTGGGTGGAGGGTGAGTCTGTGACGCCCCCTGGCAGGTCCTGGCACTCTGCCTCCCCCTCGCGTGGCTTCCCCTGGTGATCTGGTTGTCTGAAGGTGCAGACTGCACCAGAGGCTGTGGTGGGGTCAGCCGAGCCCAGCGCGTGGAGCGTCTCCCGGGAGCTGGGCTTTGAGGTTGACTGGGGAGCCAAGCCTGCGCTCCAGGGCCGCTCCTTCCTCGGAGAGGCCTGTGGCCCACCGTGCGGCCTGCCCTTGCTGCTGCCATTCGAGCCAGAGCTCAGACATCCGTGTCTCTTTTGTCCCTTTTCTGTAACCTAAATCCTGCCCCACGCTGTCAGTTTGCAGTGCCCTCTCCTTGACTCTGCCGTGGCTTCCTCCTCGTCCTCTCCCTGCGTGCTGTCCTGGGGCCATGGGTGTTTTGGCGGTTGGCACTGGTTTCTATAGCCACGAGCGAAAGAATTGCACGTCTGCAACACCGGAGGTTCTGGCGGGACCCAGGTCCCCTGGTCATGGACAGAGCTCGCAGAGGATCCAACTTCTGGACTGGTGCCCTGGCCGTGGTGTCCTCACCTGGACAGCCCTGCCCTCCCATGCCCGAGGGAACAGCAGTCAGCAGGCTGGTGTATTGGCTGCTGCAGCACCCAGCCATTCTACCGGGATTACCTGCCCTTGACCAGTCCTGACCACCCCACCCCACCCCACCCCTGACCACCCCACCCCACCCCTGACCATCCCACCCCACCCCTGACCATCCCACCCCACCCTTGACCACCCCACCCCACCCCTGACCACCCCATCCCCACCCCTGACCATCCCATCCCCACCCCTGACCATCCCATCCCACCCCTGACCACCCCACCCCACCCTGACCACCCCACCCCACCCCTGACCACCCCATCCCCACCCCTGACCATCCCACCCCACCCCTGACCACCCCATCCCCACCCCTGACCACCCCACCCCACCCCTGACCACCCCATCCCCACCCCTGACCATCCCATCCCCACCCCTGACCATCCCATCCCACCCCTGACCACCCCACCCCACCCTGACCACCCCACCCCACCCCTGACCACCCCATCCCCACCCCTGACCACCCCATCCCCACCCCTGACCATCCCATCCCCACCCCTGACCACCCCACCCCACCCTGACCACCCCACCCCACCCCTGACCACCCCATCCCCACCCCTGACCATCCCACCCCACCCCTGACCACCCCATCCCCACCCCTGACCACCCCACCCCACCCTGACCACCCCACCCCACCCCTGACCACCCCATCCCCACCCCTGACCATCCCACCCCACCCCTGACCATCCCACCCCACCCCTGACCACACCATCCCCACCCCTGACCATCCCATCCCCACCCCTGACCACCCCACCCACCCCTGAACACCCCACCCCACCCCTGACCATCCCACCCCACCCCACCCCTGACCATCCCACCCCACCCCACCCCTGACCACTCCTGATGACTCCACTTCCCCCAACATGACCAGCGTGACTAATGTGTCCCTTCTGGCTCTGTTGCAGTGGCAAAGACAGGTGCTGCTATGCTGCTTCTACAGACCAGAGAGTTCTCCTCCAACTCTCAGGCTCGAGAGGCCTTCCCATCACCGGCGCCCTACACTGGGCAGCGCGGGCAGTTCCTCTCTGCCCTAGGCAGGACACATCTGAATGGGAATGCAGTGAGGTTGGTTCGGCCCTCTACTCACCGTGCACCACAGTTCCTCACTGCACGAATCCGCTGCCTCTCACAGTGAGCAGCTCCGCTGGGTCTCACATTCACCATGCACAGTGATGCTGTGGTACACAGATGGGCAGCTTCTCACTGGGGCCACAGCTTGGCTGACTCTTCTGTCCTGCATGGACGGCACACCGTGCGTGCCGTGGAGAGCTGGAGACAGAGAGGGGAGGGGCGGGGAGGGGAGGGAGAAGACTGGAAAGGCCACGACGTCTGGTGCACAGCGTTGGAGCAGGTGGGCAGCGGTGTTTCTGACCTGCTCACCTTCCTGGGCCGAGCTTCCTGGCTAATGTGGGCACTGTTGAGGGGGAGATGGTGGAGGGACAGGTTTCCAGGCTGCTAAAATGACGCCCACCCTTCACTTCCCATGAAAAATAAAATGTGCAGGAAAGCAAAGACCAACTCTTGTAGGAGATGTGCCTGGGGAATCAGAGAGGTTTCCAGCTGCTTTGGGGAAATGAAGGCATGCAGCAGGCCACACTGTGAAGGGAGGCCCTGGCTGGCATGGCTTCCTGCCTCCCGTTCTGGGGGGCTCCACCTGCAGCCATGAGTATCCAGACCTAGGGGCCTCGCTGGCACCCCAAGGCGAGGACACTCCTGCCGCCTGCCCGTCCTCGGTGCAGACAGGCTGACACTGGCACGGATTGTCAGCCGCTCTTTCAGGACGGTCCCCTTCCCGGGAAAACACAGCGATATGATTATATTTTTAATTCCCTAATGTGTGACCCAGCGGCCCGTATCATCTTGCAGAGGAAGAATGGAAAGGAGAGGCTCAGGCTGTGTGGCCAGTGCTCCCAATATCCCCCCTGCCAGCCATTACATCACCCAGCTCCTCTCTAAGAGGATTTTCAGCAGGCTTGGCTTCGTTATTAAAATAGTAATTAATTTTTTCCTCTTCACAAAACCCAGGGACCTTCAGACGGCAGCCTCTGGAGAGAGGGTGATCCCCCTTTGAAAGTGGCCTTTCTGGAAGCCATAATCGGCTCTCCAGCCCTCAGAGCACATGTTCCCCAGTAAATGTGATTAAAGAGCCACACAAAAACCCCCTTGCAGAAAATTAATTCAGTTTCCAGAATAAAAAGTCTGATAAAGTTGTGCGATGCTCCGGTGACAACACATAATAGAAGGGTAGAGTTTTATCCCCTTGAAGGATAAGTGAATGGCCAGAAAGGTCTGGAAGTTCCCAGAGTAAAAACATCTGCTACAGCTAATTCACTCTGGCTTTTGATTGTGAAATTCATGCCCCACATCAGGCTGTGGACTTTCAGATACCCTGCCAGGAGGGGTTCTCAGGCTGGGGCCACCCGAGAACATGGAAGACCCTCTCCACTCCTGGGCCAGCTCCCAGCGGCCTCCTTCCAAGTGACCCAGGAAGCAGAATGGAGTGACAAGCAGGGGAATGGTGATTTCTGCTGGTCCCTGGGTGTGGAGGCAGGGCAGGCCACCTTGTTAGGAGCTGGCAGCCGACTTCCCCAACCTAGACTTCTGCTCACTGGATCATGATGGCTAGCCATGTTTGGGGCTGCTCCCAAGGGCTATGAGTGGTGGTCCCAGGTGGGCGGGCTGCCTGCTCCCTGCAGGGATCCAAGGCTGGAGTTGCACGCTGAACTCCTGGGGTCTTACTGCTCTGCCTTGTGGTTTAGGCTGAAAAGGATGCATACTAAGAGATGGGATACTGTATATGATGGCATCAGTAATGGAGGAGACCTAGAGACACCACGAGTCATGGGTGGTATGACCACACTGAGATGACTTGGAGACATGAGATGAGACCTAGAGATGTGATCACACTGAAATGACCTGGAGACATAGGAGATCTGGAGATGTGATCACACTGAGATGATCTGGAGACACAGGAGACCTGGAGATGTGATGACGCTGAGATGTCCTGGAGACAAAGGAGACCTGGAGATGTGATCACACCGAGATGATCTGGAGACACCAGAGACCTGGAGATGTGGTCACACTGAGATGATCTGGAGACACAGGAGATCTTGAGATGTGATCACAGTGAGATGATCTGGAGACACAGGAGATCTGGAGATGTGATCACACTGAAATGACCTGGAGACACAGGAGATCTGGAGATGTGATCACAGTGAGATGATCTGGAGACACAAGAGACCTGGAGATGTGATCACACTGAGATGTCCTGGAGACAAAGGAGACCTGGAGATGTGATCACACTGAGATGATCTGGAGACACCAGAGACCTAGAGCTGTGATCAAACTGAGATGATCTGGAGACACCAGAGACCTGGAGATGTGGTCACACTGAGATGACCTGGAGACACAGGAGATCTGGAGATGTGATCACATTGAGATGATCTGGAGACACTGCAGATCTGGAGATGTGATCACACTGTGATGATCTGGAGACATAGGAGATCTGGAGAAGTGATCACATTGAGATGATCTGGAGACACAGGAGACCTGGAGATGTGATCACACTGAGATGATCTGGAGACACAGGAGACCTGGAGAAGTGATCACACTGAGGTGATCTGGAGACACAGGAGATCTGGAGATGTGATCACACTGAGATGATCTGGAGACACTGGAGATCTGGAGATGTGATCACACTGAGATGATCTGGAGACACAGGAGATCTGGAGATGTGATCACACTGAGATGATCTGGAGGCACTGGAGATCTGGAGATGTGATCACACTGAGATGTCCTGGAGACACAGGAGATCTGGAGATGTGATCACACTGAGATGACCTGGAGACACCAGGGACCTGGAGATGTGATCACACTGAGATGTCCTGGAGACACAGGAGATCTGGAGATGTGATCACACTGAGATGACCTGGAGACACAGGAGATCTGGAGATGTGATCACACTGAGATGACCTGGAGACACTGGAGACCTGGAGATGTGATCACACTGAGATGATCTGGAGACACTGGAGATCTGGAGATGTGATGACACTGAGATGACCTGGAGACACAGGAGATCTGGAGATGTGATGACACTGAGATGATCTGGAGACACTGGAGATCTGGAGATGTGATCACATTGAGATGATCTGGAGACACAGGAGATCTGGAGATGTGATCACACTGAGATGATCTGGAGGCACTGGAGATCTGGAGATGTGATCACACTGAGATGACCTGGAGACACAGGAGATCTGGAGATGTGATGACGCTGAGATGACCTGGAGACATAGGAGATCTGGAGATGTGATGACACTGAGATGATCTGGAGACACTGGAGATCTGGAGATGTGATCACACTGAGATGATCTGGAGGCACTGGAGATCTGGAGATGTGATCACACTGAGATGATCTGGAGACACCAGAGACCTGGAGATGTGATGACACTGAGATGATCTGGAGACACAGGAGATCTGGAGATGTGATGACACTGAGATGACCTGGAGACACAGGAGATCTGGAGATGTGATGACACTGAGATGATCTGGAGACACAGGAGATCTGGAGATGTGATCACATTGAGATGATCTGGAGACACTGCAGATCTGGAGATGTGATCACACTGAGATGACCTGGAGACACAGGAGATCTTGAGAAGTGATCACACTGAGGTGATCTGGAGACACAGGAGATCTGGAGATGTGATGACATTGAGATGACCTGGAGACATAGGAGATCTGGAGATGTGATCACACTGAGATGATCTGGAGACACCAGAGACCTGGGTGTTATGACTGCTCGTGTTGGAGACCTAGCAGCAGCCAGGCTTGGGGCCCTGTCAGAAATCTTCTGCCTGCCACCTGGCGTGTGTGGGCCTCTGTGCCTGGACTTCAGCGTGGCCTGTGGAGCAGAGGAAGCACTGTTCCTGGGTGGTTGTTTTCCCCGAAGCAGGGAGCAGTGCTGCTGAGGGCAGGACCCGCTTCCCTAGAGCAGGACGGAGCAGCCAGCACCTGGAGCATCCTGCACACCCCTTGGCCTCTTCCTCCAGCCTTCACCACGACCTGTGGAATCATCTCGAAGCCTCCATGCTTGCCAGGCTGTGTGGGCCGTTCTGTGTCCTGGGTACCCATGCAGCTGGGCCTGGCTTCTGCCAGCGCACAGGCACCGGTGGTCCCGTGCCAGCAATCCTCTGGCTTCTACCTGTTCTCTTGGGCCTTGAAGAACTGCTCAGGTACAAACTGAAGTGGGAAACAGGAGGGAAGATTATTCTGACTGCCTGTCCTCTGCCAGTAAAGGCATTGCTTACCACTTCTTCATTAATGTAAAAATCGGCAGCATTCTCAGGAGGGTCCGGAGACCACACGCCGAACGGCTTTCCACGTGACGTTCCTAAGGTTCAAGTCTCTCCCAGAGTTTCTTTATAGTTTCCTATCTAAGGCGATGAAGAGACACTGAGCAAACTGCATTATTTACTGTGCCGGCGTCCGCGCTGGAGCCATCATTATTAGTATAATTGAGAGAGAGCATGCTATTTCTCAGTGCGCTATGGTGCCTGAACCTCGCAATTCAAACACAATGATTATCAGCAATCATCCACTTGAGATCCCCCCGAGTGTTCATGTGAGCAGGGAGAAGGCATGATAAATAGAGACAGGCCCCACGGCTCTGGGTTTGGGTCTGTTGGATGTCGTAGAGCTCTTCCCACAGTTCACAGTTGGTTTAATAAGTTAACTGGCCTGGTTGAACTTCTGCAGCTGCCTCGTGTGGATCAGGGTGCCATGTACCTGCCACAGACGTGAGCGCCCTGGAGGTCGGCTGAGGCCAGGACCGCCGCCGTGCCATTCCCAGCCAGACCCACAGACTACAGGAACTGCCCTGTTTCACCTTTCCAGAGCAGGCCCTGTGTGTCCCCCCAGGACCCTCGTCACCTCCACCCCCAGTCCTGTCTTGTCAGCTCCAGGTGCAGGTCCGTTCTTGGGATACAGTCAGTGTGGTGACCTCTTGACAGGGTGCCATACCCGAGGCTGCGTCTTCAGGCAGCCCCTCGTCTCCCGGCTGCATCCTGTGGGTGCCTAGAACCCAGGAAACAATGAGCCCACCATGTTAGTGTATCTACCCACACCCCCACATTTGAAACTGGAACTCTCCGAAAACATGCAGGGAGAGGTGGGGTGGGAGAAGTGGGGTGGGAGAGGTGGGGAGAATGGTGGCCCTGGCCAAGGTGCATCATGCTTGTTGCCTGACAGCTTGGATTGAGACACCTTTTACAACTGCTCAAGGGCGACATTAAAAAGAAACCACCAGCCCAGAGATTGTCTGTTACGCCACCTAATGTTTCACTTCTTTGATTCAGGATGGAGTGAGCACAGAGATTGTGCCAGCTGCCATGAGGAAGGAGTGCTCCTTTAAGGCCCTCCTCAGCCCCTGCAGCACAGCCCCATGCAGGGCCCGCAGGTATGGGGGCAGAAGTCCAGTCACACACAGGGAAACATGAAAGGGCAGGAAATGGCTGTCATGGCCCCAGAGGAAATATTTGCAGGAAAAGGAGCACACTAGCAAATAAAGTGCTAATGAGTGTCCAATTCCCAGCTGATGAACAGACCACCGCACTGGGCAGGACCCAGCCTCCTTGGCTGGCCTCTGGCCGGGGCGGGGGCGAGGGTGGGTGGGCACGGGGCAGACTGTCCTTGGCGTGTACATCTGGAGCTGTGGCTTGCTGACCGTGGCTGTCAGTGGGGATTTCAGGATCATTTCCCTGGGGAGACCTTTGGCCTTCTGCTGCCTCTGGGGAAAGCTCTGAACACTGCCCCAGGGCACTGCCACTTCAGTGTGGCACAGCTTCCCGCCTCCCCTGACATCTCCTGGGAGTTCACAGGAGATGAACTCTGCTGCCAAGGAAAGTTGGCATTTTTTAACAAGAGAAACATGGATACTCCAATCCACCCACTCCTACATTGTGGAGTGAGGGGTAGGCATGTGCAAGACAAAGAGGGGAGGGCACCTTGGTTCTCTGACTCACAGGTTTTGCATTCCACTACCACAAGTCGTACATTTCTCCTGAGACGTCACTGCCCTCCCCCCCGCCCCCCCCCGCCCCGTCCCGGTAAGTATCTGCATATGCAATCCTTGAATCCACTTTGCAGCCTGGCCACACCAGGTCTGTGACCCACAGCTGGGTTGGTGGCTCTGGGAAGAGCCCTCACTTAAAAAAAAGAGCAGGCCAGCGAGGTGGCCCAGAGGTTTGTCTTTTTCCATGTGGAAGCTGTTGGTGAGACGTTGCCCCTGGCTCTGTGAACCCCCCGCCCCGTGAAGCTGTTCCGGGAGCCACATCTAGTAAATGTGTTGCTGAGGAACAAAGGCGCCTCCATTAGCCAGGAAATGTCACGGTAATTATTTCTGGTGTGAGCATCTGAGAGTCACGTCTTAAGGTAGAGTTTTGGGGAGGTGTTGATGAGTGAATGCCAGAAATAATCAGCTGACATGAGCCTTTGTGATCTGACCCAGTGAGTATCTGAGGAGGGATTTATGGTGAAGTCAGATTGTATGCTAGTTCATGAATGCACTTCTTTTAGAATGTAAATGACAGAAAAATTATTCATTTGTACCTATAATCAAACTACAAGTTTAATAGATAATGAAACTGCGCACAAAAACTATTAAAATGACACTAGAAATATGGCTTCAGTCAACAAAAGGCAGACATTCACGGAGTCTGGAGAACTTGCATGAAAGTGCTGCCATTGTGTGAACCCAGCTCTCGGCTCAGCGAGCATGGCGACAATTGCAGGTGCACTGCAGAGCAGTCGTGTCTTGGGACGGCATCTTTAGGTGTGCAAAAGTATTCCTTGAGGGGTGAGCAGGTCTGGATTCCCCTTCCCCAGAACAATCTAGTCTCAGATCAGAAATGAGTCCGCCTGCCCTGTCCGTCCTGCTGCCCGTCCTGCTCTCTGGGGAGCCGGGTGCTCCAGGTGCTGAGCTGGAGGAAGGAAGGAACCCGAAACACCTCCGACCACCCATGAATTCTGGCTCACCCGCACTGAAGATTAGAGTCAAATGGGGCGTCCCAACAACCCTGTCCTCCCTGGCTCTGCCTTCAGCACGGCGGAGAGAGACTCACGTCTCCACCCGTTAACTCTCCACCTCCACCCAGACCTCAGGCTGGACGGCGCTCTGACCGAGAGTTCTGACCTCCCACCCGCAGGCTCACGTCTCCCCGCAGCGCTCCCGGACCTCGTCCTGCGGCTGGCCAGCCCCTCTGGATGCCACTGCCTGGCCACCCACAGCAGGGGTCCACCGCTGGCCCCATCCTGGGCTGGGAGCCAGTGAATGTGACTTGGACGAAGGTGGCACTGTGGCTCACCGGGGTAGAGCGGTGGCCTTGAGCTGGAGAGCTCGGGGACAACACCAGGCCCGGAGTCCAAGCCCTGCAACCAACAAAAAACATACAGAAAAAGGCTTCCAGACGGGATAAAGTTGAAATCATCTCCAGAGTCACCACCCAGTGCCCTCAAATCTGATGAGGGGTGACGTTCAGGAGAGGAGTGTAGACCAGGAGAGGGTGTAGACCAGGAGAGGGTGTAGACGAAGAGAGGGTATAGACCAGGAGAGGGTGTAGACCAGGAGAGGGTGCTGTCCAGGAGAGGGTGTAGACCAGGAGAGGGTGCAGACCAGGAGAGGGATGTAGTTCAGGAGAGGGGTGTACACCAGGAGAGGGTGTAGATCAGGAGAGGGTGTAGACCAGGAGAGGGTGTAGACCAGGAGAGGGGTGTAGTTCAGGAGAGGGGTGTAGACCAGGAGAGGGTGTAGATCAGGAGAGGGTGTAGACCAGAAGAGGGGTGTAGTTCAGGAGAGGGTGTAGACCAGGAGAGGGTGTAGACCAGGAGAGGGGTGTAGTTCACGAGACGAGTGTAGACCAGGAGAGGGGTGTAGACTAGGAGAGGGTGTAGACCAAGAGAGGGTATAGACCAGGAGAGGGGTGTAGACCAGGAGAGGGTGCTGTCCAGGAGAGGGTGTAGACCAGGAGAAGGTGTAGACCAGGAGAGGGATGTAGTTCAGGAGAGGGGTGTACACCAGGAGAGGGTGTAGACCAGGAGAGGGTGTAGACCAGGAGAGGGGTGTAGTTCAGGAGAGGGTGTAGACCAGGAGAGGGTGTAGATCAGGAGAGGGTGTAGACCAGGAGAGGGTGTAGACCAGAAGAGGGGTGTAGACCAGGAGAGGGGTGTAGTTCAGGAGAGGGTGTAGATCAGGAGAGGGTGTAGACCAGGAGAGGGTGTAGACCAGGAGAGGGGTGTAGACCAGGAGAGGGTGTAGACCAGGAGAGGGTGTAGTCCAGGAGAGGGGTGTAGACCAGGAGAGGGTGTAGACCAGGAGAGGGTGCTGTCCAGGAGAGGGTGTAGATCAGGAGAGGATGTAGACCAGGAGAGGGGTGTAGATCAGGAGAGGGTGTAGACCAGGAGAGGGGTGTAGACTAGGAGAGGGGTGTAGTTCAGGAGAGGGGTATAGACCAGGAGAGGGTGTATATCAGGAGAGGGTGTAGACCAGGAGAGGGGTGTAGTTCAGGAGAGGGGTATAGACCAGGAGAGGGTGTAGATCAGGAGAGGGTGTAGACCAGGAGAGGGTGTAGACCAGGAGAGGGGTGTAGTTCAGGAGAGGGGTATAGACCAGGAGAGGGTGTAGATCAGGAGAGGGTGTAGACCAGGAGAGGGTGTAGACCAGGAGAGGGGTGTAGTTCAGGAGAGGGGTATAGACCAGGAGAGGGTGTATATCAGGAGAGGGTGTAGACCAGGAGAGGGGTGTAGTTCAGGAGAGGGGTATAGACCAGGAGAGGGTGTAGATCAGGAGAGGGTGTAGACCAGGAGAGGGGTGTAGACTAGGAGAGGGGTGTAGTTCAGGAGAGGGGTATAGACCAGGAGAGGGTGTATATCAGGAGAGGGTGTAGACCAGGAGAGGGGTGTAGTTCAGGAGAGGGGTATAGACCAGGAGAGGGTGTAGATCAGGAGAGGGTGTAGACCAGGAGAGGGGTGTAGACCAGGAGAGGGTGTAGATCAGGAGAGGGGTGTAGTTCAGGAGAGGGGTGTAGACCAGGAGAGGGTGTAGTTCAGGAGAGGGTGTAGACCAGGAGAGGGTGTAGACCAGGAGAGGGTGTAGATCAGGAGAGGGTGTAGACCAGGAGAGGGTGTAGACCAGGAGAGGGGTGTAGACCAGGAGAGGGTGTAGACCAGGAGAGGGTGTAGTCCAGGAGAGGGGTGTAGTTCAGGAGAGGGTGTAGACCAGGAGAGGGGTGTAGACCAGGAGAGGGTGTAGTTCAGGAGAGGGTGTAGACCAGGAGAGGGTGTAGACCAGGAGAGGGTGTAGACCAGGAGAGGGTGTAGATCAGGAGAGGGTGTAGACCAGGAAAGTGGTGTAGTTCACGAGACGAGTGTAGACCAGGAGAGGGGTGTAGTTCAGGAGAGTGGTGTAGACCAGGAGAGGGTGTAGACCAGGAGAGGGTGTAGATCAGGAGAGGGTGTAGACCAGGAAAGGGGTGTAGTTCACGAGACGAGTGTAGACCAGGAGAGGGGTGTAGTTCAGGAAAGGGGTGTAGTCCAGGAGAGGGTAGAGGGCTGAATGAGGGAGGAGAGCTGGAGGAGAGGGGGGAGGCCTGGAGGAGGGAGGGGGCTTAAGGAGAGGGAGGAGGGCAGGAGGAGGGGTGGGCTGGAGGACACAGTTGTCACCCACCCAGGGCCCAGGATCCACGCCCAGTGTCTTTGCCCACCTTTGCGGTCAAGGCCTCCTTAACCCATGAAGCCCCCGTCCCTGAGCAGGGAGGCCGTCTCCCAGCACGGGACCATAACCTGCGTCCAGGGCCCACACTGACAGCCAAGGAGGGTGCCAGCATGCTTGGTGGGATGGAGGTGCTGTTCTGAGAGGGAGGAAGGGAAGGAGAGAGAGAGGGAGGGAGGGAGAGAGAGACAGAGAGAGACAGAGAGAGAGACAGAGAGAGACAGAGAGAGACACAGAAAGGCACAGGGAGAGACTGAGACAGAAAGCTCTGACAGGGAGGGCAGGAGAGATCTGCTATGGCCAGACATGGCCTCTGGGAGTGGCTGCCTGCTCACCTCCAGGCCCTGGGGCTGACCGCACCCTGGTGGAGGGCTGTGGTGTTGCCAGGGGACTCGTGGCCCCTGGATGCCTTAGGTGCATCCCCAGGCACCACAGACCTCAGCAGTGCGGGGACAGCTCCCACCAAGTCCCAGCCTGCAGCTGTGCGTGAGGCGGGGAGGGAGCCAGACCCAGGGCAGGAGCTCAGGGTGGGAATGGCCTCAGATACCTCGGGACACAGCGCCACCACCTGGCCAGCGGCAGGTCCACAGGTTGAAGTCCAGTGTCCACTGTTGATGGCTGAGTAGTTGTCCACCCTGTTTCGGATGCCCGGGAGGGGTGGCCCGGCAGGGAGAGCCTGGGCTCTGAATTGGCGGATCCCATGGGCACTTGGCCCGAGGAGGAGGAGAGCGTGGCTGGGGCTTTGGGGCCAAGCCCTGGGTGCCATCCAGAGCTGCAGAGGGGCAGGGTGGGCAGGTTGATGGCTCTCAGGGCCACAGGGACCAGATCAGGCAGGCCAGGGGTCTGGGGCAGAGCCAGCCCTGCCATTCCAAGTGGTGATAGTGAGAACAGCCATGGTCTCAGCCCTAGGCCCCCCGCTGCTTCTACCACCTCACACCTTCCGGGTCTCCTCTGCAGGGGAGGGACAGATGGCATGTCACCCACTCCGTATCCGCTGGGAGAGCGGGGACTGTGCTCACCCAGCGTGGGGCGAGGGCAGGGCCAGCCAGGGCCCCTAGCCAGGCCCCTGTGTGGACCCCCCGCCCCGTGCCATCAGGGCCCTGATGAGGGCGCCCTGTGCTGTGTTCTTGTGGTCTGGCTCTCGGTGGTCAGAGAGAAGCTCCTCACCCCTGGAGGCCTAGTATGTGACAGACTTGAGAGGAGCAGCCCTTCTGAGCTGAGCCCTTTGGCAGGGAGGTGGCTGCCCTGCTGGGCCAAGCCCCGCCCTCCACCCCGCCCCCATCCGCAAGAAGCTGGCATTTTCCACTGGCTCAGCTACCTAGGGAAAGTCGCTATGAAGATACATTGTTAATGAGGATTGAGATCGCCACTTCGTGTTCCACGCACATGAGTCATTTGAACTTGTTCTTCTTAGCAGTAGAAGGAAACTGAAGAAAACGACATGGTTTCTCTCATAAATTATCGAAGGGCTCAGAGAAGATGCAAATCCAACATTGACGAGAGCAGTCAGTCCCAGCGCGACACTCAGAGGCCAGCATGCATGCCATGAGGCATTGTGCTGACCTAATCCATCACCCTGGCAGGAGGCCAGGCCGGGCTAGAGGGCCTGACGTGGGGAGTCCAGACCCCAGAGCCCTGACAGAGCCTGTTATCCAAACAGCGCCTCTGTGACCTCCCCTTCTACATGTTGTATCTTCTCCAAATGAATATGCCCCGCTAAGCTTGAGCACCATCGAGCCATCTCCACCTGGTCAAGCTGCGCGCACTGAGAACGTGGACCTTGGCAGGTTTGGTGCACAAGGCTCGGTGGTGAGGAGAGCCATGCCTCCAGGCCTGCCCACGGTCTCTCCAGTCTCCCACGCCTGTCCCCCGGCCACCGGCACGTGACCTCCGTCACTGACCGTCATGCGTTGGGATGCACCTAGACTCAGTGCGGCTTGGTCCGCTCGCCTCCCGGGTCCATTGTTTTTTTTTCTCCACTGCTGAGCCACAGGCCCTTGTGCAGAGGAACTCGCTGTCATCCACGGGTGGGGACGTTCCAAACGCCGCTGTAACCAGCAGAGCGGAAAGGAACAGTTACGTGCGCGTCTTTGTATGTGTATTTACTTATATCTTGGGTAAATATACGTGAGTAGAGAATTTGCCTTACATGTTAGCGATACAGTTGCATGTGTATATGTGTGTGCTTGCATGCACATGTCTGGGCATGTATGCATATGCTTACTATGTTCTTTTCTTGGGAGGGATGAATGTGTGGGTGCATACTTGCATGTATGTACACACAGGTGTGTGCATTCACCATGGTTCCTGTTTGGGGAGGGATGAGTGGTATTGGTGTGTGCGATGTGCATGCATGCATGTGCCTGTGTGTGCTGAGTGTGTCTCGTGGGGAGGGATGCATGCCGCAGAATGCTGAGAATGAGGCTCAGATTCCAGCAGTCTGAGTTCTGACCCCATTACTGCTCAGTGCTGGGGCAGAGACCTGACAACGCCCCCAGGCGGTCACGCGTTAAAGGGCAGAGCCTGCTCAGAACGAGCCAGTGGCTGCAGAGCAGCTACACGGCCACCTTCATTTCCCCACGTGTATGTTGCACTGCTGCCGCTCAGTTACAGTTAGCCACCGCTGCCAGGCTTGGCGGCAGGCTGCAGTCACTCCTGGGAGAGCCAACGGCTGCCGCTGCTCTGGACACCTGGACGAGGGACTGCTGGGGGGCATGTGGCACTGCGTGGGGGTGGGCACTGGGCCCATGCTCTCCTTGTTGGGAGGGAGGGACTCCAGAGGGGCTCTGAGGGGTGCCGGTCTTGGCAAGGACTGTGAGACGCTGCCCGTCCATCCTTGTGCAGTGCTGCATTCATTCCTGTTGGCCTTCCTCTGTGCGCGTAGGACTGATGTCAGAGGGACACCACATCCCGCTGCTGTGGTCACCGGCTCCTCTGGGCGCTTCCTGTGCCTTTTCCGAGCAAAGCCAGGCAGGGTCCCCCGTTTCGCTTTTGGCCAACCAGCACAACTCTGATTTCAGGCAAAATCTCGGGATTACATGGAAGGAAAAGCAGCAGCCAGGCTGTAGAGCAGGGCCGGAGTCGCCTCGGTGTAGAGAGGGACGTTCTCCCTTCCTGAGAACGAGGGGACCACACAGGACAAGTTAGTCCCCAGAGGACACCTTTGCCCAGTGGAGTTTCACTCTGCTAGGAGAAGCTTCTGGAAGAGCCATCTTGTCCAGGTAACACAGGGTTATATGGGAAGGAGTGCCCCGTGCACAGAGCTGTGACATAGGGGCTGGGGGTCAGAGCTGGGCAGGCTTCACCAAGAGCTAGGAATCCTGTGAGGAAGCCTGGCACGGAGGCAGGGAGCTGAAAGGATCACCACCTCTCCACTGCGGCCACCACGGCCTCTGCACACTCGCCACAGGCCGGAACGTCCATGCCAGCCAGGCGAGGCCTCAGCGATTTTCCACGGACACCCAGGGGAGCCAGGCGAGGCCTCGGCGACGGTCCACGGACACCCAGGGGAGCCAGGCGAGGCCTCGGCGACGGTCCACGGACACCCAGGGGAGCCAGGCGAGGCCTCGGCGACGGTCCACGGACACCCAGGGGAGCCAGGCGAGGCCTCGGCGACGGTCCACGGACACCCAGGGGAGCCAGGCGAGGCCTCGGCGATTTTCCATGGACACCCAGGGGAGCCAGGCGAGGCCTCGGTGACGGTCCGTGCTTCCTTCTGGAATATTCAGGAGACGGCATGAGTGACCTGTACCCCACAGCTTTTCTGTGCCTCCAGAGCTGGGGACTGTGTTCCTGCCCTGTGTCACATGCACGGCCCGGAAAGACCAGCCTGGCAGGGAGGACGGGTGCTGGGGCTGGCAGCAGGGGCTGCCTGGAGGACAGCAGACGAGGAGAAGACCTGGCTGTCCTCCAGGCCAGCGGACCACGACTGCCAACAAGCTCTGGAGAAGTGGCCCTCAAGAGTCAAGACTGCGACCTGGGATAAGTGCATTCACACCACGTCCCTTGTCCAGGTGCTGCGAAAACACACGCAGCAGCTCGCTCGCCTGTGTGGGGGCCCTGGGGTGTGGCTGTGCTGGTGCTCTCTCCACCCTAGCTGGTCCCGCAGCTTCCCCCTGCCCCCTCTCCCCTGCCCTCTCCCCTCCCCTCTCCCCTCCCCTCCCTTCTCCCCCTCTTCCTCCCACCCTCTCCCCTGCCTTCTCCCCCACCCCTTCCCACCCTCTCCCCTGCCTTCTCCCCCACCCCTTCCCACCCTCTCCCCTGCCTTCTCCCCCTCCCCTTCCCACCCTCTCCCCTGCCTTCTCCCCCTCCCCTTCCCATCCTCTCCCCTGCCTTCTCCCCCTCCCCTTCCCACCCTCTCCTCTGCCTTCTCCCCTCCCCTCTCCCTTCCCCTCCCTTCTCCCCCTCTTCTTCCCATCCTCTCCCCTTGCCTTCTCCCCCTCCCCCCACCCTCTCCCCTGCCTCCTCCCCCTCCCCCCTCTCCCCTTGCCTTCTCCCCCTCCACCTCAAAAATAGTATTTTTCATTTTAATTGCAAGATTAGTGTAGAATTATGGATCCAGTCCATCCCCACCTATCTAGGTGAGTGTCCCAGTAGACAAGTTTGACGGTAGTGATAATATTGATTCATTAGCAAGATTTATTAGCAAAGAATTTTAGAAATAAAAGATTCCTTACAAGGAAGGATTGTGAAGGTGATTGCCTTAAAATATAATCTATATTGGGAATTAATGACATAATATGTAATTTGGAGCAACTAGCTAATTTGATAGAATCATTTTGTCAGAATTCTAGGAAAATTATGCCTTAAATCTTCTTAAATGTTCAAAACACTTTAAAATATTTGAGGAACATCCAGCTGTGTGAAGATTGCTGTATGGAATTAGGCTCACCCCTGCTCCCCTCCTCAATTAGGAGCACGAGGTGGCACCCGCCCTTGACTGTGCTCTCCTCACGCGCAGCTGTTCAAAGCAAGGCCTGACGTGACTTTTGTGGCTACTGCTACAGGCAGCCATCACGCAGGCTTTGCAGGTCCTGAAGGCTGGAGGTCAGATGCACTTCTGTGGTCAGGATGGGGGCCGGGGCCGGGTGTGATTCTGTGGTCAGGGGTGGGGCCAGGGTCGTGTGTGATTCTGTGGTGAGGACGGGGGCAGGGGTCGAGTGTGATTCTGTGGTGAGGACGGGGGCCGGGGTCGAGTGTGATTCTGTGGTGAGGACGGGGGCCGGGGTCGAGTGTGATTCTGTGCGAGTATGCACATGCCTTTACACACCCCATGCCCACGGGTGTCCACTCACAGCCCCACTTACACATTCCCACTCTCACATACACACCAACATTTTGGGACTCTTGCTGACACCCACTCTGGCGGCCGGACCACTCCAGCTTCTGCCGGCGTCCACGCTGGCGTCATCAATGGTGTCCTTGCCGGTAGCCACACCAGTGTCCATGCTGATGTCCATGCCAGTGTCCACGCCGGGGTCCATGCTGACGTCCACGCTGGCATCCACATTGGCGTCCACGCTGGCATCCACGCTGGTGTCCATGTCAGTGTCCACGCTGGCATCCACTCTGGCGTCCACACCGGTGTCCTCATCAGCGTCCACGCCGGGGTCCACGTTGGCATCCACGCTGGCGTCCATGCCGGTGTCCTTGCCGGTGTCCACGCTGGCGTCCACACTTGCGTCCGTGCCAGCATCCACACTGGTGTCCCTGCTGGTATCCCTGCTGGCGTCCACGCCATGACAGCCTTCTTTACAATTGGGAGAGGAGCAGATGCACACACCCGTCCCCTGGGAAGGCAGGACTGAGCCCTGGAAGCCCTGGCTGGCTATTCAAGAGGCGTGGTTGTGGATCTGTGACCCTGAGGAAAAAGCAGACGTTCTGTTCCTTACTCCATTCAGCAAGTGGCCACTGGGCAATCGTGGATGGTGAGGCAGCCCGCGTGGTCCCCAGCAGAGCTGACAGACAGAGGCCCCATCCTCAGGGAACACCAGGCCTAGTGCAGGACAGAGAGCACAGATGGACATTCACATAGGTTACAGGGAGCTGGCAGCTGTCTTGTTTGACAAGGAAGAGCCACAGAAACAAGGCAGTCCCCCTGGGGAGTCTTGAGGGGAGGGGACGCTTACCAAATGATGGTGGGGCAGCCAAGTTTGGCATATCATAGAAAAACCCAGACTAGCCTGGAGCCTGGAGAGAGTTCTGAAAGAGGGACAGGCCCAGGGCAGGAGTGTTGGGAGGGGGGCTCGGCTAAGTGGACTGCAACTCACCGGGACAGCCAAACAGAGGCCATCTGCTGGCCCAGTGACCCTGGCATGGGTGACAGTGGGGGGGGGCTGTGGGTGAGGCAAGATGCCAATGAAGAGCAGGCCCCACCGGCTTCTAGGAAGGTCTTCCCCATCTAGGCAGCCATAGTGCTGTCCAATGTCAGAAGGAAACTGAGGCAGAAACACAGGCATCCTCTGCCCAGGCCCCGCCTTCCACACTTCTGTGCCCACAGCAGAGAAGTGGAGGAAGCCAGGCTCTGGAAGCCTCTTTTTTCCTCTCTGCTTCTGCATATTTGGTTTAGTTCATTTGTGTCAGGATCTTCTTCTATTTTCAAAATATCATCCCCTATGCACTTGAGGAAAGTAACCAAAAAAATTGTCATTTAAGAAAAAATAGACTCTTTTTCTTGCTGTTTGGGTTGCACTGCTTTGTTGTAACCAGTGTTTGGCTGCCAAAAGTGTACCTGCTAATTTTAACTGTTAAAGTTTATGGTTTCAACCATTTTTATGATGCTCAGCAACGTGAACTTGACAAGTGTACTGTTAAAATGTCCACGCAAACACTGATTTATCATGGAAGACCTTTTCTTCACCATTGCTAAATCAACTCATTTCCACTGATGTTTATTGTCAAAGACATTAAAAAAATTATGACAAGAGAACCTAGCAGTTTCTGTAACTTTGCAGCTGTCACCAAAATTGTTCGAATCACATGGAAATGTGCATTAAAACTATTCTTATTAAAGAGCAGGAATCATGTATTCCATTTACAGTCAGAACTATTAACCTGGTCCACAGTGAAATGGGAACTTGGCTGCGTTGGGCTGTGCAGCTGGCTGGAGGGCCTCGCTGAGGCCGGGTGGACGGCTGCCTCTCACACCGAGGCTCTTAAAGGCAGAGCCTTGACGCTCTTTCCAGAAACACAGACGCGTGGGGGTGGGCATCGGTTTGCTGAGCCTCCACCATGCTTATGTGCTCACCTGGAATTCACCGCGATGGCCCCTGGCCTCTTCAGGCGCTGAGCAACAACAAACAGTTTTTGGAAAGCACGAATCGTTCAGGGAAGACGTATCTGTGACGATGGATCAGGTGTACAGACGTCCATCTGGGCTCGTCAGGGATAGCAGGCCTGCACGACGTTGACACCTGCACACGTGGCACTGTCTGTTATCTTGTCATATGTTATCATTTGTGATATGTAGGTGAATCTGCCATCAGGTGAACACCCACTGGTGACCATGTCCATGGTGGGGCTGAACACACACACGCACGCGCGTGCGCTCGCACATGCACACATGCACACGCACACGCACACACTGTCTCCTTGCATGCCTGTGGTTCTTTCAAGGTCACGCTGGCATTTTTGCCTCCCAGGAAGCCTCAGGGTCAGATCCTGCTTCTCATTTCCCACTGGTGTCACATCTGTACCTGTGCCAGGTCCCCAGGACCTGGCTTTTGGTGCTTGTCCCCTGACTGGACTGTAGTCCCTGTAGGCAGAACCGCACCTTCCTGCCCAGCCAAGAAGGAGCATGGGAGAATTTCCACGGCAGGCTCCCCTTTTCCTGTGACTGCCATGTGGAGATATATATATATATATATATATTTTTTTTTTTTTTTGCCAGTCCTAGCCCTTGACTCTAGGCCTGAACACTATTCTTGAACTTTCTCAAGGCTAGCGCTCTACCACCTGAACCACAACACTACGTCCAGCTTTTTCTGTGTATGTGGTACTGAGGATTGAACCCAGGGCTTAGTGCATGCTAGGTAAGCACTCTACCAGTAGGCCATGCTCCCAGCCCCTGCAGTGTAGATTCTTGTTCTTCTTCACACCCTGGCGCCCCAGTAGAGAATCCAGACTCTACCCTCGCTGCTGGACCACAGGCCAGCTCGCCTCTCAGGGGGCAGCGCTTGCAGGCACACACAGCCCCCTGGCGTTCAAGCCCTGAAAAAATGTCTAGTCTTCCATCTGCTCAGCGGTGCAGAATATCCAGATAGACTCCAACTCTGATTGGGGGTCTAGGTTTGATAAAGTATTTGATCATTACAAACTTTTAAAAATACAAGCTAAAACAAAGCAACCCACTAAACAGTTCAACCTGCTCCAATTATCCCCAGGCAGGGCAGCTCCCGCTCCCTCTCCCTCTTCTTCCTGTGTTATTGTTCCCACTGAACAATAGACTCAAGTTAATAAAACCCAATTAAAGACCCAAGGAAGTGGTTTGTAATGGCTCAGATGGAGTATCTGCTCACGGATAATTAGCGTAAGGAATATAAATGTCACCAGGTGAATGGTGCACAGCTCCTACCTGGGCAGGGCCACTGCTGACCTCGAGTATGGCCACGTAGAGATTTCCAGAAAAAAACACCACCGTCTAGTCTCCAGTTGAGAGAGCTGACAGACAAGATTCTCTCTCCCGCGTGAGGAGTGGAGGACTGAGCGGCTGGGCTGCGCACAGGCTGATTTCATCTCCTTAAACCCATCCACAGCTTCCGCCATGCACCTGGCTGGTAACAAGCCAATTAGTGGCAGTGAGTGAATTAGTTTGAGTGTGTAGATGAGGCACAGACTGAGGTTACAGTGGCATCATTTCAAACAGACCCTTTGAGGACGTGCTTTCTCAAAATGCTTACAGAACCATGGAGCAATTAAACCACGTTCAGGAAGAGCAAACCACGGCCTGCCATCTCCCGCAGGTGGTACGGCACTCGGAATTCCATCGACTCGGATTCCGGATCCATGGTTCATGCTGGATCCCTGCTTGAGCTGGTCCCCGGCGTTTGGACCAGAGGATGGGTTTCCATCTTCCTGTCGACCTCCTGGGCGGCTGCTGGGCTTCCTGGGGGCATGGACGCTGCCAGGTGGGGCACTGGAGCCATGCCCGAGCATGTGTGTGGCCTGAGGCACGCTCACACTTCTCACACCTTCTCCTCCCCAGGGCTCCGGAGGTGGCAGGAGCCAGGGAGGCATCCTGGGACGCAGTCTGCACCCACAGAGCAGCTGCCAGTCCCAGGAGAGGGCAGTGGCCGGTCCTTTCTGCCTGGATGGAAGGAAGCAGGCAGTGGACCCCTCGGGCCTTGCAGCTGGGTGCACACACAGCTCAGCCCACGCCGAAGGAGCCCAGGGCTCTGCCTGCAATTTCCAGGGCTGGCCACCACGGGCTGCCGTCAAGCCTGACCAGTGCAGTCCAGCGAGGGACGCATTTATATCAAGCTGCAGGGCACTGGGACACCTTCCGTGAACATTCCCATGGGCCTGAGCTCAGCCGTGGCGCCCCTTCAGGTCCTCAGGTCAGGAAGACCCGGGACTGCCGATGCCGTCTCCTGTCCTCTCACCATCTTGGGCTGCAGCGAACATCTGTGCTTTCTGGGAGGAAGCGTGAGTTTCGACCGCTCTGACAATTTCTGGCTGTCCTCCACCTGGCAGGCAGCCGTGTGCCGCCCGTTGCCATGGGATTGTTGAGATCTTTCACCTGCTGGCTGTGTGTGTGCTCACACCTGAGGGGCACTGAGTAGTTGACTCCCCCAGGAGCACAGATCAGGCACAAAGCGCCCAGAGCTGGGCGGCACTGGATACAGAATACAGGAGGGCTGTGTGGTGACACGCCGGGCCCTGCCGGCTCACCAGGGACACGGCTTTATTTCGGTCTAGAGATACAAATTCAGATACGTCGTGAGGAAGGAGGTGGAGATCATTTCCAGGTACCGCCCAGGGCGCCTGCTCCCTATCTGTGAGTTTACACCTTCCAGAGGGGAGAGGAGACGCCCTCGCCTCACAGGAGACCAGATGGCTCCCAGGATCAGAGCTGAGATCCACCAGCCTCAGGGGGTCCCCGCCTGGGTGAAGCACCTCCTGTGCGGGCAGGCTGCCTGCTACCCTGCAGCCACACCCAGGCCACCTTGCCCCTACCTTCCCTTCCCTTCCCAGAAGCCCAGAAGAGGAGAAATGCCCAAATATTCAGACTGTCAGGTGCACAGACAACTCACCACGAGAAATTCCTACTTGCAAGGTTTGGTGGACTTCTGTTTGCAGAGTGATAGACCACCCTATCATCTCTCATGAGGACTCTCCAGTGGACCATCCTGTCGTCTCTCATGGGGACTCTCCAGTGGACCGTCCTGTTGTCTCTCATGAGGACTCTCCGGTGGACCGTCCTGTCGTCTCTCATGGGGACTCTCCGGTGGACCGTCCTGTCGTCTCTCATGGGGACTCCCCGGTGGACCGTCCTGTGGTCTCTCATGATGACTCTCCAGTGGACTGTCCTGTCGTCTCTCATGAGGACTCTCCAGTGGACCGTCCTGTCGTCTCTCATGATTACTCTCCAGTGGACTGTCCTGTCGTCTCTCATGAGGACTCTCCCGTGGACCGTCCTGTCGTCTCTCATGATTACTCTCCAGTGGACCGTCCTGTCGTCTCTCATGAGGACTCTCCAGTGGACCGTCCTGTCGTCTCTCATGAGGACTCTCCAGTGGACCGTCCTGTCGTCTCTCATGAGGACTCTCCAGTGGACCGTCCTGTCGTCTCTCATGATTACTCTCCAGTGGACCGTCCTGTCGTCTCTCATGGGGACTCTCCAGTGGACCGTCCTGTCGTCTCTCATGGGGACTCTGCAGTGGACCGTCCTGTCGTCTCTCATGGGGACTCTCCGGTGGACCGTCCTGTCGTCTCTCATGGGGACTCTCCGGTGGACCGTCCTGTCGTCTCTCATGGGGACTCTCCGGTGGACCGTCCTGTCGTCTCTCATGGGGACTCTCCAGTGGACTGTCCTGTCGTCTCTCGTCATTACTCTCCAGTGGACTGTCCTATGGTCTCTCATGAGGAGTCTCGGGTGGACCTTCCTGTCGTCTCTCATGACACTCTACAGTGGACCGTCCTGTCGTCTCTCATGATTACTCTCCAGTGGACTGTCCTGTCGTCTCTCATGAGGACTCTCCAGTGTACCGTCCTGTCGTCTCTCATGAGGACTCTCCAGTGGACTGTCCTGTCGTCTCTCATGAGGACTCTCCAGTGGACCGTCCTGTCGTCTCTCATGAGGACTCTCCAGTGGACTGTCCTGTCGTCTCTCATGAGGACTCTCCGGTGGACCGTCCTGTCGTCTCTCATGATTACTCTCCAGTGGACCATCCTGTCGTCTCTCATGAGGACTCTCCAGTGGACCGTCCTGTCGTCTCTCATGATTACTCTCCAGTGGACTGTCCTGTCGTCTCTCATGAGGACGCTCCAGTGGACCGTCCTGTCGTCTCTCATGAGGACTCTCCAATGGACTGTCCTGTCATCTCTCATCATTACTCTTCAGTGGACCGTCCTGTCGTCTCTCATGATTACTCTCCGGTGGACTGTCCTGTCGTCTCTCATGAGGACTCTCCAATGGACTGTCCTGTCGTCTCTCATGATTACTCTCCAGTGGACCGTCCTGTCGTCTCTCATGAGGACTCTCCAGTGGACCATCCGGTCGTCTCTCATGAGGATTCTCCAGTGGACCGTCCTGTCGTCTCTCATGAGGACTCTCCAGTGGACCGTCCTGTCGTCTCTCATGAGGACTCTCCAATGGACTGTCCTGTCATCTCTCATCATTACTCTTCAGTGGACCGTCCTGTCGTCTCTCATGATTACTCTCCGGTGGACTGTCCTGTCGTCTCTCATGAGGACTCTCCAATGGACTGTCCTGTCGTCTCTCATGATTACTCTCCAGTGGACCGTCCTGTCGTCTCTCATGAGGACTCTCCAGTGGACCATCCGGTCGTCTCTCATGAGGACTCTCCAGTGGACCGTCCTGTCGTCTCTCATGAGGACTCTCCAGTGGACTGTCCTGTCATCTCTCATGAATACTCTCCAGTGGACCGTCCTGTCGTCTCTCATGAGGACTCCCCAGTGGACCGTCGTGTCGTCTCTCATGATTACTCCCAAGTGGACCGTCCTGTCGTCTCTCATGATTACTCTCCAGTGGACCGTCCTGTCGTCTCTCATGAGGACTCTCCAGTGGACCGTCCTGTCGTCTCTCATGATCACTCTCCAGTGGACTGTGCTGTCATCTCTCATGATTACTCTCCAGTGGACTGTCCTGTCGTCTCTCATGAGGACTCCCCAGTGGACCGTCGTGTCGTCTCTCATGAGGACTCTCCAGTGGACCGTCCTGTCGTCTCTCATGAGGACTCTCCAGTGGACCGTCCTGTCCTCTATCGTGAGGACTCTCCAGTGGACCGTCCTGTCGTCTCTCATGAGGACTCTCCAGTGGACTCTCCTGTCATCTATCATGAGGACTCTCCAGTGGACTGTCCTGTCGTCTCTCATGAGGACTCTCCAGTGGACCGTCCTGTCATCTCTCATGATTACTCTCCAGTGGACCGTCCTGTCGTCTCTCATGAGGACTCTCCAGTGGACCGTCCTGTCGTCTCTCGTAAGGACTCTCCGGTGGACCGTCCTGTCGTCTCTCATCATTACTCTCCAGTGGACTGTCCTATGGTCTCTCATGAGGACTCTCCAGTGGACCGTCCTGTCGTCTCTCATGAGGACTCTCCGGTGGACCGTCCTGTCGTCTCTCATGAGGACTCTCCGGTGGACCGTCCTGTCGTCTCTCATGATTACTCTCCAGTGGACCGTCCTGTCGTCTCTCATGATTACTCTCCAGTGGACCGTCCTGTCGTCTCTCATGATTACTCTCCAGTGGACCGTCCTGTCGTCTCTCATGGGGACTCTCCAGTGGACCGTCCTGTCGTCTCTCGTCATTACTCTCCAGTGGACCGTCCTGTCGTCTCTCATGAGGACTCTCCAGTGGACCGTCCGGTCGTCTCTCATGAGGACTCTCCAGTGGACCGTCCGGTTGTCTCTCATGAGGACTCTCCAGTGGACCGTCCTGTCGTCTCTCATGAGGACTCTCCGGTGGACCGTCCTGTCGTCTCTCATGATTACTCTCCAGTGGACCGTCCTGTCGTCTCTCATGATTACTCTCCAGTGGACCGTCCTGTC
This sequence comes from Megascapheus bottae, assembly GCF_031878675.1. Classification (NCBI taxonomy): domain Eukaryota; kingdom Metazoa; phylum Chordata; class Mammalia; order Rodentia; family Geomyidae; genus Megascapheus; species Megascapheus bottae. The sequence goes on from NC_143527.1 coordinate 948,300, forward strand.
GTCTCTCATGATTACTCTCCAGTGGACCGTCCTGTCGTCTCTCATGATTACTCTCCAGTGGACCGTCCTGTCGTCTCTCATGGGGACTCTCCAGTGGACCGTCCTGTCGTCTCTCGTCATTACTCTCCAGTGGACCGTCCTGTCGTCTCTCATGAGGACTCTCCAGTGGACCGTCCGGTCGTCTCTCATGAGGACTCTCCAGTGGACCGTCCGGTTGTCTCTCATGAGGACTCTCCAGTGGACTGTCCTGTCGTCTCTCATGAGGACTCTCCAGTGGACCTTCCTGTCGTCTCTCATGAGGACTCTCCAGTGGACTGTCCTGTCGTCTCTCATGATTACTCTCCAGTGGACCGTCCTGTCGTCTCTCATGATTACTCTCCAGTGGACCGTCCTGTCGTCTCTCATGGGGACTCTCCAGTGGACTGTCCGGTCGTCTCTCATGAGGACTCTCCAGTGGACCGTCCGGTTGTCTCTCATGAGGACTCTCCGGTGGACTGTCCTGTCATCTCTCATGAGGACTCTCTGGTGGACCGTCCTGTCGTCTCTCATGAGGACTCTCCAGTGGACTGTCCTGTCGTCTCTCATGATTACTCTCCAGTGGACCGTCCTGTCGTCTCTCATGATTACTCTCCAGTGGACCGTCCTGTCGTCTCTCATGATTACTCTCCAGTGGACCGTCCTGTCGTCTCTCATGGGGACTCTCCAGTGGACCGTCCTGTCGTCTCTCATGAGGACTCTCCGGTGGACCGTCCTATGGTCTCTCATGAGGACTCTCCGGTGGACCGTCCGGTCGTCTCTCATGAGGACTCTCCAGTGGACCGTCCGGTTGTCTCTCATGAGGACTCTCCAGTGGACTGTCCTGTCATCTCTCATGAGGACTCTCCGGTGGACCGTCCTGTCGTCTCTCATGAGGACTCTCCAGTGGACTGTCCTGTCGTCTCTAATGAGGACTCTCCAGTGGACTGTCCTGTCGTCTCTCGTCATTACTCTCCAGTGGACTGTCCTATGGTCTCTCATGAGGACTCTCCGGTGGACCGTCCGGTCGTCTCTCATGAGGACTCTCCAGTGGACCGTCCGGTTGTCTCTCATGAGGACTCTCCAGTGGACCGTCCTGTCATCTCTCATGAGGACTCTCCGGTGGACCGTCCTGTCGTCTCTCATGAGGACTCTCCAGTGGACCGTCCTGTCGTCTCTCATGATTACTCTCCAGTGGACCGTCCTGTCGTCTCTAATGAGGACTCTCCAGTGGACCGTCCTGTCGTCTCTCATGAGGACTCTCCGGTGGACCGTCCTGTCGTCTCTCATGAGGACTCTCCGGTGGACCGTCCTGTCGTCTCTCATGATTACTCTCCAGTGGACCTTCCTGTCGTCTCTCATGAGGACTCTCCAGTGGACCGTCCTGTCGTCTCTCATGATTACTCTCCAGTGGACTGTCCTGTCGTCTCTCATGAGGACTCTCCGGTGGACCGTCCTGTCGTCTCTCATGATTACTCTCCAGTGGACTGTCCTATGGTCTCTCATGAGGAGTCTCGGGTGGACCTTCCTGTCGTCTCTCATGACATTCTACAGTGGACCGTCCTGTCGTCTCTCATGATTACTCTCCAGTGGACTGTCCTGTCGTCTCTCATGAGGACTCTCCAGTGGACCGTCCTGTCGTCTCTCATGAGGACTCTCCAGTGGACTGTCCTGTCGTCTCTCATGAGGACTCTCCAGTGGACCGTCCTGTCGTCTCTCATGATTACTCTCCAGTGGACCGTCCTGTCGTCTCTCATGAGGACTCTCCAGTGGACTGTCCTGTTGTCTCTCATGAGGACTCTTCAGTGGACCGTCCTGTCGTCTCTCATGATTACTCTCCAGTGGACCGTCCTGTCGTCTCTCATGAGGACTCTCCAGTGGACCGTCCTGTCGTCTCTCATGAGGACTCTCCAGTGGACCGTCCTGTCGTCTCTCATGAGGACTCTCCAATGGACTGTCCTGTCGTCTCTCATGATTACTCTCCAGTGGACTGTCCTGTCGTCTCTCATGAGGACTCTCCAGTGGACCGTCCGGTCGTCTCTCATGAGGACTCCCCAATGGACCGTCGTGTCGTCTCTCATGATTACTCCCAAGTGGACCGTCCTGTGGTCTCTCATGATTACTCTCCAGTGGACCGTCCTGTCGTCTCTCATGAGGACTCTCCAGTGGACCGTCCTGTCGTCTCTCATGATCACTCTCCAGTGGACTGTGCTGTCATCTCTCATGATTACTCTCCAGTGGACTGTCCTGTCGTCTCTCATGAGGACTCCCCAGTGGACCGTCGTGTCGTCTCTCATGAGGACTCTCCAGTGGACCGTCCTGTCGTCTCTCATGAGGACTCTCCAGTGGACCGTCCTGTCCTCTATCGTGAGGACTCTCCAGTGGACCGTCCTGCGTCTCTCATGAGGACTCTCCAGTGGACTCTCCTGTCATCTATCATGAGGACTCTCCAGTGGACCGTCCTGTCGTCTCTCATGATTACTCTCCAGTGGACCGTCCTGTCGTCTCTCATGATTACTCTCCAGTGGACCGTCCTGTCGTCTCTCATGAGGACTCTCCAGTGGACCGTCCTGTCGTCTCTCATAAGGACTCTCCGGTGGACCGTCCTGTCGTCTCTCATGATTACTCTCCAGTGGACTGTCCTGTCGTCTCTCATGAGGACTCTCCAGTGGACTGTCCTGTGGTCTCTCATGAGGACTCTCCAGTGGACTGTCCTGTGGTCTGTCATGAGGACTCTCCAGTGGACTGTCCTGTCGTCTCTCATCATTACTCTCCAGTGGACTGTCCTATGGTCTCTCATGAGGACTCTCCAGTGGACCGTCCTGTCGTCTCTCATGAGGACTCTCCAGTGGACCGTCCTGTCGTCTCACATGAGGACTCTCCGGTGGACCGTCCTGTCGTCTCTCATGATTACTCTCCAGTGGACTGTCCTGTCGTCTCTCATGATTACTCTCCAGTGGACCGTCCTGTCGTCTCTCATGAGGACTCTCCGGTGGACCGTCCTGTCGTCTCTCATGAGGACTCTCCGGTGGACCGTCCTGTCGTCTCTCATGATTACTCTCCAGTGGACCGTCCTGTCGTCTCTCATGGAGACTCTCCAGTGGACCTTCCTGTCGTCTCTCATGAGGACTCTCCAGTGGACTGTCCTGTCGTCTCTCATGATTACTCTCCAGTGGACCGTCCTGTCGTCTCTCATGATTACTCTCCAGTGGACCGTCCTGTCGTCTCTCATGAGGACTCTCCAGTGGACCGTCCTGTCGTCTCTCGTCATTACTCTCCAGTGGACTGTCCTATGGTCTCTCATGAGGACTCTCCGGTGGACCGTCCGGTCGTCTCTCATGAGGACTCTCCAGTGGACCGTCCGGTTGTCTCTCATGAGGACTCTCCAGTGGACTCTCCTGTCATCTCTCATGATTACTCTCCGGTGGACCGTCCTGTCGTCTCTCATGAGGACTCTCCAGTGGACTGTCCTGTCGTCTCTAATGAGGACTCTCCAGTGGACCGTCCTGTCGTCTCTCATGATTACTCTCCAGTGGACTGTCCTGTCGTCTCTAATGAGGACTCTCCAGTGGACCGTCCTGTCGTCTCTCATGAGGACTCTCCGGTGGACCTTCCTGTCGTCTCTCATGAGGACTCTCCGGTGGACCGTCCTGTCGTCTCTCATGAGGACTCTCCGGTGGACCTTCCTGTCGTCTCTCATGAGGACTCTCCGGTGGACCGTCCTGTCGTCTCTCATGAGGACTCTCCAGTGGACCTTCCTGTCGTCTCTCATGAGGACTCTCCAGTGGACCGTCCTGTCGTCTCTCATGAGGACTCTCCAGTGGACCGTCCTATCGTCTCTCATGAGGACTCTCCAGTGGACTGTCCTGTCGTCTCTCATGAGGATTCCCCAGTGGACCGTCCTGTCGTCTCTCATGATTACTCTCCAGTGGACCGTCCTGTCGTCTCTTATGAGGACTCTCCGGTGGACCGTCCTGTCGTCTCTCATGAGGACTCTCTCCAGGGCAATGTCTTGTCGTCTCTCATGGAGTCTCTGTCATAAGTGTTGTTTTTGCCTCCTCCGATCCTAACACCATTGGGTATCTCTGGTGAAACTTGTCGATGAATCCTGAGGGCGCCTATTGTTTTCTGTCATTTTTTTCTTTTATTTTCTGTCTGGCTGTCTTTGTCAGTCTTCATTTTTGTGGATGAACACTTCCACTGCCTGCCTGCTGACCTGGAGGTCAGTTCTGTCTTCTTCTGTGCAGTCCCCCTGGCAGGATGCCAGGGCAGTTCGGGAGCGGAAGTGGTCGCCGCTGGCCTCTGCCTCGTGTGCAGGGGTGGACTCTTCATTACCAGTGAGTCCAGCAGGGAGCTCACCTGGGATAGTTCTCTACATCCAAGAAGTTCTCCTCCCTGTCTTGCTGTCTGGGTGTTTTGCTCATGAGAAGGTGTTAGGTTTTGTCCCATGCCTTTTTAGTTTGTGGCATGCACAGAGATTAATCTGGTCCTCTGCCCTTGGGTTCACACGACACACGGCTTAGCTAGCGCCACGCTCCCACCTCAGTGCTCTTCGGGTGGCTAATCCTGGGTGGTGGCTGGCATGGCTGAGCCCTGCTGAACACAGCAAAGCCACCGGGCACCAGTCACATGAGAACCGGGGGGAGGACGCATGCACAGGCTGGCCTGGGGTTGAGCCCTCAGACGTCCTGGTGTTCTGGGCTCTCTCGCCATTACAGCAAGTGACATATCCACAAATGCACACACTATACAGTGACAGTGACAGGGTGTGTAAACCTCACACCAGTGTCGACTAAGTACTTGTACTTCTTTCTGCTTTTCTCCTAACACCCAGTGGTGTGGCTGTTACGGTACAGTTTGTCTGAAGATTTAGGAAACCTCCTTTCCATGTGTAAGCCTAAAAGATTCTGACAGAGCCCAGGCCCTTTGAGATCACTGTGAAGGAATTTTCTTCCTACCTCTACTGAAACTAGATGTCCTCACTGTATGTCATACACTATAGGAGTTACAAAGTGCATTTGCTGATGTTTAATTCAAAATTCCTCATCAGGCAGAGATTAGCTTTGTGGTTTAGAAGCAAAATCTTCCTGGTTGCATAAAAGTAAATTAGAAATGAAAATGTGAGTTTTATACAGATTTACAGAATATCTTAAGTCATTAAAGGACTAAGTCACTGTAAACTTAAGAAATGTTTAAATTCATTATAAGTTTGTGGTTGTAATTCTGTTTTTTTAAGTAACTCATAGAGAACATGAAGATTTCCTCATTGTACACTTTTCATTATTTTTGATGAGCAGGACTGGATCAAATGGGGAGGGAGGTTGGCCCAGTGCCCTCGGTGGACACTGGTCAGCTGTGGCTGGCCCTGCTGAGCTGTCTTTCTCTCTGATCCCTAAGCCTGACTCCCAGGGGGCTGCTGCCTCCTGGTCTGGCCTCTGCCCACCCTGGCCCAGTGCCTGGGAAAAGGGCTGAGAGGATGTGAGGGCTGCCAGAAGCGGGGTGCAGCTGTGGGTCAGGGAGGAGCCCACCCCGGGCCCAGCTGGACTCCTGGGGCCTGCCCAGGTCACACGATCTGTTAGCTGGATGAGGGCATCATGTGCTCTGGAGGGGCCAAGTCTCCACAGTCTCCAGCCTTGTCTTCAGAAGATGCAGAGCTCTGGACAGCAGGGGCATGTCCACATTTATACTCTGTGGCAAAGGCCATCAGACGCCCAGAGGATGAGCTGTGAGGGTTATGCAGGGCAGGGGAGGGGGGGAGGGGGAGGAGGGGGGAGGAGGGGACGGAGGGAGGGGGAAGAGGGAGTCCCTGTGGCAGGAAGCTTCCACAGGAGGGGTGGACACAGACAGCCTGCTCAGGCTTCTTGCCCAGTCTTCAGGTTCCCTGGCCTCCTGGTGGCCACACTCGCTCGCCCGTCCAGTGGTCAGTGCTCCCTGCAGCCTGGACAGAAGGAAGGATGCTTTTGGAGCTCCTGTGAGAAGGCGGGGCTCCCGGGTGTGCTCTGCCCTCCCGCTGGAGGGAAGCCCGTGCTCCACAGAGAGCTGGGTGCAGAGAGCTGGGTGCGTGTCCCCATGGTGTCGCTCTGTCCTCCCAGCACAGGGGCTCTGTAAGACAGGCTGCTGGGCAGGACTTGTGAGGCCTCTGTGGGGGTGGAGAAAGGACCCCGGGCCTTCTGTCATGGCTGCCACCAGCGGGTCACCTCCCCAGCCCCTGCCCAGAGGCAGGCAGGCCTCTCTGGATGAGGGCTCCCTGTGGTGAGAGCCTGGGCTGCCCCTCAGGGACCCCAGACAGGTAAGAAGGCTTTGTGCATCCATCCCGAGCTGGGGTCAGGCCCGCGGCTCTCATGCACGACACGCATTCTGTGTGTGCACCCCGGCTCGTAATAAGCTGGCAGCTTAGCGGCCTCTTTCTTAAATTGGCTAGGAAGGCAGGCGAGCTTTACAGCCCAAACAATCAATTTCAAACTGCCGAACCCAATCAGGCCGGATGGAGAGTGACCCTTTAAATTGAGTGTGAAATTGGGGGATGGCTCCTGTCCTCCCTGGCCTGGGGGGGCATCCCTCCCACTCCTAAGTGGTGCTGTGAGAGCAGTGCCCGTCCGGCAGATGCAGGCGGAGAGGACCTGGGACCGGCGGGTGGCCATGGGTACAAGGCCGGCCATCTGGCCGTGGGCACTAGGGGTGCGTGGGCATCAGGCTTTATGTCCTTGTAAATCTGCACCGTGTCTCTCTCAGGTCTGATTTTAATTTAGGTAATATTCCTGTTAATAATAACATCTAATTACAACATCCATTAAAAGTTAGTAACATTAATTTAACAGGGAGAAAATCTAATAGAGTTCTAGGAGTGATATTGGCATTTTTCCATTAAATTAATGTTACAAACTTTTAACAGGATGTCTTAAATCGGCATCGTTAGTGTTGGGAATATTAAACAAATTAAATTCAGGCCTGTAATATGAGGTGGGAGCCTATTTGTGAATCAAAAAAAAATGATTTTATCTACCTGAAGCATCCAGCAGGAAATGTGAGGCCACACAGGGTAGCACAACAGGCCTTCTGGAGGCTTCCATGGGGACTCCTGAGGGCTGGCTGGCCTGGCTCAAGCCCTGGGCACACCCAGAGCAGGCAGGCTGGTGGTGTCAGCTTCATTTTGCTTCCTGCACCTGCCCTCTTTGCCGTGGTTTCTGTGTGTGCTGCCTGCTGCTGGCATGAGGCCAGATCTTTGGAGTGGCCGTGGTGACGTCAGAAGGTCTCGGAGCTCCCCTGGGCACAGGGTCTGCCTGCTCCTGCCATGGGCTGTGGCTGGGCAGCCATGGGGCAGACCCGGTCTTCAGGGGCTCTGAACCGCCTGCTCCTGAGTGTGAGGAGTGGAAACTGTGCTGCAGCTCAGAGGAGAGGAGCTGGGAGCTGGGAGCTGTGGCAACGCCATTGATTCTGCGGGGTGTTTACGCAGCTTAGAGACCTGCCATGCGGAAGGCACCTGTGGGCAGGCCTGCTTTGGTGGAGCAGGGACAGGGTCAGCAGCGAAGCCTGGGGTGGGACACCCGGGCGCTCTTGAGGGGGAGCCCGGTCCTCTGTTGTTCCGGAGTCTACCTACTGTTGGGTTTAGCCCCTGCCCACCCTGACTGTGTTTGTGCTCTGCTCACACCACACCTGGTTCTTCGTGGCCACGGGGTGGCGGAACCCAGTGTGCCTCCCGCTCTGTGAATGGCGGCTCTGTCATGGGGCTTTGGGCCGCAAGCTTGGGAATGCTGTCTTAGGGCCAATTCCACCTCTTGAGGGCTGGAAAATTCTGAGCAGGTCTTCTGAACGCTCTAAGCCCAGCTGTCTCCATCTGGACAGCAGGACAGAACCCTTGGCAGTACTAGAGGAGCGAAGGTCTCTGGTGTAAGCTGTGGGGCTTCCACGCCCTAGGTTTAGACTCAGTTAAGGAAGTCAGGGTGGCTCCGGGAGATCCCGCCTGGCGGGAGGCGGGAAGGCTGGGCTTTGTGGGAAGCCGCAGAACTTGTGCAGCTTGCCTCCTGGAGACTGTCTGGACAGGGCGGAGGGGCCGCGTGACCACGGGCGGGGCCAGGACCACTGTGGACGCGCGTTTCCACGGAACCCACCGCCACACCCACGCAGTGTTGTGATTTGTTATTTCAGCTATCTACTTGCCTGCTAGATAAAGTGTGGTCAAAAGAATGGTAAGAAAAGTTGAAGCAAATTCCAATAGCAATAAAAACAAAAGACAGCCCCTTCAATCCCTGCTCCACACAGGAGTGCGTGGATCCGGTGGGAATCTTCGGGGAGCTGGGCCGCTCCAGTCCGTGTCGCTGAGCCTGACCTGGACAGGAGGTGCACAGAGTGTGGCAGTTCAGACAGGCGCAGGAGGGAGGAGAAGGCTTGGCTTGTCCTGCGCACGCACACCCGAGGTCTCGCTGCCCCTGTCCAAGCCCCTGCAAGGGGGAGAGCAGCCGGAAGGTAGAGGCCGGCTTCCTGCTGCCGTTGCCTCCCCAGGTCTCGAGGCCTCCCTGCACCAGGTCTCACCCCTCTCCCATCACCTCCGGAGACTCTTCCATCATGAGTGAGAATGCAGACGTGCAGCTGAAACCAACAGCTGTGGGCTGGGGTGGGGCGGTGCTTCCCTGAGCGTGGGACTCACTACCGATTGAGAATACAGGGGGAGGTGTTTGCTGTCTCCTTCCTGCTGCCCGTGCATTTCCCCGGCTGGTGTCGGGGTGCCGGAGGTGGCCTCTGCGCGAGGTCCACAGTGCATCTCACTGTGGCAACCCACTGCATCCTCCCGTCCAGGGGACCCGGTCCCTCCAGACCCAGGGGAGACTAGGGAGTGACGATGGACTGCAGAGGCGAGAGCACTGCATCCATTCTTCCTGGTTCTAGCCCTGTGATTCCCACAGCACTCCCTGACGTGATGCAGCTCCTCTGTGCACATGTGGCCTTGACATCCCCAAATCTCGGGACCTCAGGGGGCAGAGGGACCCTGAAATGGTAAGACATGAATGAAGCTTGGGGGGAATTCCTTTGTAGGTGCAGCGATGTAAAGGAGTTTGAAGTATGTAAATACTTCACATTTTCAACCTGCTGGGCTGGGATTGCTTCCTTTCCAATAGCTGTGTTATCCAAGAAGCATGCGTATGTGTGTGCATGCACGTGAGGTGTGTGTGTGTGTGTGTGTGTGCAGTGAGGCAGCAGCAGGCATGTTCTCCTTTGACATCTGCATGGCCACCCACCCCTTCTCATGCAGGAGGTAGCCTGCCTATTAAGGCCAAACAAAGGTACAAAAAACCACCACCACCAACAACAAAACATCCTAGCTGCAACACAGCTCATTTGGTGGAATTTACACTCAGGTACAAATGAATTAAATTGTTAGATGCTGGGGCCATGTACCTGAATGCAAGCTATTCCCGACCAACGCAAGCTTTAAAATGCAGGATTTAGTTTCTGGACATTATTGCCTTTGCTTATCCTTCTCTCTTGGAAAATCTCATTAGACAATTAAATGTTCTTTTAATTGGTACATCTCCTAATATTGTTCAGTTTGATAAAAGCCCAGTGAGCTGCAAACTGAGGACTCAGGAGAGCTTCTGGTCACACTCAGGGCCAGGCCTTCTGCTTGCTTCCTGTCCTTAAACACTCCTGGGGGTGGTGAGCTCTATGGCCCCTAAGCACCTGCAAACTGGAGGCAGCAGTCCTAGGGCTCCCAGGGCCAGATCTGATAGGGTGGCTTGGCTTTCGAGAGTGGTGGAACCAGTTGCTCCCAGAACCTGCTTGGATGTTTGAAGAATCCTTCTGGAGACTGTGCGTTACAGTATCTGCCAGGTGGGGACCCCTGCCATGTGTGAGAGTGTCTACCAACTGTCCTGTTGGCTGCAAAGCCTGGCAGCATCTCTGAAAGAGCAATCTGTGCCTGACATGAAGGGTAGAGGAGGCCAGGCCTCCCCAGGCGTGGGCCTGCTGGGGCCACGGCACACAATTCTCCTGGAAGAGCCTGACCGAGCCCCAGAGGGCTGTGGGGCTCCGCCCACAAGACCTGGCTCATACCCACACTCATGCAAACCACAGGCACCGACTTTTTCATTCCAGCTTAGCTTTCTTTTTAAAATACACACACAGCGATGAACACTTACACGTGTCTCTGTACCTGAGGAATACATATTGGAACTAGTCATCAGTAGTGCTACCAGCAGCCTGGTAAACAGAGACGATGTTTGTCCTAACGTCCATGAAATGGGAGTGTCGGGAGGGCCCGGGTTGTCTCTAGCGCCTTGGTGGGGGTCAATGCACATTTTGAAATGTTCTTGAGGGGAAGTCTCAGTACAGAGGAGGGAACTGTTGTATACACAGATGATGTGGAATGGATTCTATTCTTGATCTGAATTATGACGTCTGAAAGAAAGGTGGCCGACCTCGTAATTTAATACCCTTTAGGACAGAATGGCATGTTTACTTTAATGAGCAGGGTTCGGGCAATCAAGACAACATAAAAAATAAATTAGCACGATGCTAAAACAAATACAAATATTTGTGCATCTTGTCGTGAAATCAGGTGCAGACAGAGCTTGGATGTTGTTTGCAGAGCTTGTCTGTTTTTAATTAAAAGAGCACCAAATAGAAGCATCGTGCTTAACATTAGAGAAAAATCCCTCAATAAAATCTTCCAGGCAGCCTACTTATAAGGGAGTGATTGATTTTCCTTTAGGATGGTCACACTATGGATTTTGGCAATATGACTTATTGATTATTGCTCTCAGTGCTCCCAGACTATTGACAGGCTCGGGCTACAAGCGGCGGCTCGGCCACCAGCCCCTCCACCGCCAGGGAAATTGTGCCCAGCTGACCCGCCTTGGTCCCAGCTCTGCTTGGAGCAGGCTTGCAGAGAATAACTCCTGCCCCTTCAGGAAGTGGCTTAATTAGGCTAGGTTTTACACGTTTTCTGTGGTTTCATTGTGACTTTACATTGCAGAGGGCTGTTAAACCCTGCTTGCTCCTGGCTCTGCCTTCCGGAGCTGGGTGTCCTCTGAGTGGTGGTCTTGGCAAGGTCATTTACAGCTCACTGGCGGGAGGCTTGAGAGGGACTGTCCTTGGAGTACCTAAGTCCAATCCCATCAGCCAGGGGGCTGCTGCCTGCGGGCGAGGGGCATGGGGGGAGCTGGTCACGGGGCAGGTGGGGAGACCAGCCCAGCCGAGTCTCCAGTCAGGCACCTCTGGGTCACAGGCCACGCGCCTAGAGCCACCCGCCTCCGAGGCTGCAGGGGAGGTCTTCGGGGCCCCGGGATGCAATGGGCTGGGGTGGCATTGCTCCCCCACCCTGCAGCTCTGGTTTGTGGCTGTGTGGCCTGCAGCTTGTAGTCGTCTGTGTTTGAAAATATTGCTGAGCCGTCTCCACTAGAGGAGACGCTTCCAGGCCAAGGAGCATTTCGTGCATTTCCTCTGTGTGTCTCAGTTCACGGGGCCGCGGGGAATGGCCACAGCCATTGATGAAGGCAGAGGCTGCTGCTAGCAGATAGCATGCCTGGCAAGACAAAGCCATGCAAAGATGCCTCAGTGCCATGCAAGAGTGTGAACGAGTCCTGGGCCTGACCTGGATAGGGGCAGTCGGTGAATCACCTAAAGGCAGGGAGGAGGGGGTGTGGGTCCACGGAGACGGGGCAGGGATGGGGCATTTCACCTTGTTTACCAAATGTTTTCAGGGTCCCAGTGTGGACCAAGCTGGTTCTAGGTTTCTGACCCCTCAGACCCCTCCACCTCCTGGACGAGGAAGGAGGAGAGGCTGGAGTGGCCAGCGGTGCAGGGGCCACGCCAGGCCTGCTCAGTGCAGAGGCGGCTTCCCAGGCTAGCGCCCTGACTCCGAAGACTTTGTCTCCTGTCCACGTCGGCCGGGCCCGTGCGAGGCTGGAGACACCTTGCTGTTCTGGGATGTGGAGGCCTTCTGTGGACTTCCAGCCCGTGGGAACTCACTCGTGGAGAGGTAGACCTTGACCTCAGCTGGAATATTTAAAACACACACACTGCGAGAGAGACAGACAGAGACAGAGAGACAGAGAGGGAGAGAGAGAGGGAGGGGGAGAGAGAGAAGGAGGGAGAGAGAGGAGAATGAGCTGCCGCTCCTGGCTGGGGACCTGGGCTGCGTGGTCTCTCAGCTTAGCACAGGTGTCCAGCGCCACCAAGGACCCTGGAGAGAGCCCTTCTCCATGCCGCACACTTGTCCGCAGTTATATTTATGTTTTCCTGAGTCTGAGGAGCAGGCAAATGAATTGGTTTTCCTGTATCTATTGGTGAATGCCTACTCTTCCATACCCAGGGATTCTGTCAGTCTAACCTAAGGTTTTCCCTCTTATTAATGAGTCACTTCATTTCTTTCTTTATATAGAAAAATGTACACTGGCGAGTCCGAGCTTCTGTTTGAACTTCGAAGAATTCCTCTATTGGTGGACAGAGTGGTTGCGGATCGAGATCCGCTTTCCATTTGTTCAGCTTGAAGATGTTTAATCAGACTATTTCTTAGCACCTTGAAGTTTCTGGCATTTTTCTTCAGTGTTTCATTTCAGCAAGATGCAAAACTGGCACAATAATGATGAAATTATATTTAGCTGAATTGTTCAACGTATTTGAACCAATCATAGAACCCATCTGACACAGGCGAGGCTGCACTCATGCGTGAGATGCTCTAGGCCCTCTGAGCAAATGAGTGTGACAGGGGACAGGTGCACAGCACTCACAGACTGGACCCTGCACACTCACAGACTGGACCCTGCACACTCACAGACCGGACCCTGCACACTCAGAGACCTGACCCTGCACACTCACAGACCTGACCCTGCACACTCACACTCACAGACCTGACCCTGCACACTCACAGACTGGACCCTGCACATTCACACTCACAGACCTGGCTCTGCACACTCACAAGGGGACATACTTCCAATCTGGCAGATCCATGGCACGGAGGGCAGTGCATTAATGCAATATAAATGTTATGACGGGGTGGCATGGGATTAATTCAAGGCTTGTATTTAAGTGATTTTAGTCTGTGAATCCATCACTGTAGAGACCCTCACTGAGTAACTTGCTAGGCACACATGACACACTTTCCTCACCAGTGTTTGCCTCTCACGTCCTTTCTCTCCTCTAGATCAGAAGATGGCTTGTGGTTGATTACGTCGTAAACTCTAAAAGCCGCTGTTCACAAGACGTCTTGCAGAAGGTCCATGGCTTTGGTTTGTTTGCTTTAGTGCCTTTGTCAAATGTCTGTATCTCAAAATATGACAGCCCCCTCCTGTCAGGCCCTGGACTCCTCTCCTGACAACCATCCCTCCTGTCACTGGACGTCCCCTCCTGACAACCCCCCTCCTGACAAACCCCCCTTCTGACAACCCCCCTCCTGTCACCGGACTCCCCCTCCTGACAACCCCCCCCCGACAAACCCCCCTTCTGACAATGGACCCCCCCTCCTGACAACCCCCCTCCTGACAACCCCCTCCTGACGAACCCCCCTTCTTACAACCCCCCCTCCTGTCACTGGACGCCCCCTCCTGACAAACCCCCCTTCTGACAACCCCCCCTCCTGTCACTGGATGCCCCCTCCTTACAACCCCCCCGACAAACCCCCCTTCTGACAATGGACCCCCCTCCTGACAACCCCCCCTTCTGACAACCCCCCCTCCTGGCACTGGACACCCCCTCCTCACTGTCTCCCTTCCTGTCACTGGGCCCCCCTAACTATCCCCCCTCCTGACAAACACCCTCCTGCCACTGGACCTCCCCTTCCTGACAACCCCCCCTCCAGATGATGTCCCCCTCCTGTCAGGCACTGGACTCCTCTCCTGACAACCATCCCTCCTGTCACTAGATGCCCCCTCCTAACAATCCCCTCATGACAAACCCCCTCTTGACAAACCCCCCTTCTTACAAACCCCCCTCCTGTCACTGGATGCCCCCTCCTGACAACTCCCTCCTGACAACCCCCCTTCTTACAACCCCCCTCCTGTCACTGGACGCCCCCTCCTGACAACCCCCCTCCTGACAAATCCCCCTTCTGACAAGCCCCCCTCCTGTCACTGGACCCCTCCTCCTGACAACCATCCCTCCTGTCACTGGACGCCCCCTCCTGACAAACCCTCCTTCTGACACACCCCCCTCCTGTCACCGGACCCCCCCTCCTGAAACCCCCCCTTCTGACAATGGACCCCCCTCCTGACAACCCCCCCTTCTGACAAACCCCCCTTCTGACAACCCCCCCTCCTGTCACTGGACACCCCCCTCCTCACTATCCCCCTTCCTGTCACTGGACTCCCCTAACTATCCCCCCTCCTGACAAACACCCTCCTGTCACCAGGCCCCCCTCCTGACAGCCCCCTCCTGACAAATCCCCCTCCTGTCACCGGACCCCCCCTCCTGAAAACCCCCCCTCCTGTCACTGGACGCCCCCTCCTAACAAACCCCCCTTCTGACAATGGACCCCCCCTCCTGACAAACCCCCTTCTGACAAACCCCCCTTCTGACAAGCCCCCCTCCTGGCACTGGACACCCCCTTCTCACTATCCTCCTTCCTGTCACTGGACTCCCCTAACTATCCCCCCTCCTGACACCCTCCTGCCACTGGACCTCCCCTTCCTGGCAGCCCCCCTCCTGACAAACCCCCTCCTGCCACTGGACCTCCCCTTCCTGGCAGCCCCCCTCCGGATGACGCCCCCTCCTGTCAGGCCCTGGACCTCTGGCTCCCTTGCCCTTGGGTTGCTGTCACTTACATGACGCCTGCTCATCTTGTCTCATGGAGCTTCCTCAAGTGTGGAAGCTGACAGGATCTCCTCCCTTTTGTACTTCAAAAGATGAGCAGTAAACGCAAACAGCTGAAAGGGGGAAACAAGCTCTCCTCCCCAATGATGAGTCAGTGTCACTTGGTGCCCTTTCCAGGGTGCTCTTTCATTTCTCTGTTTGTTTTTTGGTTATCTTTAAGTAGTTGTTCCTGGGGTCTCAACCCACCACACCCGTCCACACACGCAGTGCGGCGTGGTCAGTGCCACCTTCTGTCATTCTCTGCCATCTCTCCAACCCCCCCATCCCACAAGCTGCCCGGTTCTGCTCACAGGTGCACGCTGGGTTTTGTGGTGGTCCTTGCCCACTCCTCCTCTCTGCCAACATCTTCCCCTCCCCGGCCCCTTCCTTCCCCAACATGTCTCCAGTTGGCTGTTTAGAGGAGTTACAGCATACGACGGAAGGGTTCTGGTGGCGTGACTCCTCTGAACAACGAACTTAAGCGGTGACATTTTCTTGACCCACACTCATCTGTTGTAGAGCATCTGGGTGATTTTCATACATTGTCTCTGGTAAATCATGCAGCAATGAACATGGGTGTGCAGGTATCTTTGCTGTACCCAGACTTGTAATATTTTGGGTAAATGCCCAAGGGTAGTATCACTGGATTACAGACTAGTTCTAAATTCAGTTTCTGAGGAACTTCCATACTGACTTCCACAGTGGTTGCGCTAGTTTAGATTTCCACTGACAGTGTAATAGGGTTCCCGTCTGCCAGCATTTGTTGACGTTCATATCTTGAAAATGGCCATTCCTCCTGGGGCGAGATGAATCTCAGTGTTGCTTTGATTTGCATTTCCTTTATGGCCAGAGATGTTAAACATTTCTTCATGTGTTTATTAGCAATGTTTACTTCTTCAGAGATGACTATTTCTTACTTAGAATATCGACTCTCCGGAGTTTATTTTCTTGGGCTCCTTGTAGATTCTGGATTTAAGCCTTTGTCAGACATGGCAATGGCAAAGCTCTCCCATTCTGTAGGCCTCTTTGAAAACTCTAGTAACTTTGTCTTTCACTGAGCAGAAAACTTTTAGGTCCTTTATTTGCTGAGACCCTGGAATTTTATTCAGAAAGTTCCTGCAGGTGCCAGTTCTAATGTTCCTCTGACTCTTTCCTGTGGTGGTTTTAAGATTCAGGTCTTCCCTGAGGCTCATGGTCCATTTTACAAGATGGTCGACAAAGGACTTTCAGGCTTCTTTGTTTCAACGTGTATTTTTGGCTCCCTGGCCAAATGTCAGATTGCTGTAGGTGTATGGGTTCATTTCTGCATTTTTTAGGATATGCCTCTGATTTTCATTTCTCTGGTTTTGGGCCAGTAGTAGCAAACTGTTTTTGTTACTATAACTCTGTAGTAAAAGCCTGATGTCTGGAATTGTGATATTGCAAGCGTATGCTATTTGGTTATTTATCAGTTCGTGTGTTTATTTTTTCCCCAAGATTATTGTGGCTCTTTAGGGCCTTTTGTAGTTTCACATGAATTTTTGCCTGTTTATCCTCTATCTCTGTGAAGAATGACATTGGGGTTTTGTTATTATTTCACTGAGTTTGTAGTTTGCCTTCGGCAGCATGTCCATTTTTATGATCTTGGTTCTGCCCATTCATGAACATAGGAGGTCTTTCCTCTTCCTGGTGTCTTCTTTGGTTTCCTTGTATCTGTTGTGTAGTTTTACTTCCTTGTTTAGGTTTATTCTTATGTATTTTACCTGCTTATTTTTTTTAAAAGCCAATTGCATCCCTGCATTTGCTCTCTGTTGGCTCATACAGAACTGCTCCTGACTCCTGTGGCTTGCCTGCATTTCTGAGGTGGAGTCTCCAGAGTCCAGGGGCCCAGGGCTCTAGGGGCTCCTGTGGAAAGACTTCCTGTGTGGCTGCTGAATTCCAGTCAGACAGAGGCAGAGCAAGGGGCTTGGTTACAGGACTACTGCAGAATGAACACTACTTGTGGATGTCACATAATACAATATGACACATTTCTAAAATACATATGTTAAAATGTTATACACAATCTCATAAATATGGTATGCTAGCTATATTTTAAACACAATAATTACCGCATTCCTTCTCTCCTGCCTCTGTCTCTCTGTCTGCACTCGTTACGTTTCAGTACGTAAAGGCTCTGACAGAGAGCACTGGGCCCCTTGTCCTGATCCTAGATTACGCTGTATTTTACAGTACCTGGATGTTTGCAGCTAATGAGGGTGCTGGGTCAGAGGTTCTCACAGATGACCTTCACCACCTTGAGGAAGTTTCCTTTATCCCTGGTGGAACTGGTGGGGCAGCTTTGCCACAAACGTGTGCGCAGTCTGTGAAAAGCTCGCCTAGGGTCTCGTCCTTTGACCCTCCTATCTCTAATGTGAAATTCCGCATTGATTTTCCTGGGTCAGGTTACCTTCGCATTAGGTGATGAGTCCAGGTTCACCGTGGACACAGCCTTTTTGTCTGCGTTGACAATGAGGAGCAATTCAGCAGAGTTTTAAAGTTTTAAGTGATCTTTCTTCATGAAGATTACTGGTGTGTGTGTGTGTGTGTGTGTGTGTGTGTGTGTGTGTGTGTGTGTGTGTGTGGTGGACTGAGATGAGAAATAAGTACTCTCTCATTTCATTTTAGAATCTTCAGGGCCAGGAGCATTTATTCCTTCAGTGACTAGGAGCAAGTTGAGATGAAATATGGCTTCCTTCACTGATAGGGTCTAGGGGCAACAGTGTGCCTGGGTGCACATGAGGGGGTCAGGGTCAGGAGCTGTGGTGGGAAGAACGTGTCCCAGGGCCCTTGGTGTTCTGGGGTCCAGGGTGGACGACTCAGGAGTGAGGAGGAGGACAGAGGCAGGAACTGTGATGGTTACCGCTTAATCCTGCTGGCTCTGGGGCAGAGGTGTGCTGGCCTAAGGCTCTCTGCCCTCTGCCACAGGAGTAAAAACAAGAGCTGAATCAGATGCTGAGAAAACACCACCTGACACCCCAACACTGGTGTTAGAAAGGAGGAGAGCGCAACACTGTCGTGTGCAAAGCCCTTTGGATATCAATATGATTTTTATTCAGTTCAACACTGCTAATTCAATCTCCATAGGGGCATAAGTCCATTCAGAGTTTCTGTTTCTTCTAGAGTCAGCATCAGATTCTTCTGGAGCAAGTTGTGTCCCTTCCATGAAGCCTTTCTAACTTTTTGTCATGCTGCTGTTGATGGCATTCCCTTAAATCCTTTTTATAAGGTTGGCAGTAATGTCCCCTGTCTCAGTCTTCATGCTAGTCATTTAAATCCTCTAATTTCACTCTTTTAGTCTGGCTAAAGTTCTGTTGATTTTACTGATCTTTGGAAGAATCAACATTTTTGCTTTTATATTTTGATTTTATCTTCCGTCTTTCTGTTTGTTCTGTGTTGTTTTGTTCATCTTTCCTCTTATCTTTATGTTTCTTTCCACTGCTTACTTGGGTTTATTACTTTTCTAGTTCTGAAAATGGAAGGTTAACTTAATGACTTGAGTTTTTCATGTAGGCACTTAGAGTCATGGGTTTCTAATCACTGCTTTCATTGTATCTCATAATTGTGGGAATGTTGTGTTTTTATTTTTATTCATCTCAGAATATGTTTTTAATTTCCATTGTGATTTCTTCTTTGACTAATTTCTGTTTAGAAGTGTGTTGCTTAATTTCCTTGTACTGTGAATCCTCAAATCTGTTTTTGATTTCTCTTTTTCCCCATTGTGTTGTAGGAGCACATTTTCTCTGCTTTTGACTTGGCCTGGCTTTACTCCATGGCTAAGCCGTGGTTTGTCCCAGGGAGGGTTCCCTATGCAGCTGGGGAGAATATGCTTTCTAATGACCTTGGGGGAGTGCTTGCAGATGTGTCAGACCTAACCAATGTGCCGGGCTGTCCTAGCACTTTGTTTCTTTGTTGTCCGTCTGTCTCATTATTACATCTGTCACTGGACATTGGGTTAGATTCTTCAACTACCGTTGTTTAATTCTCCACTTCTCTCTTCAGTATCTGCTTTCCTTCATATATTTTTGGACTTGTTTGTGGGTGCATATATGTTTATTACTGTATCATTTATGGGCTGACACCTTATCATTACAAAGATTCTTTTTGGTGTCTAGTTATGGTCTGCATAGTAAAGCCTGTGTTGTCTGGAATTGTAGAGTCGTTTTGTTGTTGGGTATCATTTGTGTGGTTCATTTTCTTTCAGCCTCATTTTCAGTTTATTGTGTCTTGGGTGTTAAAGTATGTGTTTTGCAGGCAGTATGTAATTGTATTTATTGCTTTAAGTTGACACTGTCAATTTTCATTTCTTCACTCAAAGGCTTTACCTATTAACTTATAATTCAATTATTAGAGCTAAGATTTTTATTTCAATAATTTTCCATGTATCCGATCTATATAATTTAATACAAATTTAAAATTTTTACTATTGCAATTGAGCTAGTATCAGCCTAAAGTGGGATTTATTTTTTTAGTTCAGATATTAATTACAATCATCAGAGAAACTATTAAGAAAATAACCTCCAAAAAATTACAGGGAAAGGTGAAGGAATCAAAATCACACATGGAAGGTATTTCTTTAACCCCAAGGAAGGCCAAAAAATAGAAGCGAAAATGATGAAAAAATATAAAATACCAATTTAGTTTCAATTGTGCACAGAGAAACT
The DNA here is from genome assembly GCF_031878675.1 of Megascapheus bottae. Taxonomy (NCBI): domain Eukaryota; kingdom Metazoa; phylum Chordata; class Mammalia; order Rodentia; family Geomyidae; genus Megascapheus; species Megascapheus bottae. The sequence goes on from NC_143527.1 coordinate 967,778, forward strand.
GCTCCTACCTTCTGCTGCCACCCATCTTTCAGGTTGTGTGCCATCCACACAGATTTCTAGTTGTTGCGCCTAGCAGTTGTTTTTAACCAGGAGAGAACAAGCAGAGCCCCAGGGTAGAGGCCTGTCTCTGGGGAGGGGTGGCCTCGGGGTGTGAAGATGGCCCAATGGGAGGCCCCTGGCCGCCAGGGTCCCTGGTTCTGGAGCTTGGCAAGGCCTGGAGCTTGGCAGCGCTCCTCCCCGCTGCCCCCTGCTGGGGTGGCTGCTCCCACCCACCTCAGGCTGCAGTTTCCAAGGCGACTGCATGGCTGGAGGAGGAGGAGCCGGGCCGGCTGCCATGCCAGCGAGGAGGCCAGTCCATGCCTCCCAGGATCTAGCCTCCATTCCTGAATAAGCGGCTCCTGCATGGCTGCAGAACTTCCATCTGTTCCCAGCATTCTCAAAAACGTTGATTCCAACCACTGTGTTGGCCGGGTTCACGGCTGGCGTGGGTCCTGACATCACCGACTGTGGCGCTGGCCTGGGCAGCACGGATGCCCCCAGGACCACAGGCAACGCAAGTGGCAGAGTGGCTCAACAAGCCTGCAGCTCCTGGGAGAGCTCCTGCGGCCATCCCTGCAGTGCTGCATGTGAGCATGTTGAGAAAATCTGCAGCTGGGAACACGAGGCCTCAGCCAGCCCACACGTGAGCACCCAGCTTCCAGCCCCGTTCTGGCTCAGATTCTGGCTCTGAGGTCCCCCGGGCACCCTGGAGTTTCTGGCGAATTTGTCCTCAGACTGCGTCGCCTTCTGGCTTTCCTGGGGCTGTGACGTCCCTTGCCCACTGTGATCAGAGGTTGAAAGACCCTAATTTTGAAATGAATGGCGAGGAGGTTCTGACCGATGCTGGCTTCGTCTAAGCCAGCCTCGGTGGCCTGGCTACCCTACCTGCGTGCCAGGGAGTGGGACCCTTCTGGGCAGCCTCAATGCCACCACCGGCCAAGGCAGGTTAAGCTTCCTGGAGAGGCCACAGCCGGGCTATGGTTCCAGAGGAGCCATCTATTGAAGCTGGAAGGGGAGCACTTTTAGGATGGGTGGCTGGGCACCAGGGCCGGGTGCAGACACTGGAGAGCAGAGCGGACGTGTGTGCTGACCCCACCGTCTCCATAAGTGCTCGTGGCAGGGAAGGGGGATCTAGCAAAGGTGGGTACAGCCTTACGTGACTGTGCACATTGAAAGCCGTGAACAGCCCCGCAAGTGTGGGGCTCTCAACACCCTCGTGCACGGTTCGGCTGTTCTGGTGAGAGTGCTCGGTGATTCTGGGTCAGGGACAGCCTCACACCACCTTCTGTGACATGAGCCCTTTTGCTGCTGGCCACCTCCTGTCCCCTGCAGACTCTGAATCCCGTGTCCGAGGCGTGATGTGGCTGCCAGGTCTTGGTGGCTGGCTGCAGCCAGCAGGACCATTGCCCGGCAGTGTCCTGGGTGTCCTGATGAACGTTGCTCACGTCGGGACCCTGCAGGGTGCAGGGTGTGTGGCTGTGATATTTGATCCTGGCTTGCAGTAACAGGAACTGAGACATGTGGCCTGGACCCTCCAGTGCTCCCTGGGTCTGCTGCGGCTCAGCCATCAGGCCATGGAGAGAGGAAAAATGTAGGCCAGTGCAAAATGGTGACCCCAAAGCTGGGCAGACCACCTACACCGAGAGTTGTTCTAGCAGCTTTTCTGTCGTCCATTCGAGGGGGCAGGTGCATGGCTGTTCCTAGCAGGATGTGCCCGGCCCTTCTCTACAGGCTGGGTGCCTTGCCCAGCCCATGCTCACCAGCTCAAAGGAAGAGCTACCCCCAGCCCGGGCCTCGGAGCCTTGCCCCTGGTGAGGTCTTGGGGAGAGGGGTCCACTCAGCCTTCACCTGCTGCACGGCGTCCCCGGCAGAGTCCCAAACCTCTCCTGAAAATCTTTGTGGCATTCTCTGGTTCATGGGAGAAGCCAGAGCCATTCCTGAGATGCTAATCGCTCCTGGTGATTTTTGTTATTTAGATGATTATTCTTAGCCTTGCTGAAGAATAGGATGATTTGGTTGGCAGCAGAAAGTAGAATCATTTTGTTTCTCACCACGGGATGAGTAAAATTGACAACCTCCCCCCTTCCCAGTAAGGCATAATTAGAAATTAGAGTCGAATCAAACTGTTCACTGCAGCTGTAAGCTCTGGCAGGAGGGTGACGAGTGCCTCAGACCCCGTCAGCCACCAAGTTCCTGTGTGTGAGTGTGTGTGCAGGCATGTGCCTGTGTGTGTGTGTGTGTGTGTGTGTGTGTGTGTGCATGTGTGTGCATGCGTGCACATAGGCCGTGTGTGACAGAGTGAGCATTTCTTGTAGTTTTCTTTTGCCACTTTACACTTGATTTGGAGATAGTTCTTGAGTCATTGTCTTCTGTTCAATGATCTCCACTCGTCCTTGAAATTTGATGTTTAGGTTTGGACGTGTGCTAGCTTCTGTTACCAAAGTCAGATGCTTTCAAAAACCCATGTTGAGTAGAATAGAAATCGTAGGGCAGGGGATTCAGGCTTGATGCCCGCTGTTCTCAGTTCTGTGGGCATGCAGGAAGACCATGTTGCCTCTGTAGCATCCCTGTGTTCTGATGTCTGGGCGGGCTGGCTTCACACATTTGCCGAATGGGTTCTTTGTGTGTGCCATTTGTGGAATGGCATGGAGTCTTACCTGGCTGTCGGGAAGCTTCTAGTGTTTCTGCAGGAGGAATTTTTGTTGTTGGTTTTGGTAGCACTGGAGTTTGAATTCAAGGCTTATGCTTACAGGTTGGTGCTCTACCACTTGAGCCACATCTCCAGCCATGCTTTCGGTTGGCTTTTTTGGAGATAGAGTCTATTGAACTTTTCTATCGGAGCTGGTCTCGAACTGCCCAGACCTTCAGATCTGAACCTCTGAGGAGCTAAGATTGAGGTGGGAACTGCAGGTGCCCAATGGATAAGAGATTGTGAATTTTGTTACTGAGCTCTAAAAAGTATATGTCCCGCTCCTACCCAGTTCCCAGCGTCAGTGCCCTGCTCCCCACCATGCCGCAGGCCCACAGACGTGTTCTAAAGCTGCAGAGGCCTGCCTCAGCCCCGAGTCCTCCTGTCCTCACTTCCGTCCTCCTGTCCTCCCCTCAGTCCTCCTGTCCTCCCCTCAGTCCTCCTGTCCTCACCTCAGTCCTCCTCTCCTCTCCTCAGTCCTCCTGTCCTCACCTCAGCCCCGAGTCCTCCTGTCCTCACCTCCGTCCTCCTGTCCTCACCTCAGCCCCGAGTCCTCCTGTCCTCACCTCAGCCCCGAGTCCTCCTGTCCTCACCTCAGCCCCGAGTCCTCCTGTCCTCACCTCCGTCCACCTGTCCTCACCTCAGCCCCGAGTCCTCCTGTCCTCACCTCCGTCCTCCTGTCCTCACCTCCGTCCTCCTGTCCTCCTGTCCTCACCTCAGCCCCGAGTCCTCCTGTCCTCATCTCAGTCCCGAGTCCTCCTGTCCTCACCTCAGTCCTCAGCCCTCCTGTCCTCACCTCCGTCCTCCTGTCCTCACCTCAGTCCTCAGCCCTCCTGTCCTCACCTCAGTCCTCAGTCTTCCTGTCCTAACCTCAGTCCTCCTGTCCTCACCTCAGTCCTCCTGTGCTCACCTCAGTCCTCCTGTCCTCACCTCAGTCCTCCTGTCCTCACCTCAGTCCTCCTGTGCTCACCTCAGTCCTCCTGTCCTCACCTCAGTCCTCCTGTCCTCACCTCAGTCCTCCTGTCCTCACCTCAGTCCTCCTGTGCTCACCTCAGTCCTCCTGTCCTCACCTCAGTGCTCCTGTCCTCACCTCAGTCCTCCTGTCCTCACCTCAGTCCTCCTGTCCTCACCTCTGTCCTCCTGTGCTCACCTCAGTCCTCCTGTCCTCACCTCAGTCCTCCTGTCCTCACCTCTGTCCTCCTGTGCTCACCTCAGTCCTCCTGTGCTCACCTCAGTCCTCCTGTCCTCACCTCTGTCCTCCTATCCTCACCTCAGTCCTCCTGTGCTCACCTCAGTCCTCCTGTCCTCACCTCAGTCCTCCTGTCCTCACCTCAGTGCTCCTGTCCTCACCTCAGTCCTCCTGTCCTCACCTCAGTCCTCCTGTGCTCACCTCAGTCCTCCTGTCCTCACCTCAGTCCTCCTGTCCTCACCTCAGTGCTCCTGTCCTCACCTCAGTCCTCCTGTCCTCACCTCAGTCCTCCTGTGCTCACCTCAGTCCTCCAGTCCTCACCTCAGTCCTCCTGTCCAAACCTCTGTCCTCCTGTCCTCACCTCATTCCTCCTATGCTCACCTCAGTCCTCCTGTCCTCACCTCAGTCCTCCTGTCCTCACTTCAGTGCTCCTGTCCTCACCTCAGTCCTCCTGTCCTCACCTCAGTCCTCCTGTCCTCACCTCTGTCCTCCTGTCCTCACCTCAGTCCTCCTGTCCTCACCTCAGTCCTCCTGTCCTCACCTCATTCCTCCTGTGCTCACCTCAGTCCTCCTGTCCTCACCTCAGTCCTCCTGTCCTCACCTCAGTCCTCCTGTCCTCACCTCAGGCCTCAGCCCTCCTGTCCTCACTTAAGTCCTCCTGTGCTCACCTCAGTCCTCCTGTCCTCACCTCAGTCCTCCTGTCCTCACCTCTGTCCTCCTGTCCTCACCTCAGTCCTCCTGTCCTCACCTCAGTCCTCCTGTCCTCACCTCATTCCTCCTGTGCTCACCTCAGTCCTCCTGTCCTCACCTCAGTCCTCCTGTCCTCACCTCAGTCCTCCTGTCCTCACCTCAGGCCTCAGCCCTCCTGTCCTCACCTCAGTCCTCCTGTGCTCACCTCAGTCCTCCTGTCCTCACCTCAGTCCTCCTGTCCTAACCTCAGTCCTCCTGTCCTCACCTCTGTCCTCCTGTCCTCACCTCAGTCCTCCTGTCCTCACCTCTGTCCTCCTGTCCTCACCTCAGTCCTCCTGTGCTCGCCTCAGTCCTCCTGTCCTCACCTCTGTCCTCCTGTCCTCACCTCAGTCCTCCTGTCCTCACCTCAGTCCTCCTGTCCTCACCTCAGTCCTCCTGTCCTCACCTCTGTCCTCCTGTGCTCACCTCAGTCCTCCTGTCCTCACCTCAGTCCTCCTGTCCTCATCTCAGTCCTCCTGTCCTCACCTCTGTCCTCCTGTCCTCACCTCAGTCCTCCTGTGCTCACCTCAGTCCTCCTGTACTCACCTCTGTCCTCCTGTGCTCACCTCAGTCCTCCTGTACTCACCTCAGTACTCCTGTCCTCACCTCAGTCCTCCTGTCCTCACCTCTGTCCTCCTGTCCTCACCTCAGTCCTCCTGTGCTCACCTCTGTCCTCCTGTCCTCACCTCTGTCCTCCTGTCCTCACCTCAGTCCTCCTGTCCTCACCTCAGTCCTCCTGTCCTCACCTCTGTCCTCCTGTGCTCACCTCAGTCCTCCTGTCCTCACCTCAGTCCTCCTGTCCTCACCTCAGTCCTCCTGTCCTCACCTCAGTCCTCAGCCCTCCTGTCCTCACCTCAGTCCTCAGCCCTCCTGTCCTCACCTCAGTCCTCCTGTCCTCACCTCAGCCCCGAGTCCTCCTGTCCTCACCTCCGTCCTCCTGTCCTCACCTCAGTCCTCAGCCCTCCTGTCCTCACCTCAGTCCTCAGTCTTCCTGTCCTAACCTCAGTCCTCAGCCCTCCTGTCCTCACCTCAGTCCTCCTGTGCTCACCTCAGTCCTCCTGTCCTCACCTCAGTCCTCCTGTCCTCACCTCAGTCCTCCTGTGCTCACCTCAGTCCTCCTGTCCTCACCTCAGTCCTCCTGTCCTCACCTCAGTCCTCCTGTCCTCACCTCTGTCCTCCTGTGCTCACCTCAGTCCTCCTGTCCACACCTCAGTCCTCCTGTCCTCACCTCAGTCCTCCTGTGCTCACCTCAGTCCTCCTGTCCTCACCTCAGTCCTCCTGTCCTCACCTCTGTCCTCCTATCCTCACCTCAGTCCTCCTGTGCTCACCTCAGTCCTCCTGTCCTCACCTCAGTCCTCCTGTCCTCACCTCAGTGCTCCTGTCCTCACCTCAGTCCTCCTGTCCTCACCTCAGTCCTCCTGTGCTCACCTCAGTCCTCCTGTCCTCACCTCAGTCCTCCTGTCCTCACCTCAGTGCTCCTGTCCTCACCTCAGTCCTCCTGTCCTCACCTCAGTCCTCCTGTCCTCACCTCAGTCCTCCTGTGCTCACCTCAGTCCTCCAGTCCTCACCTCAGTCCTCCTGTCCTCACCTCAGTCCTCCTGTCCTCACTTCAGTGCTCCTGTCCTCACCTCAGTCCTCCTGTCCTCACCTCAGTCCTCCTGTCCTCACCTCTGTCCTCCTGTGCTCACCTCAGTCCTCCTGTCCACACCTCAGTCCTCCTGTCCTCACCTCAGTCCTCCTGTGCTCACCTCAGTCCTCCTGTCCTCACCTCAGTGCTCCTGTCCTCACCTCAGTCCTCCTGTCCTCACCTCAGTCCTCCTGTCCTCACCTCTGTCCTCCTGTGCTCACCTCAGTCCTCCTGTCCTCACCTCAGTCCTCCTGTCCTCACCTCTGTCCTCCTGTGCTCACCTCAGTCCTCCTGTGCTCACCTCAGTCCTCCTGTCCTCACCTCTGTCCTCCTATCCTCACCTCAGTCCTCCTGTGCTCACCTCAGTCTTCCTGTCCTCACCTCAGTCCTCCTGTCCTCACCTCAGTGCTCCTGTCCTCACCTCAGTCCTCCTGTCCTCACCTCAGTCCTCCTGTGCTCACCTCAGTCCTCCTGTCCTCACCTCAGTCCTCCTGTCCTCACCTCAGTGCTCCTGTCCTCACCTCAGTCCTCCTGTCCTCACCTCAGTCCTCCTGTCCTCACCTCAGTCCTCCTGTGCTCACCTCAGTCCTCCAGTCCTCACCTCAGTCCTCCTGTCCTCACCTCAGTCCTCCTGTCCTCACTTCAGTGCTCCTGTCCTCACCTCAGTCCTCCTGTCCTCACCTCAGTCCTCCTGTCCTCACCTCTGTCCTCCTGTCCTCACCTCAGTCCTCCTGTCCTCACCTCAGTCCTCCTGTCCTCACCTCATTCCTCCTGTGCTCACCTCAGTCCTCCTGTCCTCACCTCAGTCCTCCTGTCCTCACCTCAGTCCTCCTGTCCTCACCTCAGGCCTCAGCCCTCCTGTCCTCACCTAAGTCCTCCTGTGCTCACCTCAGTCCTCCTGTCCTCACCTCAGTCCTCCTGTCCTCACCTCAGTCCTCCTGTCCTCACCTCTGTCCTCCTGTCCTCACCTCAGTCCTCCTGTCCTCACCTCAGTACTCCTGTCCTCACCTCATTCCTCCTGTGCTCACCTCAGTCCTCCTGTCCTCACCTCAGTCCTCCTGTCCTCACCTCAGGCCTCAGCCCTCCTGTCCTCACCTCAGTCCTCCTGTGCTCACCTCAGTCCTCCTGTCCTCACCTCAGTCCTCCTGTCCTAACCTCAGTCCTCCTGTCCTCACCTCTGTCCTCCTGTCCTCACCTCAGTCCTCCTGTCCTCACCTCTGTCCTCCTGTCCTCACCTCAGTCGTCCTGTGCTCGCCTCAGTCGTCCTGTCCTCACCTCTGTCCTCCTGTCCTCACCTCAGTCCTCCTGTCCTCACCTCAGTCCTCCTGTCCTCACCTCAGTCCTCCTGTCCTCACCTCTGTCCTTCTGTGCTCACCTCAGTCCTCCTGTCCTCACCTCAGTCCTCCTGTCCTCATCTCAGTCCTCCTGTCCTCACCTCTGTCCTCCTGTCCTCACCTCAGTCCTCCTGTGCTCACCTCAGTCCTCCTGTACTCACCTCTGTCCTCCTGTGCTCACCTCAGTCCTCCTGTACTCACCTCAGTCCTCCTGTCCTCACCTCAGTCCTCCTGTCCTCACCTCTGTCCTCCTGTCCTCACCTCAGTCCTCCTGTGCTCACCTCTGTCCTCCTGTCCTCACCTCTGTCCTCCTGTCCTCACCTCAGTCCTCCTGTCCTCACCTCTGTCCTCCTGTGCTCACCTCAGTCCTCCTGTCCTCACCTCAGTCCTCCTGTGCTCACCTCAGTCCTCCTGTCCTCACCTCAGTCCTCCTGTCCTCACCTCTGTCCTCCTGTCCTCACCTCAGTCCTCCTGTGCTCACCTCAGTCCTCCTGTCCTCACCTCAGTCCTCCTGTCCTCACCTCAGTGCTCCTGTCCTCACCTCAGTCCTCCTGTCCTCACCTCAGTCCTCCTATCCTCACCTCTGTCCTCCTGTGCTCACCTCAGTCCTCCTGTCCTCACCTCAGTCCTCCTGTCCTCACCTCTGTCCTCCTGTCCTCACCTCAGTCCTCCTGTCCTCACCTCTGTCCTCCTCTCCTCACCTCAGTCCTCCTGTCCTCACCTCAGTCCTCCTATCCTCACCTCTGTCCTCCTGTGCTCACCTCAGTCCTCCTGTCCTCACCTCAGTCCTCCTGTCCTCACCTCAGTCCTCCTGTGCTCACCTCAGTCCTCCTGTACTCACCTCTGTCCTCCTGTGCTCACCTCAGTCCTCCTGTACTCACCTCAGTCCTCCTGTCCTCACCTCAGTCCTCCTGTCCTCACCTCTGTCCTCCTGTCCTCACCTCAGTCCTCCTGTGCTCACCTCTGTCCTCTTGTCCTCACCTCTGTCCTCCTGTCCTCACCTCAGTCCTCCTGTCCTCACCTCTGTCCTCCTGTCCTCACCTCAGTCCTCCTGTCCTCACCTCAGTCCTCCTGTCCTCACCTCAGTCCTCCTGTCCTCACCTCTGTCCTCCTGTCCTCACCTCAGTCCTCCTGTGCTCACCTCAGTCCTCCTGTCCTCACCTCAGTCCTCCTGTCCTCACCTCAGTGCTCCTGTCCTCACCTCAGTCCTCCTGTCCTCACCTCAGTCCTCCTATCCTCACCTCTGTCCTCCTGTGCTCACCTCAGTCCTCCTGTCCTCACCTCAGTCCTCCTGTCCTCACCTCTGTCCTCCTGTCCTCACCTCAGTCCTCCTGTCCTCACCTCTGTCCTCCTCTCCTCACCTCAGTCCTCCTGTCCTCACCTCAGTCCTCCTATCCTCACCTCTGTCCTCCTGTGCTCACCTCAGTCCTCCTGTCCTCACCTCAGTCCTCCTGTCCTCACCTCAGTCCTCCTGTCCTCACCTCTGTCCTCCTGTGCTCACCTCAGTCCTTCTGTCCTCACCTCAGTCCTCCTGTCCTCACCTCAGTCCTCCGGTCCTCACCTCTGTCCTCCTGTCCTCACCTCAGTCCTCCTGTGCTCACCTCAGTCCTCCTGTCCTCACCTCAGTCCTCCTGTACTCACCTCTGTCCTCCTATCCTCACTTCAGTCCTCCTGTCTTCACCTCAGTCCTCCTGTCCTCACCTCTGTCCTCCTGTCCTCACCTCAGTCCTCCTGTCCTCACCTCAGTCCTCCTGTCCTCACTTCTGTCCTCCTGTCCTCACCTCAGTCCTCCTGTCCTCACCTCAGTCCTCCTCTCCTCACCTCAGTCCTCCTGTCCTCACCTCAGTCCTCCTGTCCTCACCTCAGTCCTCCTGTGCTCACCTCAGTCCTCCTGTCCTCACCTCAGTCTTCCTCCCCTCACCTCAGGCCTCCTGTCCTCACCTCTGTCCTCCTGAGCTCACCTCAGTCCTCCTGTCTTCACTTCAGTCCTCCTGTGCTCACCTCAGTCCTCCTGTGCTCACCTCAGTCCTCCTGTCCTCACCTCAGTCCTCCTATCCTCACTTCAGTGCTACTGTCCTCACCTCAGTCCTCCTGTCCTCACCTCAGTCCTCCTGTGCTCACTTCAGTGCTCCTGTCATCACCTCAGTCCACCTGTGCTCACCTCAGTCCTCCTGTCCTCACCATAGTCCTCCTGTCCTCACCTCTGTCCTCCTGTCCTCACCTCAGTCCTCCTGTCCTCACCTCTGTCCTCCTGTGCTCACCTCAGGCCTCCTGTCCTCACCTCAGTCCTCCTGTCCTCACCTCTGTCCTCCTGTCCTCACCTCAGTCCTCCTGTGCTCACCTCAGTCCTCCTGTCCTCACCTCAGTCCTCCTGTCCTCACTTCAGTGCTCCTGTCCTCACCTCAGTCCTCCTGTCCTCACCTCAGTCCTCCTGTCCTCACCTCTGTCCTCCTGTCCTCACCTCAGTCCTCCTGTCCTCACCTCAGTCCTCCTGTCCTCACCTCTGTCCTCAGTCCTGACCTCAGTCCTCCTGTGCTCACCTCTGTCCTCCTGTTCTCACCTCAGTCCTCCTGTCCTCACCTAAGTCCTCCTGTCCTCACCTCTGTTCTCCTGTCCTCACCTCAGTCCTCCTGTCCTCACCTCAGACCTCCTGTCCTCACCTCAGCCCCGAGTTCTCCTGTCCTCACCTACGTCCTCCTGTGCTCACCTCAGCCCCGAGTCCTCCTGTCCTCACCTCAGCCCCGAGTCCACATGTCCTCACCTCCGTCCTCCTGTCCCCACCTCAGTCCTCCTGTCCTCACCTCAGTCCTCCTGTCGTCACCTCAGTCCTCCTGTCCTCACCTCAACCCCGAGTCCTCCTGTCCTCACCTCCGTCCTCCTGTCCTCACCTCAGCCCCGAGTCCTCCTGTCCTCACCTCAGCCCCGAGTCCTCCTGTCCTCACCTCCGTCCTCCTGTCCTCACCTCAGCCCCGAGTCCTCCTGTCCTCACCTCCGTCCTCCTGTCCTCACCTCCGTCCTCCTGTCCTCCTGTCCTCACCTCAGCCCCGAGACCTCCTGTCCTCATCTCAGTCCCGAGTCCTCCTGTCCTCACCTCCGTCCTCCTGTCCTCACCTCAGTCCTCCTGTCCTCACCTCTGTCCTCCTGTCCTCACCTCAGTCCTCCTGTCCTCACATCTGTCCTCCTGTCCTCACCTCAGTCCTCCTGTCCTCACCTCAGTCCTCCTGTCCTCACCTCTGTCCTCCTGTCCTCTACTCAGTCCTCCTGTGCTCACCTCAGTCCTCCTGTCCTCACCTCAGTCCTACTGTCCTCACCTCAGTCCTCAGCCCTCCTGTCCTCACCTCAGTTTTCCTGTGCTCACCTCAGTCCTCCTGTCCTCACCTCAGTCCTCCTGTCCTCACCTCAGTCCTCCTGTCCTCACCTCAGTCCTACTGTCCTCACCTCAGTCCTCCTGTGCTCACCTCAGTCCTCCTGTGCTCACCTCAGTTCTCTTGTCCTCACCTCTGTCCTCCTCTCCTCAACTCAGTCCTCCTGTCCTCTCCTCAGTCCTCCTGTCCTCACCTCAGTCCTCCTGTCCTCACCTCAGTCCTCCGGTCCTCACCTCAGTCCTCCTGTCCTCACCTCAGTCCTCCTGTCCTCCCCTCAGTTCTCCTGTCCTCACCTCAGTCCTTCTGTGCTCACCTCAGTCCTCCTGTCCTCACCTCAGTCCTCCTGTGCTCACCTCAGTCCTCCTGCACTCACCTCAGTCCTCCTGTCCTCACCTCAGTCCTCAGCCCTCCTGTCCTCCCCTCAGTCCTCAGCCCTCCTGTCCTCCCCTCAGTCCTCCTGTCCTCACCTCAGTCCTCCTGTCCTCACCTCAGTCCTCCTGTGCTCACCTCAGTCCTCCTGTCCTCACCTCAGTCTCCTGTGCTCACCTCAGTCCTCCTGTCCTCACCTCAGACCTCCTGTCCTCCCCTCAGTCCTCCTGTCCTCACCTCAGTCCTCCTGTGCTCACCTCAGTCCTCCTGTCCTCACCTCAGTCCTCCTGTGCTCACCTCAGTCCTCCTGCCCTCACCTCAGTCCTCCTGTCCTCACTTCAGTCCTCAGCCCTCCTGTCCTCCCCTCAGTCCTCAGCCCTCCTGTCCTCCCCTCAGTCCTCCTGTCCTCACCTCAGTCCTCCTGTCCTCACCTCAGTCCTCCTGTGCTCACCTCAGTCCTCCTGTCCTCACCTCAGTCTCCTGTGCTCACCTCAGTCCTCCTGTCCTCACCTCAGTCCTCAGCCCTCCTGTCCTCCCCTCAGTCCTCCTGTCCTCACCTCAGTCCTCCTGTCCTCCCCTCAGTCCTATTGTCCTCACATCAGTCCTCCTGTCCTGCCCTCAGTCCTCCTGTCCTCCCCTCAGTCCTCCTGTCCTCACCTCAGTCCTCTTGTCCTCACCTCAGTCCTCCTGTCCTCACCTCAGTCCTTCTGTCCTCACCTCCGTCCACCCGTCCTCACCTCAGTCCTCCTTTCCTCACCTCTGTCCTCCTGTCCTCCCTTCAGTCCTCCTGTCCTCACCTCAGTCCTCCTGTCCTCACCTCTGTCCTCCTGTGCTCACCTCACTCCTCCTGTCCTCACCTCAGTCCTACTGTCCTCACCTCAGTCCTCCTGTCCTCACCTCAGTCCTCCTGTCCTCAGCTCTGTCCTCCTGTCCTCACCTCAGTCCTCCTGTCCTCACCTCAGTCCTCCTGCCCTCACCTCAGTCCCCCTGTCCTCACCTCAGTCCTCCTGTGCTCACCTCCGTCCTCCTGTCCTCACCTCTGTCCTCTTGTCCTCACCTCAGTCCTCCTATCCTCACCTCAGTCCTCCTGTCCTCACCTCAGTCCTCCTGTGCTCACCTCAGTCCTCCTGTGCTCACCTCCGTCCTCCTGTCCTCACCTCTGTCCTCCTGTCCTCACCTCTGTCCTCCTGTCCTCCGCTCAGTCCTCCTGTCCTCACCTCAGTCCTCCTGTCCTCACCTCTGTCCTCCTGTGCTCACCTCACTCCTCCTGTCCTCACCTCAGTCCTACTGTCCTCACCTCAGTCCTCCTGTCCTCACCTCAGTCCTCCTGTCCTCACCTCAGTCCTCTTGTCCTCACCTCAGTCCTCCTGTGCTCACCTCCGTCCTCCTGTCCTCAGCTCTGTCCTCCTGTCCTCACCTCAGTCCTCCTGTCCTCACCTCAGTCCTCCTGCCCTCACCTCAGTCCCCCTGTCCTCACCTCAGTCCTCCTGTGCTCACCTCCGTCCTCCTGTCCTCACTTCTCTCCTCCTATCCTCACCTCAGTCCTCCTGTCCTCACCTCAGTCCTCCTGTCCTCACCTCAGTCCTCAGCCCTCCTGTCCTCACCTCAGTGCTCAGTCCTCCTGTCCTCACCTCAGTCCTCAGTCCTCCTGTCCTCACCTCTGTCCTCCTGTGCTCACCTCAGTCCTCCTGTCCTCACCTCAGTCCTCCTGTGCTCACCTCAGTCCTCCTGTGCTCACCTCCGTCCTCCTGTCCTCACCTCAGTCCTCCTGTCCTCACCTAAGTCCTCCTGTCCTCACCTGAGTCCTCCTGCCCTCACCTCAGCCCTCCTGTCCTCCCCTCAGCCCTCCCGTCCTCACCTCAGTCCTCCTGTCCTCACCTCAGTCCTCAGCCCTCCTGTCCTCACCTCAGTGCTCAGTCCTCCTGTCCTAACCTCAGTCCTCAGTCCTCCTGTCCTCACCTCAGTCCTCCTGTGCTCACCTCAGTCCTCCTGTCCTCAAATCAGTCCTCCTCTCCTCACCTCAGTCCTCCTGTCCTCACCTCAGTCCTCCTGTCCTCACCTCTGTCCTCCTGTCCTCACCTCAGTCCTCCTGTCCTCACCTCAGTCCTCTTGTCCTCACCTCAGTCCTCCTGTCCTCACCTCAGTCCTCCTGTGCTCACCTCAGTCCTCCTGTCCTCACCTCAGTCCTCCTGTCCTCACCTCTGTCCTCCTGTCCTCACCTCAGTCCTCCTGTCCTCACCTCTGTCCTCCTGTGCTCACCTCAGTCCTCCTGTCCTCACCTCAGTACTCCTGTCCTCACCTCAGTCCTCCTGTCCTCACCTCAGTCCTCCTGTCCTCACCTCTGTCCTCCTGTGCTCACCTCAGTCCTCCTTTCCTCACCTCAGTCCTCCTGTCCTAACCTCAGTCCTCCTGTTCTCACCTCAGTCCTCCTGTCCTCACCTCAGTCCTCCTGTCCTCAAGTCAGTCCTCCTGTCCTCACCTCTGTCCTCCTGTCCTCACCTCAGTCCTCCTGTCCTCACCTCAGTCCTCCTGTGCTCACCACAGTCCTCCTGTCCTCACCTCAGTCCTCCTGTCCTCACCTCAGTCCTCCTGTCCTCACCTCTGTCCTCCTGTGCTCACCTCAGTCCTCCGGTGCTCACCTCAGTCCTCCTGTCCTCACCTCAGTCCTCCTGTCCTCACCTCTGTCCTCCTGTCCTCACCTCAGTCCTCCTGTCACACCTCAGTCCTCCTGTCCTCACCTCTGTCCTCCTGTCCTCACCTCTGTCCTCCTGTCCTCACCTCAGTCCTCCTGTCTTCAACTCTGTCCTCCTGTGCTCACCTCAGTCCTCCGGTGCTCACCTCAGTCTTCCTGTCCTCACCTCAGTCCTCCTGTCCTCACCTCTGTTTTCCTGTCCTCACCTCAGTCCTCCTGTCCTCACCTCTGTCCTCCTGTCCTCACCTCAGTCCTCCTGTGCTCACCTCAGTCCTCCTGTCCTCACCTCACTCCTCCTGTCCTCACCTCAGTCCTCCTGTCCTCATCTCTGTCCTCCTGTGCTCACCTCAGTCCTCCTGTCCTCACCTCTGTCCTCCTGTGCTCACCTCTGTCCTCCTGTCCTCATCTCAGTCCTCCTGTCCTCACCTCAGTCCTCCTGTCCTCACCTCAGTCCTCCTGTCCTCACCTCTGTCCTCCTGTCCTCATCTCAGTCCTCCTGTCCTCACCTCAGTCCTCCTGTCCTCACCTCAGTCCTCCTGTCCTCACCTCAGTCCTCCTGTCCTCACCTCTGTCCTCCTGTGCTCACCTCAGTCCTCCTGTGCTCACCTCAGTCCTCCTGTCCTCACCTCAGTCCTCCTGTCCTCACCTCTGTCCTCCTGTGCTCACCTCAGTCCTCCTGTCCTCACCTCAGTCCTCCTGTCCTCACCTCTGTCCTCCTGTCCTCACCTCAGTCCTCCTGTGCTCACCTCAGTCCTCCTGTCCTCACCATAGTCCTCCTGTACTCACCTCTGTCCTCCTATCCTCCCCTCAGTGCTCCTGTCCTCACCTCAGTCCTCCTGTCCTCACCTCTGTCCTCCTGTCCTCACCTCAGTCCTCCTGTCCTCACCTCAGTCCTCCTGTCCTCACCTCTGTCCTCCTGTCCTCACCTCAGTCGTCCTGTCCTCACCTCAGCCCTCCTCTCCTCACCTCAGTCCTCCTGTCCTCACCTCTGTCCTCCTGTGCTCACCTCAGTCCTCCTGTGCTCACCTCAGTCCTCCTGTCCTCACCTCAGTCCTCCTGTCCTCACCTCTGTCCTCCTGTGCTCACCTCAGTCCTCCTGTCCTCACCTCAGTCCTCCTGTCCTCACCACTGTCCCCCTGTCCTCACCTCTGTCCTCCTGTGCTCACCTCAGTCCTCCTGTCCTCACCATAGTCCTCCTGTACTCACCTCTGTCCTCCTATCCTCACCTCAGTCCTCCTGTCCTCACCTCAGTCCTCCTGTGCTCACCTCAGTCCTCCGGTGCTCACCTCAGTCCTCCTGTCCTCACCTCAGTCCTCCTGTCCTCACCTCTGTCCTCCTGTCCCCACCTCAGTCCTCCTGTCACACCTCAGTCCTCCTGTCCTCACCTCTGTCCTCCTGTCCTCACCTCTGTCCTCCTGTCCTCACCTCAGTCCTCCTGTCCTCAACTCTGTCCTCCTGTGCTCACCTCAGTCCTCCGGTGCTCACCTCAGTCCTCCTGTCCTCACCTCAGTCCTCCTGTCCTCACCTCTGTTTTCCTGTCCTCACCTCAGTCCTCCTGTCCTCACTTCTGTCCTCCTGTCCTCACCTCAGTCCTCCTGTGCTCACCTCAGTCCTCCTGTCCTCACCTCACTCCTCCTGTCCTCACCTCAGTCCTCCTGTCCTCACCTCTGTCCTCCTGTGCTCACCTCAGTCCTCCTGTCCTCACCTCTGTCCTCCTGTGCTCACCTCTGTCCTCCTGTCCTCATCTCAGTCCTCCTGTCCTCACCTCAGTCCTCCTGTCCTCACCTCTGTCCTCCTGTCCTCACCTCAGTCCTCCTGTCCTCACCTCAGTCCTCCTCTCCTCACCTCAGTCCTCCTGTCCTCACCTCAGTCCTCCTGTCCTCACCTCAGTCCTCCTGTGCTCACCTCAGTCCTCCTGTCCTCACCTCAGACCTCCTCTCCTCACCTCAGTCCTCCTGTCCTCACCTCAGACCTCCTCTCCTCACCTCAGTCCTCCTGTCCTCACCTCTGTCCTCCTGTGCTCACCTCTGTCCTCCTGTCCTCATCTCAGTCCTCCTGTCCTCACCTCAGTCCTCCTGTCCTCACCTCTGTCCTCCTGTCCTCACCTCAGTCCTCCTGTCCTCACCTCAGTCCTCTTCTCCTCACCTCAGTCCTCCTGTCCTCACCTCAGTCCTCCTGTGCTCACCTCAGTCCTCCTGTCCTCACCTCAGTCCTCCTGTCCTCACCTCAGTCCTCCTGTCCTCACCTCAGACCTCCTCTCCTCACCTCAGTCCTCCTGTCCTCACCTCTGTCCTCCTGAGCTCACCTCAGTCCTCCTGTCCTCACCTCAGTCCTCCTGTCCTCACCTCTGTCCTCCTGTCCTCACCTCAGTCCTCCTGTCCTCATATCAGTCCTCTTGTCCACACCTCAGTCCTCCTGTCCTCATCTCAGTCCTCCTGTCCTCACCTCTGTTCTCCTGTCCTCAACTTAGTCCTCCTGTCCTCACCTCTGTCCTCCTGTCCTCACCTCAGTCCTCCTGTCCTCACCTCTGTCCTCCTGTCCTCACCTCAGTCCTCCTGTCCTCACCTCAGTCCTCCTGTCCTCACCACAGTCCTGCTGTGCTCACCTCAGTCCTCCTGTCCTCACCTCAGTCCTCCTGTTGTCACCTCAGTCCTCCTGTCCTCACCTCTGTCCTCCTGTCCTAACCTCAGTCCTCCTGTCCTCACCTCAGTCCTCCTGTCCTCACCTCTGTCCTCCTGTGCTCACCTCAGTCCTCCTGTCCTCACCTCTGTCCTCCTGTGCTCACCTCAGTCCTCCTGTCCTCACCTCAGTCCTCCTGTCCTCACCTCAGTCCTCCTGTCCTCACCTCTGTCCTCCTGTCCTCACCTCAGTCCTCCTGTGCTCACCTCAGTCCTCCTGTCCTCACCTCAGTCCTCCTGTCCTCACCTCCGTCCTCCTGTCCTCACCTCTGTCCTCCTGTCCTCACCTTAGTCCTCCTGTCCTCACCTCTGTCCTCCTGTCCTCACCTCAGTCCTCCTGGGCTCACCTCAGTCCTCCTGTCCTCACCTCAGTCCTCCTGTCCTCACCTCAGTCCTCCTGTCCTCACCTCAGTCCTCTTGTCCTCACCTCAGTCCTCCTGTCCTCACCTCAGTCCTCCTCTCCTCACCTCTGTCCTCCTGAGCTCACCTCAGTCCTCCTGTCCTCACCTCTGTCCTCCTGTCCTCACCTCAGTCCTCCTGTCCTCACCTAAGTCCTCCTGTCCTCACCTCAGTCCTCCTGTCCTCACCTCTGTCCTCCTGTCCTCACCTCAGTCCTCCTGTCCTCACCTCAGTCCTCCTGTCCTCTCCTCAGTCCTCCTGTCCTCACCTCAGTCCTCCTGTCCTCTCCTCAGTCCTCCTGTCCTCACCTCAGTCCTCTTGTCCTCACCTCTGTCCTCCTGTCCTCACCTCAGTCCTCCTGTCCTCACCTCAGTCCTCCTGTCCTCACCTCTGTCCTCCTGTGCTCACCTCAGTCCTCCTGTCCTCACCTCAGTCCTCCTGTCCTCACCTCTGTACTCCTGTCCTCACCTCAGTCCTCCTGTGCTCACCTCAGTCCTCCTGTCCTCACCATAGTCCTCCTGTACTCACCTCTGTCCTCCTATCCTCACCTCAGTCCTCCTGTCCTCACCTCAGTCCTCCTGTGCTCACCTCAGTCCTCCGGTGCTCACCTCAGTCCTCCTGTCCTCACCTCAGTCCTCCTGTCCTCACCTCTGTCCTCCTGTCCTCACCTCAGTCCTCCTGTCACACCTCAGTCCTCCTGTCCTCACCTCTGTCCTCCTGTCCTCACCTCTGTCCTCCTGTCCTCACCTCAGTCCTCCTGTATTCAACTCTGTCCTCCTGTGCTCACCTCAGTCCTCCGGTGCTCACCTCAGTCCTCCTGTCCTCACCTCAGTCCTCCTGTCCTCACCTCTGTCCTCCTGTCCTCACCTCAGTCCTCCTGTGCTCACCTCAGTCCTCCTGTCCTCACCTCACTCCTCCTGTCCTCACCTCAGTCCTCCTGTCCTCACCTCTGTCCTCCTGTGCTCACCTCAGTCCTCCTGTCCTCACCTCTGTCCTCCTGTGCTCACCTCTGTCCTCCTGTCCTCATCTCAGTCCTCCTGTCCTCACCTCAGTCCTCCTGTCCTCACCTCTGTCCTCCTGTCCTCACCTCAGTCCTCCTGTCCTCACCTCAGTCCTCCTCTCCTCACCTCAGTCCTCCTGTCCTCACCTCAGTCCTCCTGTGCTCACCTCAGTCCTCCTGTCCTCACCTCAGACCTCCTTTCCTCACCTCAGTCCTCCTGTCCTCACCTCTGTCCTCCTGAGCTCACCTCAGTCCTCCTGTCCTCACCTCAGTCCTCCTGTCCTCACCTCTGTCCTCCTGTCCTCACCTCAGTCCTCCTGTGCTCACCTCTGTCCTCCTGTCCTCACCTCAGTCCTCTTGTCCTCACCTCAGTGCTCCTGTCCTCACCTCTGTCCTCCTGTGTTCACCTCAGTCCTCATGTCCTCACCTCAGTCCTCCTGTCCTCACCTCAGTCCTCCTGTCCTCCCCTCAGTGCTCCTGTCCTCACCTCAGTCCTCCTGTCCTCACCTCTGTCCTCCTGTCCTCACCTCAGTCTTCCTGTCCTCACCTCAGTCCTCCTGTCCTCACCTCAGTCCTCCTGTCCTCACCTCTGTCCTCCTGTGCTCACCTCAGTCCTCCTGTGCTCACCTCAGTCCTCCTGTCCTCACCTCAGTCCTCCTGTCCTCACCTCTGTCCTCCTGTGCTCACCTCAGTCCTCCTGTCCTCACCTCAGTCCTCCTGTCCTCACCTCTGTCCTCCTGTCCTCACCTCAGTCCTCCTGTGCTCACCTCAGTCCTCCTGTCCTCACCATAGTCCTCCTGTACTCACCTCTGTCCTCCTATCCTCACCTCAGTCCTCCTGTCCTCACCTCAGTCCTCCTGTCCTCACCTCTGTCCTCCTGTCCTCACCTCAGTCCTCCTGTCCTCACCTCAGTCCTCCTGTCCTCACCTCTGTCCTCCTGTCCTCACCTCAGTCCTCCTGTCCTCACCTCAGTCCTCCTCTCCTCACCTCAGTCCTCCTGTCCTCACCTCAGTCCTCCTGTGATCACCTCAGTCCTCCTGTCCTCACCTCAGTCCTCCTCTCCTCACCTCAGTCCTCCTGTCCTCACCTCTGTCCTCCTGAGCTCACCTCAGTCCTGCTGTCCTCACCTCAGTCCTCCTGTCCTCACCTCTGTCCTCCTGTCCTCACCTCAGTCCTCCTGTCCTCGTATCAGTCCTCCTGTCCACACCTCAGTCCTCCTGTCCTCACCTCTGTCCTCCTGTCCTCACCTCTGTCCTCCTGTCCTCACCTCAGTCCTCCTGTCCTCACCTCTGTCCTCCTGTCCTCACCTCAGTCCTCCTGTGCTCACCTCAGTCCTCCTGTGCTCACCTCAGTCCTGCTGTGCTCACCTCAGTCCTCCTGTCCTCACCTCAGTCCTCCTGTCCTCACCTCAGTCCTCCTGTCCTCACCTCTGTCCTCCTGTCCTCACCTCAGTCCTCCTGTCCTCACCTCAGTCCTCCTGTCCTCACCTCTGTCCTCCTGTCCTCACCTCAGTCCTCCTGTCCTCACCTCTGTCCTCCTGTGCTCACCTCAGTCCTCCTGTCCTCACCTCTGTCCTCCTGTGCTCACCTCAGTCCTCCTGTTCTCACCTCAGTCCTCCTGTCCTCACCTCTGTCCTCCTGTCCTCACCTCAGTCCTCCTGTGCTCACCTCTGTCCTCCTGTCCTCACCTCAGTCCTCCTGTCCTCACCTCTGTGCTCCTGTCCTCACCTCTGTCCTCCTGTGTTCACCTCAGTCCTCCTGTCCTCACCTCAGTCCTCCTGTCCTCACCTCAGTCCTCCTGTCCTCCCCTCAGTCCTCCTGTCCTCACCTCAGTCCTCCTGTCCTCACCTCTGTGCTCCTGTCCTCACCTCAGTCCTCCTGTCCTCACCTCAGTCCTCCTGTCCGCACCTCTGTCCTCCTGTCCTCACCTCAGTCCTCCTGTGCTCACCTCAGTCTTCCTGTCCTCACCTCAGTCCTCCTGTCCTCACCTCAGTCCTCCTGTCCTCACCTCTGTCCTCCTGTGCTCACCTCAGTCCTCCTGTCCTCACCTCTGTTCTCCTGTCCTCACCTCAGGCCTCCTGTCCTCACCTCAGTCCTCCTGTCCTCACCTCTGTCCTCCTGTGCTCACCTCAGTCCTCCTTTCCTCACTTCAGTCCTCCTGTCCTCACGTCAGTCCTCCTGTCCTCACCTCTGTCCTCCTGTCCTCACCTCAGTCCTCCTGTGCTCACCTCAGTCCTCCTGTCCTCACCTCATTCCTCCTGTCCTCACCTCCGTCCTCCTGTCCTCACCTCTGTCCTCCTGTCCTCACCTTAGTCCTCCTGTCCTCACCTCTGTCCTCCTGTCCTCACCTCAGTCCTCCTGGGCTCACCTCAGTCCTCCTGTCCTCACCTCAGTCCTCCTCTCCTCACCTCAGTCCTCCTGTCCTCACCTCAGTCCTCTTGTCCTCAACTCAGTCCTCCTGTCCTCACCTCAGTCCTCCTCTCCTCACCTCTGTCCTCCTGAGCTCACCTCAGTCCTCCTGTCCTCACCTCTGTCCTCCTGTCCTCACCTCAGTCCTCCTGTCCTCACCTCTGTCCTCCTGTCCTCACCTCAGTCCTCCTGTCCTCACCTCTGTTCTCCTGTCCTCACCTCAGTCCTCCTGTCCTCACCTCAGTCCTCCTGTCCTCTCCTCAGTCCTCCTGTCCTCACCTCAGTCCTCCTGTCCTCTCCTCAGTCCTCCTGTCCTCACCTCAGTCCTCTTGTCCTCACCTCTGTCCTCCTGTCCTCACCTCAGTCCTCCTGTCCTCACCTCAGTCCTCCTGTCCTCACCTCTGTCCTCCTGTCCTCACCTCAGTCCTCCTGTGCTCACCTCAGTCCTCCTGTCCTCACCATAGTCCTCCTGTACTCACCTCTGTCCTCCTATCCTCACCTCAGTCCTTCTGTCACACCTCAGTCCTCCTGTGCTCACCTCAGTCCTCCGGTGCTCACCTCAGTCCTCCTGTCCTCACCTCAGTCCTCCTGTCCTCACCTCTGTCCTCCTGTCCTCACCTCAGTCCTCCTGTCACACCTCAGTCCTCCTGTCCTCACCTCTGTCCTCCTGTCCTCACCTCTGTCCTCCTGTCCTCACCTCAGTCCTCCTGTCCTCAACTCTGTCCTCCTGTGCTCACCTCAGTCTTCCGGTGCTCACCTCAGTCCTCCTGTCCTCACCTCAGTCCTCCTGTCCTCACCTCTGTTTTCCTGTCCTCACCTCAGTCCTCCTGTCCTCACCTCTGTCCTCCTGTCCTCACCTCAGTCCTCCTGTGCTCACCTCAGTCCTCCTGTCCTCACCTCACTCCTCCTGTCCTCACCTCAGTCCTCCTGTCCTCACCTCTGTCCTCCTGTGCTCACCTCAGTCCTCCTGTCCTCACCTCTGTCCTCCTGTGCTCACCTCTGTCCTCCTGTCCTCATTTCAGTCCTCCTGTCCTCACCTCAGTCCTCCTGTCCTCACCTCTGTCCTCCTGTCCTCACCTCAGTCCTCCTGTCCTCACCTCAGTCCTCCTCTCCTCACCTCAGTCCTCCTGTCCTCACCTCAGTCCTCCTGTCCTCACCTCAGTCCTCCTGTGCTCACCTCAGTCCTCCTGTCCTCACCTCAGACCTCCTCTCCTCACCTCAGTCCTCCTGTCCTCACCTCTGTCCTCCTGAGCTCACCTCAGTCCTCCTGCCCTCACCTCAGTCCTCCTGTCCTCACCTCTGTCCTCCTGTCCTCACCTCAGTCCTCCTGTCCTCATATCAGTCCTCTTGTCCACACCTCAGTCCTCCTGTCCTCATCTCAGTCCTCCTGTCCTCACCTCTGTTCTCCTGTCCTCACCTTAGTACTCCTGTCCTCACCTCAGTCCTCCTGTTGTCACCTCAGTCCTCCTGTCCTCACCTCTGTCCTCCTGTCCTAACCTCAGTCCTCCTGTCCTCACCTCAGTCCTCCTGTCCTCACCTCTGTCCTCCTGTCCTCACCTCAGTCCTCCTGTCCTCACCTCTGTCCTCCTGTGCTCACCTCAGTCCTCCTGTCCTCACCTCTGTCCTCCTGTGCTCACCTCAGTCCTCCTGTCCTCACCTCAGTCCTCCTGTCCTCACCTCTGTCCTCCTGTCCTCACCTCAGTCCTCCTGTGCTCACCTCTGTCCTCCTGTCCTCACCTCAGTCCTCCTGTCCTCACCTCAGTCCTCCTGTCCTCACCTCTGTCCTCCTGTCCTCACCTCTGTCCTCCTGTCCTCACCTTAGTCCTCCTGTCCTCACCTCTGTCCTCCTGTCCTCACCTCAGTCCTCCTGTCCTCACCTCTGTCCTCCTGTCCTCACCTCAGTCCTCCTGTGCTCACCTCAGTCCTCCTGTCCTCACCTCAGTCCTGCTGTGCTCACCTCAGTCCTCCTGTCCTCACCTCAGTCCTCCTGTCCTCACCTCAGTCCTCCTGTCCTCACCTCTGTCCTCCTGTCCTCACCTCAGTCCTCCTGTCCTCACCTCAGTCCTCCTGTCCTCACCTCTGTCCTCCTGTCCTCACCTCAGTCCTCCTGTCCTCACCTCTGTCCTCCTGTGATCACCTCAGTCCTCCTGTCCTCACCTCTGTCCTCCTGTGCTCACCTCAGTCCTCCTGTTCTCACCTCAGTCCTCCTGTCCTCACCTCTGTCCTCCTGTCCTCACCTCAGTCCTCCTGTGCTCACCTCTGTCCTCCTGTCCTCACCTCAGTCCTCCTGTCCTCACCTCTGTGCTCCTGTCCTCACCTCTGTCCTCCTGTGTTCACCTCAGTCCTCCTGTCCTCACCTCAGTCCTCCTGTCCTCACCTCAGTCCTCCTGTCCTCCCCTCAGTCCTCCTGTCCTCACCTCAGTCCTCCTGTCCTCACCTCTGTGCTCCTGTCCTCACCTCAGTCCTCCTGTCCTCACCTCAGTCCTCCTGTCCGCACCTCTGTCCTCCTGTCCTCACCTCAGTCCTCCTGTGCTCACCTCAGTCTTCCTGTCCTCACCTCAGTCCTCCTGTCCTCACCTCAGTCCTCCTGTCCTCACCTCTGTCCTCCTGTGCTCACCTCAGTCCTCCTGTCCTCACCTCTGTTCTCCTGTCCTCACCTCAGTCCTCCTGTCCTCACCTCAGTCCTCCTGTCCTCACCTCTGTCCTCCTGTGCTCACCTCAGTCCTCCTTTCCTCACCTCAGTCCTCCTGTCCTCACCTCAGTCCTCCTGTCCTCACCTCTGTCCTCCTGTCCTCACCTCAGTCCTCCTGTGCTCACCTCAGTCCTCCTGTCCTCACCTCAGTCCTCCTGTCCTCACCTCGTCCTCCTGTCCTCACCTCTGTCCTCCTGTCCTCACCTTAGTCCTCCTGTCCTCACCTCTGTCCTCCTGTCCTCACCTCAGTCCTCCTGGGCTCACCTCAGTCCTCCTGTCCTCACCTCAGTCCTCCTCTCCTCACCTCAGTCCTCCTGTCCTCACCTCAGTCCTCTTGTCCTCACCTCAGTCCTCCTGTCCTCACCTCAGTCCTCCTCTCCTCACCTCTGTCCTCCTGAGCTCACCTCAGTCCTCCTGTCCTCACCTCTGTCCTCCTGTCCTCACCTCAGTCCTCCTGTCCTCACCTAAGTCCTCCTGTCCTCACCTCAGTCCTCCTGTCCTCACCTCTGTCCTCCTGTCCTCACCTCAGTCCTCCTGTCCTCACCTCAGTCCTCCTGTCCTCACCTCAGTCCTCCTGTCCTCTCCTCAGTCCTCCTGTCCTCACCTCAGTCCTCCTGTCCTCTCCTCAGTCCTCCTGTCCTCACCTCAGTCCTCTTGTCCTCACCTCTGTCCTCCTGTCCTCACCTCAGTCCTCCTGTCCTCACCTCAGTCCTCCTGTCCTCACCTCTGTCCTCCTGTGCTCACCTCAGTCCTCCTGTCCTCACCTCAGTCCTCCTGTCCTCACCTCTGTCCTCCTGTCCTCACCTCAGTCCTCCTGTGCTCACCTCAGTCCTCCTGTCCTCACCATAGTCCTCCTGTACTCACCTCTGTCCTCCTATCCTCACCTCAGTCCTCCTGTCCTCACCTCAGTCCTCCTGTGCTCACCTCAGTCCTCCGGTGCTCACCTCAGTCCTCCTGTCCTCACCTCAGTCCTCCTGTCCTCACCTCTGTCCTCCTGTCCTCACCTCAGTCCTCCTGTCACACCTCAGTCCTCCTGTCCTCACCTCTGTCCTCCTGTCCTCACCTCTGTCCTCCTGTCCTCACCTCAGTCCTCCTGTCCTCAACTCTGTCCTCCTGTGCTCACCTCAGTCCTCCGGTGCTCACCTCAGTCCTCCTGTCCTCACCTCAGTCCTCCTGTCCTCACCTCTGTTTTCCTGTCCTCACCTCAGTCCTCCTGTCCTCACCTCTGTCCTCCTGTCCTCACCTCAGTCCTCCTGTGCTCACCTCAGTCCTCCTGTCCTCACCTCACTCCTCCTGTCCTCACCTCAGTCCTCCTGTCCTCACCTCTGTCCTCCTGTCCTCACCTCAGTCCTCCTGTCCTCATATCAGTCCTCTTGTCCACATCTCAGTCCTCCTGTCCTCATCTCAGTCCTCCTGTCCTCACCTCTGTTCTCCTGTCCTCACCTTAGTCCTCCTGTCCTCACCTCTGTCCTCCTGTCCTCACCTCAGTCCTCCTGTCCTCACCTCTGTCCTCCTGTCCTCACCTCAGTCCTCCTGTCCTCACCTCAGTCCTCCTGTCCTCACCACAGTCCTGCTGTGCTCACCTCAGTCCTCCTGTCCTCACCTCAGTCCTCCTGTTGTCACCTCAGTCCTCCTGTCCTCACCTCTGTCCTCCTGTCCTAACCTCAGTCCTCCTGTCCTCACCTCAGTCCTCCTGTCCTCACCTCTGTCCTCCTGTCCTCACCTCAGTCCTCCTGTCCTCACCTCTGTCCTCCTGTGCTCACCTCAGTCCTCCTGTCCTCACCTCTGTCCTCCTGTGCTCACCTCAGTCCTCCTGTCCTCACCTCAGTACTCCTGTCCTCACCTCTGTCCTCCTGTCCTCACCTCAGTCCTCCTGTGCTCACCTCTGTCCTCCTGTCCTCACCTCAGTCCTCCTGTCCTCACCTCCGTGCTCCTGTCCTCACCTCTGTCCTCCTGTGTTCACCTCAGTCCTCATGTCCTCACCTCAGTCCTCCTGTCCTCACCTCAGTCCTCCTGTCCTCCCCTCAGTGCTCCTGTCCTCACCTCAGTCCTCCTGTCCTCACCTCTGTCCTCCTGTCCTCACCTCAGTCTTCCTGTCCTCACCTCAGTCCTCCTGTCCTCACCTCAGTCCTCCTGTCCTCACCTCTGTCCTCCTGTGCTCACCTCAGTCCTCCTGTGCTCACCTCAGTCCTCCTGTCCTCACCTCAGTCCTCCTGTCCTCACCTCTGTCCTCCTGTGCTCACCTCAGTCCTCCTGTCCTCACCTCAGTCCTCCTGTCCTCACCTCTGTCCTCCTGTCCTCACCTCAGTCCTCCTGTGCTCACCTCAGTCCTCCTGTCCTCACCATAGTCCTCCTGTACTCACCTCTGTCCTCCTATCCTCACCTCAGTCCTCCTGTCCTCACCTCAGTCCTCCTGTCCTCACCTCAGTCCTCCTGTCCTCACCTCAGTCCTCCTGTCCTCACCTCTGTCCTCCTGTCCTCACCTCAGTCCTCCTGTCCTCACCTCAGTCCTCCTCTCCTCACCTCAGTCCTCCTGTCCTCACCTCAGTCCTCCTGTCCTCACCTCAGTCCTCCTGTGATCACCTCAGTCCTCCTGTCCTCACCTCAGTCCTCCTCTCCTCACCTCAGTCCTCCTGTCCTCACCTCTGTCCTCCTGAGCTCACCTCAGTCCTGCTGTCCTCACCTCAGTCCTCCTGTCCTCACCTCTGTCCTCCTGTCCTCACCTCAGTCCTCCTGTCCTCATATCAGTCCTCCTGTCCACACCTCAGTTCTCCTGTCCTCACCTCTGTCCTCCTGTCCTCACCTCTGTCCTCCTGTCCTCACCTTAGTCCTCCTGTCCTCACCTCTGTCCTCCTGTCCTCACCTCAGTCCTCCTGTCCTCACCTCTGTCCTCCTGTCCTCACCTCAGTCCTCCTGTGCTCACCTCAGTCCTCCTGTCCTCACCTCAGTCCTGCTGTGCTCACCTCAGTCCTCCTGTCCTCACCTCAGTCCTCCTGTCCTCACCTCAGTCCTCCTGTCCTCACCTCTGTCCTCCTTTCCTCACCTCAATCCTCCTGTCCTCACCTCAGTCCTCCTGTCCTCACCTCTGTCCTCCTGTCCTCACCTCAGTCCTCCTGTCCTCACCTCTGTCCTCCTGTGCTCACCTCAGTCCTCCTGTCCTCACCTCTGTCCTCCTGTGCTCACCTCAGTCCTCCTGTTCTCACCTCAGTCCTCCTGTCCTCACCTCTGTCTTAATGTCCTCACCTCAGTCCTCCTGTGCTCACCTCTGTCCTCCTGTCCTCACCTCAGTCCTCCTGTCCTCACCTCTGTGCTCCTGTCCTCACCTCTGTCCTCCTGTGTTCACCTCAGTCCTCCTGTCCTCACCTCAGTCCTCCTGTCCTCACCTCAGTCCTCCTGTCCTCCCCTCAGTCCTCCTGTCCTCACCTCAGTCCTCCTGTCCTCACCTCTGTGCTCCTGTCCTCACCTCAGTCCTCCTGTCCTCACCTCAGTCCTCCTGTCCGCACCTCTGTCCTCCTGTCCTCACCTCAGTCCTCCTGTGCTCACCTCAGTCTTCCTGTCCTCACCTCAGTCCTCCTGTCCTCACCTCAGTCCTCCTGTCCTCACCTCTGTCCTCCTGTGCTCACCTCAGTCCTCCTGTCCTCACCTCTGTTCTCCTGTCCTCACCTCAGTCCTCCTGTCCTCACCTCAGTCCTCCTGTCCTCACCTCTGTCCTCCTGTGCTCACCTCAGTCCTCCTTTCCTCACCTCAGTCCTCCTGTCCTCACCTCAGTCCTCCTGTCCTCACCTCTGTCCTCCTGTCCTCACCTCAGTCCTCCTGTGCTCACCTCAGTCCTCCTGTCCTCACCTCAGTCCTCCTGTCCTCACCTCCGTCCTCCTGTCCTCACCTCTGTCCTCCTGTCCTCACCTTAGTCCTCCTGTCCTCACCTCTGTCCTCCTGTCCTCACCTCAGTCCTCCTGTCCTCACCTCTGTCCTCCTGTGCTCACCTCAGTCCTCCTGTCCTCACCTCTGTTCTCCTGTCCTCACCTCAGTCCTCCTGTCCTCACCTCAGTCCTCCTGTCCTCACCTCTGTCCTCCTGTGCTCACCTCAGTCCTCCTTTCCTCACCTCAGTCCTCCTGTCCTCACCTCAGTCCTCCTGTCCTCACCTCTGTCCTCCTGTCCTCACCTCAGTCCTCCTGTGCTCACCTCAGTCCTCCTGTCCTCACCTCAGTCCTCCTGTCCTCACCTCCGTCCTCCTGTCCTCACCTCTGTCCTCCTGTCCTCACCTTAGTCCTCCTGTCCTCACCTCTGTCCTCCTGTCCTCACCTCAGTCCTCCTGGGCTCACCTCAGTCCTCCTGTCCTCACCTCAGTCCTCCTCTCCTCACCTCAGTCCTCCTGTCCTCACCTCAGTCCTCTTGTCCTCACCTCAGTCCTCCTGTCCTCACCTCAGTCCTCCTCTCCTCACCTCTGTCCTCCTGAGCTCACCTCAGTCCTCCTGTCCTCACCTCAGTCCTCTTGTCCTCACCTCAGTCCTCCTGTCCTCACCTCAGTCCTCCTCTCCTCACCTCAGTCCTCCTGTCCTTACCTCAGTCCTCCTGTCCTCACCTCTGTCCTCCTGTGCTCACCTCTGTCCTCCTGAGCTCACCTCAGTCCTCCTGTCCTCACCTCAGTCCTCCTGTCCTCACCTCAGACCTCCTCTCCTCACCTCAATCCTCCTGTCCTCACCTCTGTCCTCCTGAGCTCACCTCAGTCCTCCTGTCCTCACCTCAGTCCTCCTGTCCTCACCTCTGTCCTCCTGTCCTCACCTCAGTCCTCCTGTCCTCAGATCAGTCCTCTTGTCCACACCTCAGTCCTCCTGTCCTCATCTCAGTCCTCCTGTCCTCACCTCAGTCCTCCTGTCCTCACCTCAGTCCTCCTGTCCTCACCTCAGTCCTCCTGTCCTCACCTCAGTCCTCCTGTCCGCACCTCTGTCCTCCTGTCCTCACCTCAGTCCTCCTGTGCTCACCTCAGTCTTCCTGTCCTCACCTCAGTCCTCCTGTCCTCACCTCAGTCCTCCTGTCCTCACCTCTGTCCTCCTGTGCTCACCTCAGTCCTCCTGTCCTCACCTCTGTTCTCCTGTCCTCACCTCTGTCCTCCTGTCCTCACCTCACTCCTCCTGTCCTCACCTCAGTCCTCCTGTCCTCACCTCAGACCTCCTCTCCTCACCTCAGTCCTCCTGTCCTCACCTCTGTCCTCCTGAGCTCACCTCAGTCCTCCTGTCCTCACCTCAGTCCTCCTGTCCTCACCTCTGTCCTCCTGTCCTCACCTCAGGCCTCCTGTCCTCATATCAGTCCTCTTGTCCACACCTCAGTCCTCCTGTCCTCATCTCAGTCCTCCTGTCCTCACCTCTGTTCTCCTGTCCTCACCTTAGTCCTCCTGTCCTCACCTCTGTCCTCCTGTCCTCACCTCAGTCCTCCTGTCCTCACCTCTGTCCTCCTGTCCTCACCTCAGTCCTCCTGTCCTCACCTCAGTCCTCCTGTCCTCACCACAGTCCTGCTGTGCTCACCTCAGTCCTCCTGTCCTCACCTCAGTCCTCCTGTTGTCACCTCAGTCCTCCTGTCCTCACCTCTGTCCTCCTGTCCTAACCTCAGTCCTCCTGTCCTCACCTCAGTCCTCCTGTCCTCACCTCTGTCCTCCTGTCCTCACCTCAGTCCTCCTGTCCTCACCTCTGTCCTCCTGTGCTCACCTCAGTCCTCCTGTCCTCACCTCTGTCCTCCTGTGCTCACCTCAGTCCTCCTGTCCTCACCTCAGTCCTCCTGTCCTCACCTCTGTCCTCCTGTCCTCACCTCAGTCCTCCTGTGCTCAACTCTGTCCTCCTGTCCTCACCTCAGTCCTCCTGTCCTCACCTCAGTGCTCCTGTCCTCACCTCTGTCCTCCTGTGTTCACCTCAGTCCTCATGTCCTCACCTCAGTCCTCCTGTCCTCACCTCAGTCCTCCTGTCCTCCCCTCAGTGCTCCTGTCCTCACCTCAGTCCTCCTGTCCTCACCTCTGTCCTCCTGTCCTCACCTCAGTCTTCCTGTCCTCACCTCAGTCCTCCTGTCCTCACCTCAGTCCTCCTGTCCTCACCTCTGTCCTCCTGTGCTCACCTCAGTCCTCCTGTGCTCACCTCAGTCCTCCTGTCCTCACCTCAGTCCTCCTGTCCTCACCTCTGTCCTCCTGTGCTCACCTCAGTCCTCCTGTCCTCACCTCAGTCCTCCTGTCCTCACCTCTGTCCTCCTGTCCTCACCTCAGTCCTCCTGTGCTCACCTCAGTCCTCCTGTCCTCACCATAGTCCTCCTGTACTCACCTCTGTCCTCCTATCCTCACCTCAGTCCTCCTGTCCTCACCTCAGTCCTCCTGTCCTCACCTCTGTCCTCCTGTCCTCACCTCAGTCCTCCTGTCCTCACCTCAGTCCTCCTGTCCTCACCTCTGTCCTCCTGTCCTCACCTCAGTCCTCCTGTCCTCACCTCAGTCCTCCTCTCCTCACCTCAGTCCTCCTGTCCTCACCTCTGTCCTCCTGAGATCACCTCAGTCCTGCTGTCCTCACCTCAGTCCTCCTGTCCTCACCTCTGTCCTCCTGTCCTCACCTCAGTCCTCCTGTCCTCATATCAGTCCTCCTGTCCACACCTCAGTCCACCTGTCCTCACCTCTGTCCTCCTGTCCTCACCTCTGTCCTCCTGTCCTCACCTTAGTCCTCCTGTCCTCACCTCTGTCCTCCTGTCCTCACCTCAGTCCTCCTGTCCTCACCTCTGTCTTCCTGTCCTCACCTCAGTCCTCCTGTGCTCACCTCAGTCCTCCTGTCCTCACCTCAGTCCTGCTGTGCTCACCTCAGTCCTCCTGTCCTCACCTCAGTCCTCCTGTCCTCACCTCAGTCCTCCTGTCCTCACCTCTGTCCTCCTGTCCTCACCTCTGTCCTCCTGTCCTCACCCTAGTCCTCCTGTCCTCACCTCAGTCCTCCTGTCCTCACCTCTGTCCTCCTGTCCTCTCCTCAGTCCTCTTGTCCTCACCTCTGTCCTCCTGTCCTCACCTCAGTCCTCCTGTCCTCACCTCTGTCCTCCTGTGCTCACCTCAGTCCTCCTGTCCTCACCTCTGTCCTCCTGTGCTCACCTCAGTCCTCCTGTTCTCACCTCAGTCCTCCTGTCCTCACCTCTGTCCTCCTGTCCTCACCTCAGTCCTCCTGTGCTCACCTCTGTCCTCCTGTCCTCACCTCAGTCCTCCTGTCCTCACCTCTGTGCTCCTGTCCTCACCTCTGTCCTCCTGTGTTCACCTCAGTCCTCCGGTCCTCACCTCAGTCCTCCTGTCCTCACCTCAGTCCTCCTGTCCTCACCTCAGTCCTCCTGTCCTCACCTCAGTCCTCCTGTCCTCACCTCTGTGCTCCTGTCCTCACCTCAGTCCTCCTGTCCTCACCTCAGTCCTCCTGTCCGCACCTCTGTCCTCCTGTCCTCACCTCAGTCCTCCTGTGCTCACCTCAGTCTTCCTGTCCTCACCTCAGTCCTCCTGTCCTCACCTCAGTCCTCCTGTCCTCACCTCTGTCCTCCTGTGCTCACCTCAGTCCTCCTGTCCTCACCTCTGTTCTCCTGTCCTCACCTCAGTCCTCCTGTCCTCACCTCAGTCCTCCTGTCCTCACCTCTGTCCTCCTGTGCTCACCTCAGTCCTCCTTTCCTCACCTCAGTCCTCCTGTCCTCACCTCAGTCCTCCTGTCCTCACCTCTGTCCTCCTGTCCTCACCTCAGTCCTCCTGTGCTCACCTCAGTCCTCCTGTCCTCACCTCAGTCCTCCTGTCCTCACCTCGTCCTCCTGTCCTCACCTCTGTCCTCCTGTCCTCACCTTAGTCCTCCTGTCCTCACCTCTGTCCTCCTGTCCTCACCTCAGTCCTCCTGGGCTCACCTCAGTCCTCCTGTCCTCACCTCAGTCCTCCTCTCCTCACCTCAGTCCTCCTGTCCTCACCTCAGTCCTCTTGTCCTCACCTCAGTCCTCCTGTCCTCACCTCAGTCCTCCTCTCCTCACCTCTGTCCTCCTGAGCTCACCTCAGTCCTCCTGTCCTCACCTCTGTCCTCCTGTCCTCACCTCAGTTCTCCTGTCCTCACCTAAGTCCTCCTGTCCTCACCTCAGTCCTCCTGTCCTCACCTCTGTCCTCCTGTCCTCACCTCAGTCCTCCTGTCCTCACCTCAGTCCTCCTGTCCTCACCTCAGTCCTCCTGTCCTCTCCTCAGTCCTCCTGTCCTCACCTCAGTCCTCCTGTCCTCTCCTCAGTCCTCCTGGCCTCACCTCAGTCCTCTTGTCCTCACCTCTGTCCTCCTGTCCTCACCTCACTCCTCCTGTCCTCACCTCAGTCCTCCTGTCCTTACCTCAGTCCTCCTGTCCTCACCTCTGTCCTCCTGTGCTCACCTCAGTCCTCCTGTCCTCACCTCAGTCCTCCTGTCCTCACCTCAGTCCTCCTGTCCTCACCTCTGTCCTCCTGTCCTCACCTCAGTCCTCCTGTCCTCACCTCAGTCCTCCTGTCCTCACCTCTGTCCTCCTGTGCTCACCTCAGTCCTCCTGTCCTCACCTCAGTCCTCCTGTCCTCACCTCAGTCCTCCTGTCCTCTCCTCAGTCCTCCTGTCCTCACTTCAGTCCTCCTGTCCTCACCTCACTCCTCCTGTCCTCACCTCAGTCCTCCTGTCCTCACCTCATTCCTCCTGTCCTCACCTCAGTCCTCCTGTCCTCACCTCAGTCCTCCTGTCCTCACCTCTGTCCTCCTGTGCTCACCTCAGTCCTCCTGTCCTCACCTCAGTCCCCCTGTCCTCACCTCAGTCCTGCTGTCCTCACCTCAGTCCTCCTGTCCTCACCTCTGTCCTCCTGTCCTCACCTCACTCCTCCTTTCCTCACCTCAGTCCTCCTGTCCTCACCTCTGTCCTCCTGTCCTCACCTCAGTCCTCCTGTCCTCACCTCAGTCCTCCTGTCCTCACCTCTGTCCTCCTGTGCTCACCTCAGTCCTCCTGTCCTCACCTCAGTCCTCCTGTCCTCACCTCAGTCCTCCTGTCCTCACCTCTGTCCTTCTGTGCTCACCTCAGTCCTCCTGTCCTCACCTCAGTCCTCCTGTCCTCACCTCTGTCCTCCTGTCCTCACGTCAGTCCTCCTGTGCTCACCTCAGTCCTCCTGTCCTCACCTCAGTCCTCCTGTCCTCACCTCAGTCCTCCTGTCCTCACCTCTGTCCTCCTGTCCTCTCCTCAGTCCTCTTGTCCTCACCTCTGTCCTCCTGTCCTCACCTCAGTCCTCCTGTCCTCACCTCAGTCCTCCTGTGCTCACCTCAGTCCTCCTGTCCTCACCTAAGTCCTCCTCTCCTCACCTCAGTCCTCATGTCCTCACCTCAGTCCTCCTGTCCTCACCTCTGTCCTCCTGTCTTCACCTCAGTCCTCCTGTCCTCACCTCAGTCCTCCTGTCCTCACCTCTGTCCTCCTGTGCTCACCTCAGTCCTCCTGTCCTCACCTCAGTCCTCCTGTCCTCACCTCTGTCCTCCTGTCCTCACCTCAGTCCTCCTGTCCTCATATCAGTCCTCCTGTCCTCACCTCAGTCCTCCTGTCCTCACCTCAGTCCTCCTGTCCTCACCTCTGTCCTCCTGTCCTCACCTTAGTCCTCCTGTTCTCACCTCTGTCCTCCTGTCCTCACCTCAGTCCTCCTGTCCTCACCTCAGTCCTCCTGTCCTCACCTCTGTCCTCCTATCCTCACCTCAGTCCTCCTGTCCTCACCTCAGTCCTCCTGTCCTCACCTCAGTCCTCTTGTGCTCACCTCAGTCCTCCTGTCCTCACCTCAGTCCTCCTCTCCTCACCTCAGTCCTCCTGTCCTCACCTCAGTCCTCCTGTCCTCACCTCTGTCCTCCTGTCCTCACCTCAGTTCTCCTGTCCTCACCTCAGTCCTCCTGTCCTCACCTCAGTCCTCCTGTGCTCACCTCAGTCCTCCTGTCCTCACCTCAGTCCTCCTCTCCTCACCTCAGTCCTCCTGTCCTCACCTCAGTCCTCCTGTCCTCACCTCTGTCCTCCTGTCCTCACCTCAGTCCTCCTGTCCTCACCTCAGTCCTCCTGTGCTCACCTCAGTCCTCCTGTCCTCACCTCAGTCCTCCTCTCCTCACCTCAGTCCTCCTGTCCTCACCTCAGTCCTCCTGTCCTCACCTCTGTCCTCCTGTCCTCACCTCAGTCCTCCTGTCCTCACCTCTGTCCTTCTGTGCTCACCTCAGTCCTCCTGTCCTCACCTCAGTCCTCCTGTCCTCACCTCAGTCCTCCTGTGCTCACCTCAGTCCTCCTGTCCTCACCTCAGTCCTCCTGTCCTCACCTCAGTCCTCCTCTCCTCACCTCAGTCCTCCTGTCCTCACCTCAGTCCTCCTGTCCTCACCTCTCTCCTCCTGTCCTTA
This sequence comes from Megascapheus bottae, assembly GCF_031878675.1. Taxonomy (NCBI): domain Eukaryota; kingdom Metazoa; phylum Chordata; class Mammalia; order Rodentia; family Geomyidae; genus Megascapheus; species Megascapheus bottae. Next base: position 1,001,369 of record NC_143527.1, read on the forward strand.
CCTCAGTCCTGCTGTCCTCACCTCAGTCCTCCTGTCCTCACCTCTGTCCTCCTGTCCTCACCTTAGTCCTCCTGTCCTCACCTCTGTCCTCCTGTCCTCACCTCAGTTCTCCTGTCCTCACCTCAGTCCTCCTGTCCTCACCTCAGTCCTCCTGTGCTCACCTCAGTCCTCCTGTCCTCACCTCTGTCCTCCTGTGCTCACCTCAGTCCTCCTGTCCTCACCTCAGTCCTCCTGTCCTCACTTCAGTCCTCCTGTCCTCACCTCTGTCCTCCTGTCCTCACCTCAGTCCTCCTGTGCTCACCTCAGTCCTCCTGTCCTCACGTCTGTCCTCCTGTGCTCACCTCAGTGCTCCTGTCCTCACCTCAGTCCTCCTGTCCTCACCTCTGTCCTCCTGTCCTCTCCTCAGTCCTCCTGTCCTCACCTCAGTCCTCCTGTGCTCACCTCAGTCCTCCTGTCCTCCCCTCAGTCCTCCTGTGCTTACCTCCGTCCTCTTTTCCTCACCTCAGTCCTCCTGTCCTCTCCTCGGTCCTCCTGTGCTCACCTCAGTCCTCCTGTCCTCACCTCAGTCCTCCTGTCCTCACCTCAGTCCTCCTCTCCTCACCTCAGTCCTCCTGTCCTCACCTCAGTCCTCCTGTCCTCACCTCTGTCCTCCTGTCCTCACCTCAGTCCTGCTGTCCTCACCTCAGTCCTCCTGTCCTCACCTCTGTCCTCCTGTCCTCACCTTAGTCCTCCTGTCCTCACCTCTGTCCTCCTGTCCTCACCTCAGTTCTCCTGTCCTCACCTCAGTCCTCCTGTCCTCACCTCAGTCCTCCTGTGCTCACCTCAGTCCTCCTGTCCTCACCTCTGTCCTCCTGTGCTCACCTCAGTCCTCCTGTCCTCACCTCAGTCCTCCTGTCCTCACCTCAGTCCTCCTGTCCTCACCTCTGTCCTCCTGTCCTCACCTCAGTCCTCCTGTGCTCACCTCAGTCCTCCTGTGCTCACCTCAGTCCTCCTGTCCTCACCTCAGTGCTCCTGTCCTCACCTCTGTCCTCCTGTCCTCTCCTCAGTCCTCCTGTCCTCACCTCAGTCCTCCTGTGCTCACCTCAGTCCTCCTGTCCTCCCCTCAGTCCTCCTGTGCTTACCTCCGTCCTCTTTTCCTCACCTCAGTCCTCCTGTCCTCTCCTCGGTCCTCCTGTCCTCACCTCAGTCCTCCTGTCCTCACCTCAGTCTTCCTGTCCTCACCTCCGTCCACCTGTCCTCACCTTAGTCCTCCTGTGCTCACCTCGGTCCTCCTGTCCTCACCTCAGTCCTCCTGTGCACACCTCCTCCATGCTGTGAACCTGAGCTCTGTGTCTGGGCCTCTGCTGCGTGCATGGGTGCATTTTCTCTAGGGTGACCGAAACCCCAGGCTGGTGCCCGGCCACTCTTCAGTCTGAACCTGAGACACTGCCTTGGGTTATTATTTCTCAGCGTCTCCAGGGTAGAATCTCTTCTTGGAGGTGCTGTGCTCCTGGCACAGTGTGGTCTGCTGATGAGATCAGAACGACTCGAATCTAGAGACTGGACTAACTGGTATAGCTCCCATTCTTGAACAGAATGTAGAAACCCAGGAAAACATGTGTCAAGTATCAGATCATTCATAGCAGCTGTTAAACAAATACCTGTGCATTATTTGGGGCCATCTTCTAAAAAGTAAGACTTAGTTAAGTACTTCAGCCTTTTCCCAGCCACCGTGCATTTGAAACACAGTCAAACGCTCTGCCGAGTGTTTTGGAGAAGGCAGAGTGTTTGGGATTTGCAGAAATGTGCAGAGTTGCCACACTCCGTTTTGTTACCATCTTTATGACTCATTTGCCAAATGTAATTTTATAATAAAAGACTATGCCACATAACTGTTTTTTAAACCAATTATAGCTTCATGTGTGTGATTTTCGCTTGCAAACTGTGAAAGCAGAGTCATCTCAACGCCTGTTGTTGGGGAGGATCGTGTAGTTCTAATGTACAAAGCCACGTGGCCGGCACCTGCTTCCTAGCACGGGTGCAAAGGACACAGTCCCAGAAATGCACCATAACCAACGAGGAACCTGGACGTAAGTGCTGACCTCAGCCAGGCTTCCAGGAGGGCTGTGCGTGGTGTGTGTGTGTGTGTGTGTGTGTGTGTGTGTGTGTGAGTGAGTGTGTGAGTGTGTGTGAGTGTGTGCATGTGTGAGTGTGTGTGAGTGTGAGTGAGTGAGTATGTGCATGTGTGAGTGTGTGTGAGTGTGAGTGTGTGTGAGTATGAGTGTGAGTGTGAGTGTGTGTGCACCTGTGAGTATGTGTGTGAGTGTGTGTGTGAGTGTGTGTGAGTGTGTGTGTGAGTGTGTGTGAGTGTGAGTGTGTGTGAGTGTGTGTGAGTATGAGTGTGTGTGTGAGTGTGTGTGCACGTGTGAGTGTGCACGCCTGCTTCCACACAGTGCACTCAGATTCACAGACAGAAGATGCCCGGCACAAGCTGGCGAGCGCGTCTCACACGGGGCCTCCTCCTGGCCGAGCCGGGCACCGCTGACCAGTGCACATCTTGATCATTTCTCATTTCAAGAACGACACAAACATGGCATCACTTTGAGTTTGGTTTCTCTCACTGAGAGACGAGCTCATGCGTGAACAGTGTGTCCACCCCACAGTGTGAAGGGCTGTGTGTCCACCTCACGGTGTGGAGGAGCTGTGTGTCCACCCACAGTGTGAAGGGCTGTGTGTCCACCCCACAGTGTGAAGGGCTGTGTGTCCACCTCACGGTGTGGAGGAGCTGTGTGTCCACCCACAGTGTGAAGGGCTGTGTGTCCACCCACAGTGTGAAGGGCTGTGTGTCCACCCACAGTGCGGAGGAGCTGTGTGTCCACCTCACGGTGTGGAGGAGCTGTGTGTCCACCTCACGGTGTGGAGGAGCTGTGTGTCCACCCACAGTGTGAAGGGCTGTGTGTCCACCCCACAGTGTGGAGGAGCTGTGTGTCCACCTCACGGTGTGGAGGAGCTGTGTGTCCACCTCACGGTGTGGAGGAGCTGTGTGTCCACCCCACAGTGTGAAGGGCTGTGTGTCCACCCACAGTGTGGAGCAGTTGTGTGTCCACCCACAGTGTGAAGGGCTGTGTGTCCACCCACAGTGTGAAGGGCTGTGTGTGCACCCACAGTGTGCAGGGCTGTGTGTCCACCCACAGTGTGGCAGGGCTGTGTGTCCACCTCACGGTGTGGAGGACCTGTGTGTCCACCCACAGTGTGAAGGGCTGTGTGTCCACCCACAGTGTGAAGGGCTGTGTGTCCACCCACAGTGTGAAGGGCTATGTGTCCACCCACAGTGTGGCAGGGCTGTGTGTCCACCTCACGGTGTGGAGGACCTGTGTGTCCACCTCACGGTGTGGAGTGCTGTGTGTCCACCCACAGTGTGAAGGGCTGTGTGTCCACCCACAGTGTGAAGGGCTGTGTGTCCACCCACAGTGTGGAGCAGCTGTGTGTCCACCCACAGTGTGGAGGGGCTGTGTGTCCACCCACAGTGTGGAGCAGCTGTGTGTCCACCCACAGTGTGAAGGGCTGTGTGTCCACCCACAGTGTGAAGGGCTGTATGTCCACCCACAGCGTGAAGGGCTGTGTGTCCACCCACAGTGTGGAGGGCTGTGTGTCCACCCACAGTGTGAAGGGCTGTGTGTCCACCTCACGGTGTGGAGGGGCTGTGTGTCCACCTCACGGTGTGGAGGACCTGTGTGTCCACCTCACGGTGTGGAGTGCTGTGTGTCCACCCACAGTGTGAAGGGCTGTGTGTCCACCCACAGCGTGGAGGGGCTGTGTGTCCACCCACAGTGTGGAGCAGCTGTGTGTCCACCCACAGTGTGGAGGGGCTGTGTGTCCACCCACAGTGTGGAGCAGCTGTGTGTCCACCCACAGTGTGAAGGGCTGTGTGTCCACCCACAGTGTGAAGGGCTGTATGTCCACCCACAGCGTGAAGGGCTGTGTGTCCACCCACAGTGTGGAGGGCTGTGTGTCCACCCACAGTGTGAAGGGCTGTGTGTCTACCTCACGGTGTGAAGGGCTGTGTGTCCACCCACAGTGTGAAGGGCTGTGTGTCCACCTCACGGTGTGGAGGAGCTCTGTGTCCACCCACGGTGTGAAGGGCTGTGTGTCCACCCACAGTGTAAAGGGCTGTGTGTCCACCCACAGTGTGAAGGGCTGTGTGTCCACCTCACGGTGTGGAGGAGGTGTGTGTCCACCCACGGTGTGAAGGGCTGTGTGTCCACCCACAGTGTGAAGGGCTGTGTGTCCACCCACAGTGTGAAGGGCTGTGTGTCCACCCACAGTGTGGAGGAGCTGTGTGTCCACCCACAGTGTGAAGGGCTGTGTGTCCACCCCACAATGTGGAGAAGCTGTGTGTCCACCCACAATGTGAAGGGCTGTGTGTCCACCCACAGCGTGAAGGGCTGTGTGTCCACCCACAGTGTGGAGGGCTGTGTGTCCACCCACAGTGTGAAGGGCTGTGTGTCCACCCACAGCGTGGAGGAGCTGTGTGTCCACCCACAGTGTGAAGGGCTGTGTGTCCACCCACAGTGTGAAGGGCTGTGTGTCCACCCACAGCGTGGAGGGCTGTGTGTCCACCCACAGCGTGGAGGGCTGTGTGTCCACCCACAGTGTGGAGGAGCTGTGTGTCCACCCACAGTGTGGAGGGGCTGTGTGTCCACCCACAGTGTGGAGCAGCTGTGTGTCCACCCACACTGTGGAGGGGCTGTGTGTCCACCCACAGTGTGAAAGGGCTGTGTGTCCACCCACAGTGTGAAGGGCTGTGTGTCCACCCACAGTGTGGAGGGGCTGTGTGTCCACCCACAGTGTGGAGGGGCTGTGTGTCCACCCACAGTGTGAAGGGCTGTGTGTCCACCCACAGTGTGGAGCAGCCGTGTGTCCACCCACAGTGTGAAGGGCTGTGTGTCCACCCACAGTGTGAAGGGCTGTGTGTCCACCCACAGTGTGGAGGAGCTGTGTGTCCACCCACAGTGTGAAGGGCTGGGTGTCCACCCACACTGTGGAGGGGCTGTGTGTCCACCCACAGTGTGGAGGGGCTGTGTGTCCACCCACAGTGTGAAGGGCTGTGTGTCCACCCACAGTGTGGAGGGGCTGTGTGTCCACCCACAGTGTGAAGCGCTGTGTGTCCACCCACAGTGTGGAGCAGCCGTGTGTCCACCCACAGTGTGAAGGGCTGTGTGTCCACCCACAGTGTGAAGGGCTGGGTGTCCACCCACAGCGTGGAGGAGCTTTGTGTCCACCCACAGCGTGGAGGGGCTGTGTGTCCACCCCACAGCGTGGAGGAGCTGTGTGTCCACCTCACGGTGTGGAGGGGCTGTGTGTGCACCCCACGGCGTGAAGGGCTGTGTGTGCACCCCACGGCGTGAAGGGCTGTGTGTGCACCCACAGCGTGGCCCCACCTTCTGTGGGGTGCCTTCCCTGTGTTCAGCTTCAGGCTCTTCTGCATGGAGCCTCTGCACCTCTCCTGTTCCAGACTAATTGACTCTCAGCAGATCCTTCAGGTGTGTGTTGTTCTTCCTGGTCGTCTACCACCGCCCCCCCGCCCGCCGTGCTGTGGGGTTGGAGGTTTTTGTGGTATTTGTCATCGTCAGACATGTGGTTTACAGTCAGGTCCATCTCCTGCCCTGGTTTCTAGGGGTGGAGAGATGCTCAGGCTCTGATGGGATCTCCTCTGATGGGATCCTCTTCTGGGGATCAGGCCTTGGTACCTGGTATAAAGAGTGCTGCTCAGTCACGCGTGTTGCTCCCCCGGTGTCGTGTGTACGTTTTAAGCCCCTCTTGCCGCTCACAATGCTGAGGTAAGGCAGGCATGGAGCCTGAACACTGGACGATGTTCAGTTATTGCAGAGTAACACGAGACCACAGAGAAGTTTCCTTTTGCACATAGCAGACTTGTGTGGATGATGTGGCTGTTTTTTTTTTTTTTTTACCAGATTGTGCCCGAACTCAGCAGAGTCCATATCAGCTCAGGCCAGGCACACCCAGGAGGTGCCAGCCTGCCCGGGGCTCTCACCGGGAGCTTTCTGTGTCACTGTGCCACTGAGGTCCCCTCCCTGTCGTTGTACAAGATCCTTTAAACTTCCCAGTGAGGTCTTGCTGGCTGGAGAGGCTGGGCTGAGGGGGAGCCAGGGTGTGTGCCACTCGCCATTTCCAGGCCTGGGTCTTGGGGTCCCCAGGGCTGCCATGCGCCCAGCACTATGGACCACAGCTCGCGGAGTGGCTTGCCCCCCCTCGTGGCCTCAGCAGCTTCACCTCCCGTTCCCCCCACGCAGTCTCGAGGCTCTGTGACCCAGGGAAGCAGGGAGGAGTAGTCGGTCTCCTCAGGGAGTGTAAAACCAGCTTCAGGGCCTCGCAAACACCGATGACTGCGCCTACTAATTATTACAGAGGGGCCACTCTGCCAAGAGGACACCCCAGGCACCCCAGCTCTAGGCTGGTGCACACATGGCCACCGGCGGGGGCCTCCCAGCAAGGCCAGAGGTCAGCTATGCGTCTCCACATTGGGGGGCACCCAGACATGGGGTCAGCACGGGGGCAGGCCTTTGTGGCAGACCGCACTGAATGTGCCCAGCATGGCACCCACTGAGCTTTTGTCTTCTTGCAGCTGGAAGGCGCTCAGCAATTCTTTTCTCCTTCCCTTCAGCACAGGGACAGCAAAGACTCATTTTACCAGGCCTTTCCCTGAAAGGGCAGGGCTGGTGAGCCATGTGGGGGGGGCCGGGGGCGGGCTGCCTCCTGGGGTCCCAGGCCTCTCTCTCCACCCCAGGCCGCCCATGTAGATGGAGGTTAGAGGTGCTGGGTTTCTGGGCCACCTTCCAATTTGCCACGGACAGTCTCAGAAGACTGATGGGCCGAAGTGCCCACTGCCAGCATAAATGAGCCCCGTTCATTTCCCGCCGCTGGCATATGGCGTGTCATTGTCCTTGGTCGCCCAGGCAGAAGTGATGCAATTTGTTGGCATGTCGTGCCACGTACATCCTCCCCACCCATGGCGCCCTGAGAACAACAGAAGCCGGGAAAGGGCAGCCAAGACCTTCGCCGCGCCATCTCCACACAGCACACAGGCCCGGGAGAAAGCCTCCATTCCACACCTGCGCGGAGAGTGTGGACGGGCAGAGGGGCATCCCCTGTGCCCCGTGGAGGGTGTGGACGGGCCGAGGGGCATCCCCTGTGCCCCGTGGGGGGTGTGGACGGGCCGAGGGGCATCCCCTGTGCCCCGTGGGGGGTGTGGACGGGCCGAGGGGCATGCCCTGTGCCCCGTGGGGGGTGTGGACGGGCCGAGGGGCATGCCCTGTGCCCCGTGGGGGGTGTGGACGGGCCGAGGGGCATCCCCTGTGCCCCGTGGGGGGTGTGGACGGGCCGAGGGGCATGCCCTGTGCCCCGTGGGGGGTGTGGACGGGCCGAGGGGCATCCCCTGTGCCCCGTGGGGGGTGTGGACGGGCCGAGGGGCATCCCCTGTGCCCCGTGGGGGGTGTGGACGGGCCGAGGGGCATCCCCTGTGCCCCGTGGGGGGTGTGGACGGGCCGAGGGGCATCCCCTGTGCCCCGTGGGGGGTGTGGACGGGCCGAGGGGCATCCCCTGTGCCCCGTGGGGGGTGTGGACGGGCCGAGGGGCATCCCCTGTGCCCCGTGGGGGGTGTGGACGGGCAGAGGGGCATCCCCTGTGCCCCGTGGGGGGTGTGGACGGGCCGAGGGGCATCCCCTGTGCCCCGTGGGGGGTGTGGACGGGCCGAGGGGCATCCCCTGTGCCCCGTGGGGGGTGTGGACGGGCAGAGGGGCATCCCCTGTGCCCCGTGGAGGGCATGGAGGGGCCATGAGGTATCTCTCATTCTTTCTGGTGTCTCTTGTTCTGTCTACCTGGAAGGCTTCTAGGAAGCTCACGGTGTTGTAGGGAGCACACGGTGTTGTGGGGAGCACACGGTGTTGTGGGGAGCTCATGGTGTTGTATGGAGCACACAGTGTTGTGGGGAGCACACAGTGTTGTATGGAGCTCATGGTGTTGTATGGAGCTCATGGTGTTGTGGGGAGCACACGGTGTTGTGGGGAGCACACGGTGTTGTGGGGAGCACACGGTGTTGTATGGAGCTCATGGTGTTGTATGGAGCTCATGGTGTTGTGGGGAGCACACGGTGTTGTGGGGAGCTCACGGTGTTGTATGGAGCTCATGGTGTTGTATGGAGCTCATGGTGTTGTGGGGAGCACACAGTGTTGTGGGGAGCACACAGTGTTGTGGGGAGCACAAGGTGTTGTGGGGAGCACACGGTGTTGTGGGGAGCACACGGTGTTGTGGGGAGCTCATGGTGTTGTATGGAGCTCATGGTGTTGTGGGGAGCACACGGTGTTGTGGGGAGCACACGGTGTTGTGGGGAGCACATGGTGTTGTGGGGAGCACACGGTGTTGTATGGAGCACCCAGTGTTGTGGGGAGCACACGGTGTTGTGGGGAGCACCCGGTGTTGTGGGGAGCACAAGGTGTTGTAGGGAGCACACGGTGTTGTGGGGAGCTCATGGTGTTGTATGGAGCACCCAGTGTTGTATGGAGCACCCAGTGTTGTGGGGAGCACACGGTGTTGTGGGGAGCACACGGTGTTGTGGGGAGCACACGGTGTTGTGGGGAGCTCATGGTGTTGTATGGAGCACCCAGTGTTGTATGGAGCACCCAGTGTTGTGGGGAGCACACGGTGTTGTGGGGAGCACACGGTGTTGTGGGGAGCACAAGGTGTTGTAGGGAGTACTCGGTGTTGTAGGGAGCTCACTGTGTTACGGAGCACACGGTGTTGTAGGAAGCACACAGTGTTGTGGGGAGCACACGGTGTTGTGGGGAGCACACGGTGTTGTGGGGAGCTCACGGTGTTGTGGGGAGCACACGGTGTTGTGGGGAGCACACGGTGTTGTGGGGAGCACATGGTGTTGTAGGGAGTACACGGTGTTGTAGGGAGTACACAGTGTTGTGGGGAGCACATGGTGTTGTAGGGAGTACCCGGTGTTGTAGGGAGTACACGGTGTTGTAGGGAGCACCCAGTGTTGTGGGGAGCACACGGTGTTGTGGGGAGCACACGGTGTTGTGGGGAGCTCACGGTGTTGTACGGAGCTCATGGTGTTGTAGGAAGCACAAGGTGTTGTAGGGAGCACACGGTGTTGTGGGGAGCACACGGTGTTGTGGGAGCACACGGTACTGCAGGGAGCACCCAGGAGCATCAGTTTCTGCCTTCCACCCTTAGCAGCACAGACACCACAGGTGGGGAGGTGAGCAGCTGGCATGTGCAGGGCAGTGAATCCCCCTGACAGCATCATGAGAAGGAGGGGTGTGCCTACAGGAGGCTTCATGGCCACCCATGGGAGATGGACCCTGCTGGGCCTGCACTGCGCTGTGCAGATGGAGGCAAGTGCTGTGAGTCAATGTGTGGCTGATGTCACGTGGGGAGATGGTGTTCGTGGGTGGAGGGGATCCAGGGTGCGATGGCTGGCTTCCCCACGCCCTTCCCTCCCGCTTTTCTGAGCACAGGTGGGTGTGAAGGTGTTGAATGCCAGGCAGACACGCCCCAGAGTGCCACGCTCCTGTGTGGGTGGCCTTGAGGGTTGGCCATAGTAAGTGTGGGCAGTGAGCTGTGTGAAGAGTGGGTCCCGTGGCCACGAGCAGGCCTCGTGACTGAGCGGGTGACATTACAGCCACATGCACAGCCCTGGACTGGTGATCGGGGACTGGTGGTCCGGAAGAAGTGGGGGTGCCCTTCCATGTCACAGGAGATGCTCTGTTTCCATTGCACAGAGGAAGGGGACACAAGGACGCTGCCTGTGTCACCCCTTGGTATCCAGGGCACAGGTGCAGACAGGATGGAAGACAGAGGACAAACGTTAAGATGTACCTCTCTGCTCTGGGTGTAAGGAACACGCCTTCAGCGGCCAAAGCCAGGCCTTCTGAGCGGCTCTGAGACTCTGCTTCTGGAAGGGGGGAGGAGAAGGGCTTCTCCTCCCGCTCTTGCTAGTGGAACCCGGCCTTTGTGAACACTGCATATGAAACATAAAAGCAGGGGCGATGGCGTGGTTCGCAGTGGAGCTTTCCTATCATGCTTAAGACCCCAGGTTCCAGCCCTGTAAACAACACGGCGCAACACAACACGGCATGCAAGCAAGACCTGAGCAGCCAGGGAAGAGGAGCACTGTCCAGCAGGCCGGGACTGGGACTCCACCCACTGACTCCGTTTCTGTTGGCACCAGTGGGTTCAGGCAACCCTCTGAGAGCCTCGTCCCTCCAGCAGACACCGGCAGCCTGGCAGGTCAGTGACTTCTGTCCAGTAACTTTCCAGTGAAGGCAGATGGCGTGGAGGAATGGGACTTCCGTGTCAGCAGAGGTCTGTAGGCCCTGGCCTTGCGCCCCTCGCCTTGCTGCCTGGCCAGCTTGGAGAGGCCGTCCAGTACCTCAGGGAGGACTGGTGGCAGTGAGTTCCTCTGCTGGTCCTGGCTGGGGCCATTGCTGGCTGTGGCCCATGACCTGCAGGGGTTCAGAGTGGAGCCTCTTTGTTTACCGCTGGGCCGGCGGATGCTCCCCCTTCGTGGGTCAGCCGTGGTCAGGAAGGCCCAGCGATCACGAGGGCTGTCAGGGGTCGCAGCCTTCTCTCACCAGAGCTGTTGCCTCTTCTTCATCCTAGCAGAGAAGCTTGGCGAGAGCAAAAGAAAACCAAATGTCTAAGGAGGCCACAGAACAGCCAGAGTCCAGGTTTTGCCTGGGTAGCCGGGGTTACTGGAGAAAGCCATCAGGGCTCAACTCTGAACCCTGAACACAGATATGCACGGGTAGGAGGCAGGGGAGGGCTGGCACAGATGGAGGGGCACGTGAGTTCTGGGGTCTCCAGCGAGCAGTGGCCACCAGGGTTCTGTACAGGGGCTGGGCAGCTGCTGTCCTGGGGAGTCCTGGGGGCCTGAGGAGCCCCCGGGGCCACAGGTCAGATTCGGTCCTGTTTGCTAAACCAGGGGAATGCCAGGTGAACGCATGGTGAGGTGGCCTGCGGGCAGGCCATGGCCAGTGCCCGCCTGTGTGGAGCCGTGCTGTCCACGGCTGCCATCCTGCTCACTGGGGAAGGAGGACAGGGGCTGCTGCCTGTGGAGGCCGGAGTGGGACGAGCTGGCGAGTCGGGAAGCTGCTTTCCAGTCAGTGAGGGACATGGGAGACTCGCATTGTGGCAAGAAGAAGGTTCAAGTTTGGAAAAATGGGGAACTGAGTGTAACAAGACCTGGCTTTCATCGGACCTGCACAGGAAGGGGTTGCAAACGATGGCTGGGCTTCTGGTGGCCGGGCTTTGGTGGCTGGGCTTTGGTGGCCGGGCTTTGGTGGCCGGGCTCCTGGCAGAGTCTCGGGGCCTCAGAGAGAAGCGCACAGGACCACGGCTGGGAGGCCAGGATGGGATCCCGACAATGACATCTAAGATGTGATGCTTCATAAGTTGGACAATTTTTCTGTTTTGTTTTCTGCAGCTGAAGAAGAAACAAAATAACAGCTGTGTTACCTCATGGGCTGGTGGACGGATAAGTGCGATAACGCTCTGAGGCATGGAGCACCAACAGTGCACTTGAATGGAGGAAGTCTTTGAGGAGAGCAGTCGGATCCGTCTTTCTCCCGCGGCCCGCTTTTCTGGCTTCTCAGGGACTTCCACCGCAGCGTCCTTTTACTTTCTCCTGGAGTGTTTGTCGCCTGTTGTGAGGCTGTGTGTTCCATCATCCTTGCTTCCCCTGGCTGACAGCTGCGGCTCCTCAGAGGCCCCATCCTGGACCAGCTCAGTCATCTACCCGCCTCCCGCTTCCAGAATACACGTCAGTGGCTTGAGACAAATTCAGCTGCCAATTCCACTGGGGTCCTCGAAGCCTCTGAGCCGCCTCCTCCTCCCACACCTGGCCCTGCCGATGTGAGAGAACGTCCAACACAGCCCGCAGAAAGCCTCACCGCCAACTTCCCCAAGCAAACCCACGTGACTCAAGCGCTGGGCGGGAGCCTTCCCGTTCCTACCCCTGCCTGAGCCCCCGGCTGGGAGCAGAAGCTGCAGGAGTCACAGCATGGCCTGAGTTTCCTCACCGAGCTCTCAGGCCCTCGGTTTGAGGTTTTATTTCTCTCTCACTTCTGCTTTGCTTTCTGCGGGCAGCAACTGAACATGAGTAAGTTTTTTTCCGTGTCTGAGAAATGACAATGCTGAGCAGATGCTGGTCCAGGTCAAGATGGCTGGAGGGCCAGATCCGACTTCCTGATGGCATGACCAAAAACGAGCTGCAGACTGTGGACCTGAGAACACACAAGGCCGTAATTCCTTACCGGGGCAGAAGCAAGACCCAAGTGTACTCCAGCTCTTGACCCAGAGAAAGTTCCTGGGCCCTGCTGAGGGAGGGTCGGGTCACCCTGGCCGAGGAGACAGAACGGAGCACTCTGAAGACAGGGGACAGACTCTGTAGGGCAGAGACCAGGAGAGATGAGACCGGCCTTGTGCTGCCCGCACGCGGAGGGGGGAGCCCGGCACTCCAACCTCAGCCCTCCTCAGGGCTAGCATGAGCAGTGGCTCCACGACAGAGGCGGCAGTGGCGTCTCTGACAGCGTCTCGGGCACCCCGCTCTGTAGAGGAGGGAGGTCTCCCTGCTGTGATAGGCATTTGTACATAAGCTCCCTCCAGCCATGTCACGTGAGTGGATTTGGGGAACTGGGGCTTCAGTGCTCGTGAGTCCCACCGAGTGGCAGGGCTGTAGTTTGTTCTTGGTGGACAGAGCTGCCCGTGGAGCAGAGCCACTTCTTGGCTGGTCCGTCAGCCGGACCCGGTCCTGAGACAGAGTCAGAGGGGCCTGTGTGCGTCTTGGCTTTCCATGTTGGGGTAAGGGACAGTCCTGCTCCTGTGACAGGGGTTTCGAGTGTCTGTGCACCCTGAGCGATCCATGACGGCCGTCCTATCCGTGGCAATTTCCTAATCAATACTGATTGCTGTGCCGAATGGATTTCCAAGGCCACCCAGGAACTCAGGTGAGGAGCTGCGATGAGGAGATTGACTCGGCCGCAGTCCATCCATTGTGCACATATAGACAAAGCGTGAGATGAGCCAATTTAGGTTAAAATATCTTAAACAAATCCTCACAGGGGCTGACGTTCAACATTGATTTCTTTTCCCAGTGAAAATGATTACTTTCCCTGGCCTCCCTCCAAGCCCTGGACCCCTGCATAAACAGAGCTAGAAACACACCCTATGCAAGGATCTCCTCAGTGCAGGGTCTCCTCAGTGCAGGATCTCCTCAGTACAGGATCTCCTCAGTGCAGGGTCTCCTCAGTACAGGATCTCCTCAGTGCAGGGTCTCCTCAGTGCAGGATCTCCTCAGTGTAGGATCTCCTCAGTGCAGGATCTCCTCAGTATAGGATCTCCTCAGTGCAGGATCTCCTCAGTATAGGATCTCCTCAGTGCAGGATCTCCTCAGTGTAGGATCTCCTCAGTGCAGGATCTCCTCAGTATAGGATCTCCCCAGTGCAGGGTGCAGGGTCTCGCAGGGTCTCCTCAGTGCAGGATCTCCTCGGTGCAGGGTCTCCTCACTGCAGGGTCTCCTCGGTGCAGGATCTCCTCGGTTCAGAGTCTCCTCGGTGCAGGATCTCCTCAGTGCAGGATCTCCTCAGTGCAGGATCTCCTCAGTGCAGGATCTCCTTGGTGCAGGGTCTCCTCGGTGCAGGGTCTCCTCAGTGCCAGGTCTCCTCAGTGTAGGATCTCCTCAGTACAGGGTCTCCTCAGTGCAGGATCTCCTCAGTTCAGGATCTCCTCAGTGCAGGGTCTCCTCAGTGCAGGGTCTCCTCAGTGCAGTATCTCCTCAGTGCAGGATCTCCTCAGTATAGGATCTCCCCAGTGCAGGGTGCAGGGTCTTGCAGGGTCTCCTCAGTGCAGGATCTCCTCGGTGCAGGGTCTCCTCAGTGCAGGGTCTCCTTGGTGCAGGATCTCCTCGGTTCAGAGTCTCCTCGGTGCAGGATCTCCTCGGTGCAGGGTCTCCTCAGTGCAGGATCTCCTCGGTGCAGGGTCTCCTCACTGCAGGGTCTCCTTGGTGCAGGATCTCCTCGGTTCAGAGTCTCCTCGGTGCAGGATCTCCTCGGTGCAGGGTCTCCTCAGTGCAGGATCTCCTCGGTGCAGGGTCTCCTCACTGCAGGGTCTCCTCAGTGCAGGATCTCCTCAGTACAGGGTCTCCTCAGTGCAGGATCTCCTCAGTACAGGGTCTCCTCAGTACAAGATCTCCTCAGTGCAGGATCTCCTCAGTACAGGGTCTCCTCAGTGCAGGGTCTCCTCAGTGCAGGATCTCCTCAGTACAGGGTCTCCTCAGTGCAGGGTCTCCTCAGTGCAGGATCTCCTCGGTGCAGGGTCTCCTCAGTGCAGGATCTCCTCAGTACAAGATCTCCTCGGTGCAGGGTCTCCTCGGTTCAGAGTCTCCTCGGTGCAGGATCTCCTCAGTGCAGGATCTCCTCAGTACAGGGTCTCCTCAGTACAAGATCTCCTCAGTGCAGGATCTCCTCAGTACAGGGTCTCCTCAATGCAGGATCTCCTCAGTGCAGGATCTCCTCAGTGCAGGATCTCCTCAGTGCAGGATCTCCTCGGTGCAGGATCTCCTCAGTGCAGGATCTCCTCAGTGCAGGATCTCTTCAGTGCAGGGTTCAGGGTCTCGCAGGATCTCCTCAGTGCAGGATCTCCTCAGTGCAGGGTCTCCTAGTGCAGGTCCCCTCTGTACAGGGAATGCCTGGTCCCCCAGGGGTGACATATATGGCTCTTTTTCCCCGAGGGTAGTTGGAGCCTGGATGGCCCCAGCACTGAGCCATTATGGTCTAATAACAGTCTCTGCATAAGCGGATGACAGCGTCAGAGAGAAAAAACTGATGAACTTGACATAAGCTGTTTTCTTTGAATAAATTCTTTTCTTTTCTGCCTGGGATTACATTTCTTAAATTTTGACCCCAAAGTGGCGCTCTGGAGAAGTAGACTCAGGGAATGAAGACCACAGCCCCTTGGTGCTTGAAACACCACAGGTCTCCCGGTGTCTTTCTGGAATGTTCCACAGGCCCTGGGCCCTTGCACTGCTTTGCTCCCTGGTCCCTGTCTGGAGAGGCTGGGTCAGGGTGAGGATGGGCTGGGTCTGCCCTCCATGCCCTGTGCCATGGGGCTCAGATCTCTCCACATCCCTGAGGTGCCAGGACCGATCTCTGGAAGAGTGAAATGAGCGGTCACGAGCAGAGGCGGGTTCAGAATGCTTTTTCTTTCATTCTCCTCTTCTTGAGGCAGAATCCGGCCATATGGTGCAGGCTGGCCTTGAATTCCACTCCCTCTTGCTTTGCCTCTGGAAATGACAGGCATGTGCTACCATTGCCTAAGGAAGCCGTCCATGCTCTCCCCTCATGCCTCTTCTTTCCCCGCTCTTTTTTGTTCCATGCATCCTCTTACATCTCCTTACCACTCATCCTTCTTTCCTCCTTTCCATCCTTCCGTCTCTTTCAAATCACTGTCACAGTTGTACCGGAGGTTCCTGTTCATTTTGTTTTATTAACGTAGTTATGAACACAGGCACCTTTTATTAGATGAAGGGTAATGCACTGTAGGCTGCTTTGTTTCTGAAGGAATGAAATGTAGTAGATATGGAAGAGAATTTACATAATTATACCGCATTATCACAAATATTTGATTATGTCAATAATCGTTCTTATCTCTTCATGAATGTTGACTTCCATGGATCTGCAGCTTGTCTTATTAAATTATCTAGTGTGGCAGTTCTGGCGCATGCCTTTGTAAGAGGACCTCCACTTGTCTGCTATGGACTTTCTCTGGTCCATGTTGAAATTTTGGTTGTAAGCCTGGCGCCTCATCGTGTTGGCTTGAAGAGAGGCTCCGGTCAGTCTGGGCCCAGCTTGCCCTGGATTCCCTTTTCTGCCTTCATCTCCACATGCTACTTCCGGATCAACCTGCACTTGCTCGTGCACAGAGGCCCCCACGCTTCGCAGCTCACCCTGCAGCCCTGGGCTGCCGAGGCAGCGCCGTCCACTCTGCTCTCAGCAGCCGTCACCGGAGGCGGTGCCGTCACCGTTGCCGTGCAGGGCCGAGGCGCCCGACGACTGCGGGCACTCAGACCCAAAGCCACTTTTGCCGGCAGTCGGCTGATGCACGAAGAGCAAGAAGAGGAATTTCTGCGACCTTATTGGTGAGCATATGGCGGGCTCTGATTTCCTTCCTAAATCAGATGATATTACTAGAACTGGGTCATTATGCACCCATTGTAATCTATCGTTAAGCCCAACAAAGTAATATTTAGCTGGTGCTTTAATTGAGCTGCTGGGATTTAGCTCTGCTTTTCCAAAGGGGGGAAACGTCAGCAGAAAGGGATGAGGAAAAGAAACTGCGAATATTCTATTCGAATAAGAGAGGTTGCCATGTTGGACAGAGGAGCCCTTGCTTGTTCTGCGGGGTGGAGTGGAGCTCTGTCTCGGTGAGGAGACGTGGGAGTTTGCTGTCCAGCTCGCTGACCCATGGCTCTGGGCTCCTGCTTCATTGGGAAGTTAGTTCAGTGAGGTTCTCGTTATCATTTGAAGTAAATGTTTTCAAAGTACGCATTCTGTCAGCTGTTCATTTCTTCAGGCCTTTTCCATAAACACCCCTTAATCTCCATATTATGCCAAATGTCCATTAGTTTTCGTTGCTTTTGTTACTTGGACTCAAGAACTAGCTTCTCAAAACCCCCGGTGATGGCGGCGCTGTGTTGTGCTCTGTGTCCATCTGGCGCTTGGCTGCCCCCAGCCGTGGTTTTGCTCCAGGTCTGGATTGGGTTTTGGCTGGGGGCTGCCCCACCCAGCCAGCAGGGGTGCGGGTGGTCCCGGAGCTGCAGGCCGCGCCCCGAGGGTGTCCCCGGTCAGAGAGGCAGAGCCGCCGTGCACGGGACAGAGGAATCTTGGTACATTCAAGCTCATATTTCTAAAGAGTGTGGCGGCCTTACGGGTACCTTCAAATACATCATGGGAAAAGAAAGGAGGGACGGCCTGGCAGAACAATGCCCAGAGGATGTGCAGGCCCAGAGAAAGGGGGCAGTGCTAACACCTGTGCTCTGTGTAAATGGCTGGCAATGGCAAGAGCTGGACACAGATGTTGGTGTGTTTCGTGCAGAGGGTTCCCGAGCCTGCCCTCTGCGAGTGAGCTCAGGCGTCCTGCAGGTGGATCTGGAAGTCTGGTGAGGGGTTGGTCTTGGGTAACAGATCGCTAATGGTGCCCCCAGCAGGGCCCCTGAGCCCACAGGGCTGCGAGGCCGGGGGCTTCGGCCCTGCTGTGGGGACACGCGGATGTTTCTGATGACAGGGATCCAGGAAAATCGTGGGGTTGTGCAGGCTCTGAGGAGAAGCTCCATCGTTCATTCTGACTGGGAGTGTACTGAGAACCTACGTCCAGTCATATGAAACTAGAGCCTCTGAGGATAAAGAGGATGCCAGGCATGTCTGACTTTTCAGTGGGGAGAAAGTAATGCTCTGTGCCTGTGCAACTCACGCATCTGTATGCACACGTGAGTCTGTGAGCTCACATGACGAGGTAGGTGTCTGTGTACCTGCACATGCACATACGACCACAGTCTTCTAAGTATGTATCGCGTACACACGTGTGTGAGAGTGCATGTGGGTGCATTGGCTCGTGTGGGTGTGCATGAGTGAGCATTTACATGGGTGTGCAGTTTTGTTCACATATATGTGTACATGCGTGAGTGTACATGATCGATTTTCTTACCTCAAAATTTTAGCCTAGGTCAACGGTGAAGGTGATTTCTGTTAGGTCTCCAATTGGCCAACTCCCTGGTGAGTTTTACGAGGTGTTAGATTAGGTGGGGTGATGTTTCTTCCTGCCCCAAGGAGTTGACATATACTCACACTCGGAGAAGAAATCGGCCTTCACCGAGTCACAGGACAGACCGTCACCAGTTTCTGGACGACCTGGGCTGTCTTGAGGCCTGGGTAGCAGCCTTTTGCTGAATCTGAGCCAAACTGGCCCAGATTGTGAGGTAGACATGGCGTTCACTTTCACCAGCTGTCTCCGTGTCAGGGACACAGCCTGGGGATTCACGTGAGCTATCACCCAACCCTGACAATGCAGAAGTCTGCTCCGTGGTGACAGGAGACGAGGGTGACCACATGAGCTTGTTTCTTTTCTCTTTGCTACTTCTAGAATAAGTTGACGTAGATACTTAATCCCTTTCATATGGTATTTCTTGTTCTTTATCTTTTGTCTCAGAGATCTGAGTTCTACTCTAGTCTTCCTGTCCATTCTCAGGGAATGATGCTTCATTTTCTTTTTTATTTTTTTTATTTTTTTGATGATTTCAAGTTTGCTCAGTAACATAAATCTCTTAAAAGATTTCAGCCTTACAACTGTCTAACCATTTCCCCCCAAGAAAATAGCTTTTTCATTTGTGTTGGGAAGCAGCCAAACTGTGATTTTTAAAAAACATTTTTGCCTTGAAGTTCGAAGCCTTCCAGAAGACAGGAGAAAACCAAGCTGAAGCCATCTCTTTCCTCGTATCCAGCCCCGATGTACCATGAAGAGTGCGTCATTTTCCATAGCCCGACTTCCTTGTTCAAGTTCAATGTGGGGTTTATGAAGAGCAATAGATGCCATTTTCCTCTGCAGAGCAATCTGGGAACAGACAGGTTACCCGCCAGACATCGTGCAGGCGTGCGCTGGGCACTGCAGCCTCTCCTCAAACTTTGGGGCGTTATGGAGGGGGTGTGTGAGGGCTAGTTACTAAATTGCATTCTGCGCTCCCAGGCTTCTTCTGTGCTTGAACAGTTGTGCTAAGAATCTTCCACGTTTGCCAAAAGTCATCTCCTGCACGAGGAAGCCTGGCAATGACGTGTTAATGGCGCTGTGTTATATGGCACTCAGTGTAGCCCATCCCCAGAAGCACAGCGGCTTCGGATCTGTCTGCCTTCCTTTAATGGTGCTTATCTGTCTGGTATTTAATTTGCAACTTGATTTCCATTACTCATGCCGTTTGCCCATTTCTCTTCTGCTTTTCATACCACTGTCAAATTAACTTTTTACTGGAATATGCCTGGAAAAGCTAGGTGTGGCCCAAAACAAACTGGTTTGTCGTTTGCATTCCTCTCTGCCCGAGTGGTTTATAGAACTTCAGCATTTTATAGACTGTAAGTCAAATTAATGTGTAGGAAGACTCTTGCTGTAATTTTGAGTCAGTCTCTCTACCCCTTCTCCATCATCCATCTCATCTCTGTGTACTTTCAGAGGGTAATTGACAGGGGGGATTCTTTTGTTTAAAGCAATCACGAATGGAAATTAGACAGCACATTTTTATCTTTGTAAGGGAGAAAGAGTTGGAAGGAAAGAGAGGGAAGAAGAACAAAGTAGACTTATCACACTTCTAATTAATTTTCAATTATTATCTTACCCTGTGGAGGGCCATGATATTTGGGGAGTTCTTCCAGAGGCACAAGAAAAATATCTTTCTCTTTGCTTCCCGTGTCTCTGCGAGTTCTGAGCTGGTAGGGGCAAGGGCATTTAACTCGGATGCCAGACGCTGCTGACAGCACGTGTGTTTTCACGTGTGCCGTGTGTGTCCACACTTGCACGTGCATCTGGGTGCGTCTGTGTGCCCTGTCTGGGCTCGGGCCAGAATGACAGTGGCCTTGTAAAGAAGGATGGCAGAGGAGATTTTCACTCTGCTGCTGACATTTTGGTTAGAGCCCTGAAGCTCAGGGGACGGTGGGCTTCAAAGAACCTGGACTCATCCGCAGAAGGCCATGACTCTGACAGGTTGCTTTGCCCCTTTCTTCCCGGGATATCGGTGTTGTCAGCCGCTGCCTCTCTCCTAGTCATTCTGAACATCTCTCATGGCAGGATTCCCTTTAGGGAACACGAGATATGTGTTTCACTCCCCTGCCTTTCATTCTCCCACACCCTGCACGCGTGCCCCACGTGCGCCCGAGGTCCCCAGCACGTGTATGGCGCCCCTGTGGCGAACCTCTGATCTCAGAGGCCTTGGGCTCTGCTTCATGGCAGGCCTGCCTCCCACACCCTCAGAGTTCTCTTCCCTGCAGTATATAACACCATCTTAAAGACATAAAGGAGAGAGGACAGAATCAGACGCCTTCCCTTCCCACGAGTCTGCTTTCCTCCCAGATGCAAATGCTGCGATTGCCCTATCCATCCTTCCAGAAAGGCCTGTCGCCACCAGCAGCCTGCATGCCACGGCCACGTGGCATTCCATTTCTGTGGGTTTCCTCACTGGTTTCTCCCGTGTTTGCGACTCAGGCTGTTTCTGGTCTCCCTGATTCTGCGAGCGCCTTCTTCCCCTCCACACCCTTCTGGGATGAGCCTCCAGAAGTCGGGTGGCTGGACACGCGTGCACACATGTCTCAAAGGTGGGAACACATCTCAGCTGTCAAAATCCATAAGTAAGTGTGATAACCACCTTTCCTGTCACAGTGTCAATCTAGAGGATGAAAAATACGCCAGTGTCACAGTAACTGGCACTGCTCAAGTGACAGGTGAGCACTTTGCCGTGGCTCTGGAGTGCTTGGGTGCCCTCTGCACAGCTTGTTTGTTCTCACACTTGCCCATATTCCTATCATGCTATTGATTTTTCTCCTATTGATTGGTAGATGCTCTTTGAATGAGGGAGGCAGGGATGATATGGGGCTATTGTAAATAGGCTGTCTGTTTGCCATGTCTCCCTTGCCGGCTTCTGCCTGGACCCAGTTGAAGTTTCCAGTCTGTTCTTGTATGGCCTCTGGATTTTTGTTTGTTTAGATAGCCAATTTTCCTCTCTCAATGACTACGAACATTTCCTAGTATTCTGTCTTGTTGCTCAGCATTTGCTTGTTCATCCAGTATGGAATTTCTTTTGATATCAGTGGTGGAGTAGAGATCAATTCAGACCACCATCCAGTGTCCTTGAAGCATCCATTGGCTTTTCTTTTTCTTCCTGATATAAAAAGACACCTTTGTTACGCACTAAATCCTGGTATAGATATTCGGGTCTATCCTTGGACTCCTCGTTCTATCCATCGATCTGCCTGTCCATTCCATTCGGCGGCCGTGGTGCTGACACGGGGTCACTGCGAGCGTCTGCTGCCCGTGACACTGGCTCCCGTGGGGTGGAAGTCACCCTCGTGTGCTTTCCTGCAGCAACTTCCCGAACCTCGCCTCGTGCTGCTCTCTTTATGGAAACCTTACTAGAACTGCATGACGTTGTAAGGTCAATTCAGGAGGAACGGATGTTCTCATGACACAGACTTTCCGCGTGACAGTAGAATGTGGCTTTAGTGCCACTCCAGTCCATCGCCAAAGCCACGAGAAAATGTGCCTCACGTGTGTGACCCTACTCTTACAAACTATTATCAGCGTGGAAGCTGATTCTGGAGGTGGCTGCTGACATCTGTTACTGAGACAGAGAGAGCCAAGGAGGGGTAGACAGGATGACAGGGCTCGGGGCTCGTGGAGCAGCTGGGTCCATTACTGGCTTGGCCGCTGGCAAGGCAAAGCTATCATGGCAGAAGGGAAAGGGGGATGAAAGCTGCTCATTTCGTTTAAGTTGGCCAGGAAGCAGAGAGCAGAAGGAAGGCTCAGGAACCAGTGGCCCCCTCAAGAGGGCCCCAATGTGCCAACAGGATCCGGCTGCCAAGTGCCCTGCGTCTACCCTCCTGAGTGCCCTGCGTCCACCCCTCCTGAGATCCCTGTGTCCACCCCTCCTGAGATCCCTGTGTCCACTCCTGCTGAGATCCCTGTGTCCACCCCTCCTGAGATCCCTGTGTCCACCCCTCCTGAGATCCCTGCGTCCACCCCTCCTGAGATCCCTGCGTCCACCCCTCCTGAGTGCCCTGCGTCCACCCCTCCTGAGATCCCTGCGTCCACCCCTCCTGAGTGCCCTGCGTCCACCCCTCCTGAGATCCCTGCGTCCACCCCTCCTGAGATCCCTGCGTCCACCCCTCCTGAGTGCCCTGCGTCCACCCCTCCTGAGATCCCTGTGTCCACCCCTCCTGAGATCCCTGTGTCCACCCCTCCTGAGATCCCTGCGTCCACCCCTCCTGAGATCCCTGCGTCCACCCCTCCTGAGTGCCCTGCGTCCACCCCTCCTGAGATCCCTGCGTCCACCCCTCCTGAGTGCCCTGCGTCCACCCCTCCTGAGATCCCTGTGTCCACCCCTCCTGAGATCCCTGTGTCCACCCCTCCTGAGTGCCCTGCGTCCACCCCTCCTGAGATCCCTGTGTCCACCCCTCCTGAGATCCCTGTGTCCAACCCTCCTGAGTGCCCTGCGTCCACCCCTCCTGAGATCCCTGTGTCCACCCCTCCTGAGATCCCTGTGTCCACCCCTCCTAAGTGCCCTGCGTCCACCCCTCCTGAGATCCCTGTGTCCACCCCTCCTGAGTGCCCTGCGTCCACCCCTCCTGAGATCCCTGTGTCCACCCCTCCTGAGATCCCTGTGTCCACCCCTCCTGAGTGCCCTGCGTCCACCCCTCCTGAATGCCCTGCGTCCACCCCTCCTGAGTGTCCTGTGTCCACCCCTCCTGAGTGCCCTGCGTCCACCCCTCCTGAGTGCCCTGTGTCCATCCCTCCTGAGTGCCCTGCGTCCCCCCTCCTGAGTGCCCTACGTCCACCCCTCCTGAGATCCCTGTGTCCACCCCTCCTGAGTGTCCTGTGTCCACCCCTCCTGAGTGCCCTGCGTCCCCCCTCCTGAGTGCCCTACATCCACCCCTCCTGTAATCCCTGTGTCCACCCCTCCTGAAATCCCTGTGTCCACCCCTCCTGAGTGCCCTGTGTCCACTCCTCCTGAGATCCCTGTGTCCACCCCTACTGAGATCCCTGTGTACACCCCTCCTGAGTGCCCTACGTCCACCCCTCCTGAGTGCCCTGTATCCACCCCTCCTGAGATCCCTGCGTCCACCCCTCCTGAATGCCCTGTGTCCACCCCTCCTGAGTGCCCTGTGTCCACCCCTCCTGAGATCCCTGCGTCCACCCCTCCTGAGATCCCTGCGTCCACCCCTCCTGAGATCCCTGCGTCCACCCCTCCTGAGATCCCTGCGTCCACCCCTCCTGAGTGCCCTGCGTCCACCCCTCCTGAGATCCCTGTGTCCACCCCTCCTGAGATCCCTGTGTCCACCCCTCCTGAGTGCCCTGCGTCCACCCCTCCTGAGATCCCTGTGTCCACCCCTCCTGAGTGCCCTGCGTCCACCCCTCCTGAGATCCCTGTGTCCACCCCTCCTGAGATCCCTGTGTCCACCCCTCCTGAGTGCCCTGCGTCCACCCCTCCTGAGATCCCTGCGTCCACCCCTCCTGAGTGCCCTGCGTCCACCCCTCCTGAGTGCCCTGTGTCCACCCCTCCTGAATGCCCTGTGTCCACTCCTCCTGAGATCCCTGCGTCCACCCCTCCTGAGTGCCCTGCGTCCACCCCTCCTGAGATCCCTGCGTCCACCCTCCTGAGTGCCCTGCGTCCACCCCTCCTGAGATCCCTGTGTCCACCCCTCCTGAGATCCCTGTGTCCACTCCTGCTGAGATCCCTGTGTCCATCCTCCTGAGTGCCCTGCGTCCACCCCTCCTGAGTGCCCTGTGTCCACCCCTCCTGAGATCCCTGTGTCCACCTCTCCTGAGTGCCCTGCGTCCACCCCTCCTGAAATCCCTGTGTCCACCCCTCCTGAGTGTCCTGTGTCCACCCCTCCTGAGTGCCCTGCGTCCACCCCTCCTGAGTGCCCTGCGTCCATCCCTCCTGAGTGCCCTGCGTCCCCCCTCCTGAGTGCCCTACGTCCACCCCTCCTGAGATCCCTGTGTCCACCCCTCCTGAGTGTCCTGTGTCCACCCCTCCTGAGTGCCCTGCGTCCCCCCTCCTGAGAGCCCTACGTCCACCCCTCCTGAAATCCCTGTGTCCACCCCTCCTGAGTGCCTTACGTCCACTCCTCCTGAGATCCCTGTGTCCACCCCTCCTGAGTGTCCTGTGTCCACCCCTCCTGAGTGCCCTACGTCCACCCCTCCTGAGTGCCCTGTGTCCACCCCTCCTGAGATCCCTGCGTCCACCCCTCCTGAATGCCCTGTGTCCACCCCTCCTGAGTGCCCTGCGTCCACCCCTCCTGAGATCCCTGCGTCCACCCCTCCTGAGATCCCTGTGTCCACCCCTCCTGAGATCCCTGTGTCCACCCCTCCTGAGATCCCTGCGTCCACCCCTCCTGAGATCCCTGCGTCCACCCCTCCTGAGTGCCCTGCGTCCACCCCTTCTGAGATCCCTGCGTCCACCCCTCCTGAGATCCCTGCGTCCACCCCTCCTGAGTGCCCTGCGTCCACCCCTCCTGAGATCCCTGTGTCCACCCCTCCTGAGTGCCCTGCGTCCACCCCTCCTGAGATCCCTGTGTCCACCCCTCCTGAGATCCCTGTGTCCACCCCTCCTGAGTGCCCTGCGGCCACCCCTCCTGAGATCCCTGCGTCCACCCCTGCTGAGATCCCTGTGTCCACTCCTCCTGAGTGCCCTGCAATCACCCCTCCTGAGTGCCCTGCGTCCACCCCTCCTGAGATGGCTGTGTCCACCCCTCCTGAGTGCCCGCGTCCACCCCTCCTGAATGCCCAGTGTCCACTCCTCCTGAGATCCCTGTGTCCACCCCTCCTGAGATCCCTGTGTCCACCCCTCCTGAGTGCCCTGCGTCCACCCCTCCTGAGATCCCAGCGTCCACCCCTCCTGAGATCCCTGCGTCCACCCCTCCTGAGATCCCTGCGTCCACCCCTCCTGAGATCCCTGCGTCCACCCCTCCTGAGATCCCTGCGTCCACCCCTCCTGAGATCCCTGCGTCCACCCCTCCTGAGATCCCTGCGTCCACCCCTCCTGAGTGCCCTGCGTCCACTCCTCCTGAGATCCCTGTGTCCACCCCTCCTGAGATCCCTGTGTCCAACCCTCCTGAGTGCCCTGCGTCCACCCCTCCTGAGATCCCTGCGTCCACCCCTCCTGAGTGCCCTGCGTCCACCCCTCCTGAGTGCCCTGTGTCCACCCCTCCTGAATGCCCTGCGTCCACCCCTCCTGAGATCCCTGTGTCCACCCCTCCTGAGATCCCTGCGTCCACCCCTCCTGAGTGCCCTGCGTCCACCCCTCCTGAGATCCCTGCGTCCACCCCTCCTGAGATCCCTGTGTCCACCCCTCCTGAGTGCCCTGCGTCCACCCCTCCGGAGATCCCTGTGTCCACCCCTCCTGAGTGCCCTGCGTCCACCCCTCCTGAGATCCCTGTGTCCACCCCTCCTGAGATCCCTGTGTCCACCCCTCCTGAGTGCCCTGCGTCCACCCCTCCTGAGATCCCTGCGTCCACCCCTCCTGAGTGCCCTGCGTCCACCCCTCCTGAGTGCCCTGTGTCCACCCCTCCTGAATGCCCTGTGTCCACTCCTCCTGAGATCCCTGCGTCCACCCCTCCTGAGTGCCCTGCGTCCACCCCTCCTGAGATCCCTGCGTCCACCCTCCTGAGTGCCCTGCGTCCACCCCTCCTGAGATCCCTGTGTCCACCCCTCCTGAGATCCCTGTGTCCACTCCTGCTGAGATCCCTGTGTCCACCCTCCTGAGTGCCCTGCGTCCACCCCTCCTGAGTGCCCTGTGTCCACCCCTCCTGAGATCCCTGTGTCCACCTCTCCTGAGTGCCCTGCGTCCACCCCTCCTGAAATCCCTGTGTCCACCCCTCCTGAGTGTCCTGTGTCCACCCCTCCTGAGTGCCCTGCGTCCACCTCTCCTGAGTGCCCTGCGTCCATCCCTCCTGAGTGCCCTGCGTCCCCCCTCCTGAGTGCCCTACGTCCACCCCTCCTGAGATCCCTGTGTCCACCCCTCCTGAGTGTCCTGTGTCCACCCCTCCTGAGTGCCCTGCGTCCCCCTTCCTGAGTGCCCTACGTCCACCCCTCCTGAAATCCCTGTGTCCACCCCTCCTGAGTGCCTTACGTCCACCCCTCCTGAGATCCCTGTGTCCACCCCTCCTGAGTGTCCTGTGTCCACCCCTCCTGAGTGCCCTACGTCCACCCCTCCTGGGTGCCCTGTGTCCACCCCTCCTGAGATCCCTGCGTCCACCCCTCCTGAATGCCCTGTGTCCACCCCTCCTGAGTGCCCTGTGTCCACCCCTCCTGAGATCCCTGCGTCCCCCCCTCCTGAGATCCCTGTGTCCACCCCTCCTGAGATCCCTGTGTCCACCCCTCCTGAGATCCCTGCGTCCACCCCTCCTGAGATCCCTGCGACCACCCCTCCTGAGTGCCCTGCGTCCACCCCTCCTGAGATCCCTGCGTCCACCCCTCCTGAGTGCCCTGCGTCCACCCCTCCTGAGATCCCTGCGTCCACCCCTCCTGAGATCCCTGCGTCCACCCCTCCTGAGTGCTCTGCGTCCACCCCTCCTGAGATCCCTGTGTCCACCCCTCCTGAGTGCCCTGCGTCCACCCCTCCTGAGATCCCTGTGTCCACCCCTCCTGAGATCCCTGTGTCCACCCCTCCTGAGTGCCCTGCGTCCACCCCTCCTGAGATCCCTGCGTCCACCCCTCCTGAGTGCCCTGCGTCCACCCCTCCTGAATGCCCAGTGTCCACTCCTCCTGAGATCCCTGTGTCCACCCCTCCTGAGATCCCTGTGTCCACCCCTCCTGAGTGTCCTGTGTCCACCCCTCCTGAGTGCCCTACGTCCACCCCTCCTGGGTGCCCTGTGTCCACCCCTCCTGAGATCCCTGCGTCCACCCCTCCTGAGATCCCTGCGTCCACCCCTCCTGAGATCCCTGTGTCCACCCCTCCTGAGTGCCCTGCGTCCACCCCTCCTGAGATCCCTGCGTCCACCCCTCCTGAGTGCCCTGCGTCCACCCCTCCTGAGTGCCCTGTGTCCACCCCTCCTGAATGCCCTGTGTCCACTCCTCCTGAGATCCCTGCGTCCACCCCTCCTGAGTGCCCTGCGTCCACCCCTCCTGAGATCCCTGTGTCCACCCCTCCTGAATGCCCTGTGTCCACCCCTCCTGAGATCCCTGTGTCCACCCCTCCTGAGATCCCTGTGTCCACTCCTCCTGAGTGCCCTGCGTCCACCCCTCCTGAGATGGCTGTGTCCACCCCTCCTGAGTGCCCTGCGTCCACTCCTCCTGAATGCCCAGTGTCCACTCCTCCTGAGATCCCTGTGTCCACCCCTCCTGAGATCCCTGTGTCCACCCCTCCTGAGTGCCCTGCGTCCACTCCTCCTGAGATCCCTGTGTCCACCCCTCCTGAGATCCCTGTGTCCACCCCTCCTGAGATCCCTGCGTCCACCCCTCCTGAGATCCCTGCGTCCACCCCTCCTGAGATCCCTGCGTCCACCCCTCCTGAGATCCCTGTGTCCACCCCTCCTGAGTGCCCTGCGTCCACTCCTCCTGAGATCCCTGTGTCCACCCCTCCTGAGATCCCTGTGTCCAACCCTCCTGAGTGCCCTGCGTCCACCCCTCCTGAGATCCCTGCGTCCACCCCTCCTGAGTGCCCTGCGTCCACCCCTCCTGAGTGCCCTGTGTCCACCCCTCCTGAATGCCCTGCGTCCACCCCTCCTGAGATCCCTGTGTCCACCCCTCCTGAATGCCCTGTGTCCACCCCTCCTGAGATCCCTGCGTCCACCCCTCCTGAGTGCCCTGCGTCCACCCCTCCTGAGATCCCTGTGTCCACCCCTCCTGAATGCCCTGTGTCCACCCCTCCTGAGATCCCTGTGTCCACCCCTCCTGAGATCCCTGTGTCCACTCCTCCTGAGTGCCCTGCAATCACCCCTCCTGAGTGCCCTGCGTCCACCCCTCCTGAGATGGCTGTGTCCACCCCTCCTGAGTGCCCTGCGTCCACCCCTCCTGAATGCCCAGTGTCCACTCCTCCTGAGATCCCTGTGTCCACCCCTAGATCCCTGTGTCCACCCCTCCTGAGTGCCCTGCGTCCACCCCTCCTGAGATCCCTGCGTCCACCCCTCCTGAGATCCCTGTGTCCACCCCTCCTGAGATCCCTGTGTCCACCCCTCCTGAGATCCCTGCGTCCACCCCTCCTGAGATCCCTGCGTCCACCCCTCCTGAGTGCCCTGCGTCCACCCCTCCTGAGATCCCTGCGTCCACCCCTCCTGAGTGCCCTGCGTCCACCCCTCCTGAGATCCCTGTGTCCACCCCTCCTGTGTGCCCTGCGTCCACTCCTCCTGAGATCCCTGTGTCCACCCCTCCTGAGATCCCTGTGTCCAACCCTCCTGAGTGCCCTGCGTCCACCCCTCCTGAGATCCCTGCGTCCACCCCTCCTGAGTGCCCTGCGTCCACCCCTCCTGAGTGCCCTGTGTCCACCCCTCCTGAATGCCCTGTGTCCACTCCTCCTGAGATCCCTGCGTCCACCCCTCCTGAGTGCCCTGCGTCCACCCCTCCTGAGATCCCTGTGTCCACCCCTCCTGAATGCCCTGTGTCCACCCTTCCTGAGATCCCTGTGTCCACCCCTCCTGAGTGCCCTGTGTCCACCCCTCCTGAATGCCCTGTGTCCACTCCTCCTGAGATCCCTGTGTCCACCCCTCCTGAGATCCCTGTGTCCACTCCTCCTGAGTGCCCTGCAATCACCCCTCCTGAGTGCCCTGTGTCCACCCCTCCTGAGATGGCTGTGTCCACCCCTCCTCAGTGCCCTGCGTCCACCCCTCCTGAGATCCCTGCGTCCACCCCTCCTGAGTGCCCTGCGTCCACCCCTCCTGAGATCCCTGCGGCCACCCCTCCTGAGATCCCTGCGTCCACCCCTCCTGAGTGCCCTGCGTCCACCCCTCCTGAGATCCCTGCGTCCACCCCTCCTGAGATCCCTGCGTCCACCCCTCCTGAGTGCCCTGTGTCCACTCCTCCTGAGATCCCTGTGTCCACCCCTCCTGAGTGCCCGTGTCCAGTCCTCCTGAGATCCCTGTGTCCACCCCTCCTGAGATCCCTGCGTCCACCCCTCCTGAGTGCCCTGCGTCCACCCCTCCTGAGATCCCTGTGTCCACCCCTCCTGAGTGCCCTGTGTCCACCCCTCCTGAGATCCCTGTGTCCACCCCTCCTGAGATCCCTGTGTCCACCCCTCCTGAGTGCCCTGCGTCCACCCCTCCTGAGTGCCCTGCGTCCACCCCTCCTGAGTGCCCTGTGTCCACTCCTCCTGAGATCCCTGTGTCCACCCCTCCTGAATGCCCTGTGTCCACCCCTCCTGAGATCCCTGTGTCCACCCCTCCTGTGTGCCCTGCGTCCACCCCTCCTGAGATGGCTGTGTCCACCCCTCCTGAGTGCCCTGCGTCCACCCCTCCTGAGTGCCCTGTGTCCACTCCTCCTGAGATCCCTGTGTCCACCCCTCCTGAATGCCCTGTGTCCACTCCTCCTGAGATCCCTGTGTCCACCCCTCCTGAGTGCCCTGCGTCCACCCCTCCTGAGTGCCCTGTGTCCATCCCTCCTGAGATCCCTGTGTCCACCCCTCCTGAGTGCCCTGCGTCCACCCCTCCTGAGATCCCTGTGTCCACCCCTCCTGAGTGCCCTGCGTCCACCCCTCCTGAGATCCCTGCGTCCACCCCCCTGAGTGCCCTGCGTCCACCCCTCCTGAGATCCCTGTGTCCACCCCTCCTGAGTGCCCTGCGTCCACCCCTCCTGCGATCCCTGTGTCCACCCCTCTTGAGTGTCCTGTGTTCACCCCTCCTGAGGGCCCTCTGTCCACCCCTCCTGAGTGCCCTGCGTCCACCCCTCCTGAGTGGGGATGGGCGGAGAGGCTGGAGCCTGGGCTCCTGGCAGCGCCCAGAGAGACACTAAGGCGCTTGGCCAAGAGATGGCCAGCGCGCCCGGTCGTGCGGTGTGTGTGAAGACTGCAGTTCCCAGTCCTCTGATGGAAGGCAAGAAACTTCATTTGCCTTTGCTTGGAACATCCACTTGCCTCGGGGGCAGGCAGACGGCGAGAGGAAGAGGGCGGCTGTGGTGTGGCCGTGGGCAGTGAACAGAAGACACCATCACAGGACGCAGAGGGGGCTCTGCCCGGGGAAGCCCCGTGACGGCACGCGTGGAGCTCAGGAGGGCAGAGGCAACGCAGGTTTCCATATGGTGCCCTGGGGACGCGCGCTGCACGCACGGCTTCTCCACCTCCTCGACCGCAGAGCAGAGCTGGGTCGCCCTGGCTGTGGGTCAGGCCTCACTTTCCCCGACACCCAACTGCCCCCTTCACTGAGGTGACACCAGAGACCAGGAACAGGACGGCAAGGGAGGCCTTGCCGCCTGCCTGGTCCTGGGAAGGCCTGGCCGAGGCTGGCAAGAGGCCAAGGGGACGACAGCCCAAGGCCGCAGGTGAGCGGTGACATGGCCGGCAGCTCTCCTGGAGCTCTAGTATCCTCTGGTGGTGTCAGGAGGCCTTGTGAAAGAGGCCGGGTGTCAAGGTCCTTGGAGGAAGCTCTGGAGAAGAGGCTGGGAGGAGGGGGAGGAGGAGGAGGAGGAGGAGGAGGAGGAGGAGGAGGAGTAGGAGGAAGAGGAGGAGGTGGGGGAGGAGGAGGAGGAGGAGGAGGCGGCGGCTCAGGAGAAGAGGTTGACACACAAGGCCCCCGTCATGGGAGCTCCAGGCCCCTGACTCCATCTGGGGATGTGCCCATTCTCCCCCTGGGGTTCCAGCCCCCAGAGGAGTGGAGTCCGGAGGGCCTGGCTGCACCTTCCTGCAGGGCTGTGCTGCCTGCGGGGCCCTGCAGGGACCTGGGCGCTGCTCTGGGCCTCAGGATGAGGGCCCGGCGTCTGGGCAGCTGGGCGGAGGTTGATAATTAAAATGATAATCATTCAGAATGTCTGCCAAAGGTCTAAATCTACGTCTGCCCAGGAGGCCCTGCGTCGACGCCCTTTCGATGACATCCGTGCGCACCCACAGAAGCCTGGCATTTAAGCTTCTGACAGCTCGTCTATAGGAGCCTCGCTGGTGAGGGATTTATAACTGAACCATAAAACCACGCGGCGCTGAAGGTTGGCATGCAAGAACTCGGCTCCGGAGTGAATTAATTAATGAATTTGTCCTTTCTTTCATCTGTTTGACTGACACCTTCAAACGTATCCCCTTGAGATGCGATCTCAACAGATCAACAGATCTCATAAAGTGAGAAACTTTTGACTTGGCCGGTGCCTGGAACGTGCGAGCACTCACAGACACTGCTGGCACTGTACGGGAAATGGACAGAAAGTAGTCTTTCAGGAGCCTGCGGGAGCCCGAGTGCCCTGCCAGGGCCGGAGACTGACACTGGACTGGCAGGAGCCCTGCGTGCTCTGCCCACTGCCACCTCCCTCGGCACTGAGAATGGCCCTGGTCTGGGGTCCACTGTGCCTGCAGTGCGCCAGTCTCCAGCTCCAGCACAGATGGGGGAACCTGGAGACTCCGGCTTCCCCAAGTGCCTTTCGGGGGACTGGGCAGCGCTTCCCTGCCTCCCAGCATGCCGGGCTGGGGCTGGCTCCTCTTCAGAAGGCTTCTTCCAGGCTGTGGGGTCCTGAACCAGGACCTGCTCCTGTAAATGCTGAACCATGTGAATGTCTGAGGCCTTTGCTGTCTTGACTGCCTGGTGCCTGCTTGAGGGACCCTGCTCTGAAGGAGAGCATGAGGGAAGTCTGTGGCAGCTCTGGGCGTCTGCCTTGAATGCCACCACGTGACTCCATCCTTGGGGGGGAGAAGAAGTAGTAAGGCAGCGTCCGTCCCTCCGTCCTGGGCCTCTTGCCCCTGACTGTACCCAGAGGCCAGGACTGAAGGAGCAGCGGCAGACGAGGATAACCAGGGCCTACCTCCAGGGAGAGGAGACCCAAGCAAGCACAGCTGTCCTGTCAAGAAGAGCATCGAGGCACGGAGGCGAGAATTCGGCAGGAGATGAAGCAGAAGCTTCCTAGGAGTGGGCTCTGAGTGGAGGAGCCCTGCGCTAGTAAACCCGGGCAAAGCGAACCTTAGTGCTGGAGTCAGTAGAGCTGTACTCGGGGCAAAGGGGCTTTAAAACATGGAGACCAGCCGGGTGCTGGGGCCCCACAGCTCTAGTCGTAACCACCCAGGTGGCTGGATGAAGCGAGACCAGGCGGGGGACTCCGAGAGACTTGTCGCCAATAAATGACTCAGACAAGGAAGGCCGGGAGTGGGGCTGGGGCTTGAGCAGTGGAGTACCAGTCTTGAGCAAAAGCTCAGGGACAGCGCCCAGGCCCGGGTTCAAGCCCCAGGGTCAGCAACAGAAAAAGAAGTGGAGGCTGTTGGGCTAGACAGAAATCATACGGGGAAACTGAGGCTATTGAGGGGGTCTGAGGCCTGAAGAGGCCCTGGGGGCCACGGGCTCCTCTGTGGTAGGACACACAATTGTATAGGTCATCCTTGCCATTCCCTCTGTCACCCTCAGAGACTAGATTTGTCCCCAAACCCCCAAGGCTGTGGAAGAAATGTTTCCAGGCCAAATGCCACGTCCAGTGGGCACGAGTGTTCTGGTCAAAGGCCACGCCCAGGGGGCACACTGTGCTCTGGTCAAAGGCCACGCCCAGGGGGCACACTGCTCTGGTCAAAGGCCACGCCCAGGGGGCACACTGTGCTCTGGTCAAAGGCCACGTCCAGTGGGCACACTGTGCTCTGGTCAAAGGCCACGCCCAGTGGGCACACTGTGCTCTGGTCAAAGGCCACGCCCAGTGGGCACGAGTGTTCTGGTCAAAGGCCACGCCCAGGGGGCACACTGTGCTCTGGTCAAAGGCCACGCCCAGGGGGCACACTGTGCTCTGGTCAAAGGCCACGCCCAGTGGGCACACTGTGCTCTGGTCAGGCGCTTGCAGACCACAGACCGGTGGTGCCATCTGAAGAGAGCAGGGACATCTGTTGGCTACCTCCCTTGGCTGGCTCTTGGTCTCCAGGGCCAGAATGGGCCAGAGGTGCTGTTGTTTTGATAGTGGAGAATACCCAGTCTTTTGCTAATGAAACTTTCCTTCAGGAAGTGCGTATCAAGAGGTCATTGCATTTATATTTTGTGTTTGGATATCGCAAAATATAAAAAGTGTTGAAAATCCTAAATAAGAGTATATTAATGAAAGTCGTACTAAAAGCGTTAAGGAGCACAGTGACCTTTCCAAACCTCCTTTTCAAACCCCTGTCATTTCATGGCTGCTTTTGAGCACCGACTGTCACCGTGTTCTTCCGGGAGCAACTCCACCATTTGAGCCTTCAGTGTTTTTGTTGGTACTCTGTTCTTAGATAAGATCTCACCGACTTTTCTAGAGCTGTCCTTAAACTCCCCAGCTCCTCTTGCTTTCCCTCCCTGAAGAGCTAGGATTGGAGATGCCAGCCACTGTGCCTGGATCTGTTGCCTTGCTATCATTTATTCTTCCTTATTTGTCTCCTGGGCAGGGTGGAGGCTGTTGGTAATGTCACAGCGGCAAGGCAGGAGTGGTCAGGAGAGCTCCGGGCTCAGGGACTTGCCAAGACCCCGTGCGCCAGGATGAAGAAGGCAGAGCCAGGCCTGCAGCAGGAACGCTGCCTGTGAAAGGGTGCGGCTGCGGCTGCAGTGGTAGACAAGCCCATCTCCACACCTGCTCATGGACACGGGGGTTCCGTTGCTTCCTGAGCTGCCCAGACCCCACCAGGGGCTGTCCAGGGAGCATCTGCCTCTCTTGGCCCCATTACTGCTTCTCCATTTCTGGGTCTCCTCCGCCCGTCTCTCTGCCTAGACGTCAGGCACAATTCTCTTTTGCTCTCTATCCCGATCTGCCTCCTACCACTGGATGTTTAGAGAATTTGTTTTCTACTGAGCAACTTGGACCTTCTTTATTCCTCTTTCTGGTAACTTACTCCATCCGCCGTCCCTGTGACAGAGAGCCTGAGATAACTCAAACCAGGAAAGATTTATTCTGGATTCCAAAGGATGTCAACTATGGTCCATTGGCTCTTATGAGTGTAGAGAGGACATCATGGTGGCAGCGGTGGGGGAGGAGGGCCTTCTCGTCACGGTGGACAGGGAGCTTCCTGTCTCACCTGGTCTCGCCCCACTCCCTGCTTCCTATCCACCATGAGGAGAAGGAGCTCTTCCTCGACTCTCCACCGGGAGGGCAGGACACCAGGGAGCCCTCTCCGCCGGGGGGGGGGGGGGCAGGACACCAGGGAGCCCTCTCCTCCAGGAGGGCAGGACACCAGGGAGCCCTCTCCTCCGGGAGGACACCAGGGAGCCCTCTCCTCCAGGAGGGCAGGACACCAGGGAGCCCTCTCCTCGGGGGGGGGGCAGGACACCAGGGAGCCCTCTCCTCCAGGAGGGCAGGACACCAGGGAGCCCTCTCCTCAGGGGGGGGCAGGACACCAGGGAGCCCTCTCCTCCAGGAGGGCAGGACACCAGGGAGCCCTCTCCTCCAGGAGGGCAGGACACCAGGGAGCCCTCTCCTCGGGGGGGGGGGCAGGACACCAGGGAGCCCTCTCCTCCAGGAGGGCAGGACACCAGGGAGCCCTCTCCTCGGGGAGGGCAGTACATCCGCAGACTTCCCTGGAGACGCCTCCCCTGCACCTTTGCAAGCACAGTGTCTGCCTTCGTGCCTGCAGGGTGTCGGTACACAGCAACACGCATTTTCCACTCGTCCATCTAGAAGGTTGGGGTGACCCCACACCTTGCTTCCCAATTCTATTAGCAGATTCCATTATGACTTCCCGGAAAATGAGAGGCCCTCACATTCATATCTCCCATGGCTAATTACGATGGGATAGATCAGCACAGTAGAACAATGCATTTTCTTTCGAAATGAGAAACTGGTGCTACTGGGTGAAGAAGGACGTGTTTCTGCATTCACACCTCGAGGGTTTCTGAGAGCTGTTTCTGCGTATCATTGTACGAGTCTATTTCTAATATATAGTAAAATGTTGCTATACTTTCTTTCACATGGATTCATCATCTGTTGGCTCGTGTCATGGAAATCACAAATTCAAGTTTAGGATTTCCCCTCCCCCCAATCCATTAGTTTAAGAAATAGTCTTAGAAGCAGCATGTCATCATTTTAGAGTTAAACAGTTAAACGTTTTTATACAGGAACATCAAAACCATATATGCTTCAAACACCAAACCTTTTTTTTAATGGCTTTCAGATAAAACAATTTATTTATGCAATTAACAACAACATGCAATTTCTAATAATTAGCAGATAATAGTTATCTGCAAAGTACTTTATAAAATTGCCTTTGAACGGCATTTGTTCTGTGGGGAATCATTGAAAATTGACTATAAAATTACCAGAAAGTGGGACTGCATTAACAAGAATTTTCTGTATTCAGTTTCTCTTCAAATTTATGGGCTTGAATATTTGTAAACATTTGGTTTCATAGACAGAAACACCACTACCTCAACTATCTATCAGGAAAAAAAAATCTTATCACATTTCTGTTGTTACAAGATTTTAATTTTCTTTATTTTGACTTTGTCTCCTCTTTTTTT
This sequence comes from Megascapheus bottae, assembly GCF_031878675.1. Classification (NCBI taxonomy): domain Eukaryota; kingdom Metazoa; phylum Chordata; class Mammalia; order Rodentia; family Geomyidae; genus Megascapheus; species Megascapheus bottae. Next base: position 1,036,756 of record NC_143527.1, read on the forward strand.
CCCTCTCTCCAGTAACAAGGGCATTATTTTGTTATTATTTCTTCTTTGAGAATTAAAAAAAATTACTAATACACCATCTTTATTGGTATACATTAGTTCTTTCTAATTTCCTTGCATAAACAATATTATACATTCAGTAATTGTAAAACATTCCTATTAAATGGAACTGTCTTTGAAGAACGGACAATAAAAACATTAAAGGAATATTTTACCGAGGGTTCAGGGCAGCTTGCCCAGGGAGGGGTGTGCCAGCCCACTGTGCCAAAATGGCAGCCTCAAGGGTGTGATGGCTCACATAGGGTCTTTTCTGTTCGTCTGGTTTGGTAACTCTGCTCTAAACACAAAGGCAGGCTCCTGTCTACTGGGATGAGACGGGCTGACCTGGAAAGCGTGTCCCCGTGGCTTGCGGGGACTGGGACGTGTTGGGGAGCCGGTACTCCCGCTCTCGGGAGGTCTGGATGAGCGAGGGGGCCGCCACGCTTATCTGCCAGCCAACTTGCTGAGCGATGGCTGACTCCTGCAGCGTCCTCCACAACACGGGCACCGAAGCCAGGCTGGTGGCCTGGCGCGTGGCGTGAGCCCCAGTTCCAGGGCAGTCCACGGAGGCAGGAACTCACTGCCCACATGGAAGAGGCCCGTCTCAGCACAGCCACACCTGAGGGTGAAGGCGGGTGCTCCTCTCCTCACAGCCGTCCCTGTCAGGAGGGCCACGGAGACCACGGGGCCCACAGACGGACGACAGAGGCCGAGGGCCAACGGGCAGCCCCCCTGAGCGGGCTTCCTGTCCAGAGAGCCTCCATCTACCAAGAAGGCTTCCTGGGCCCCTCGCTGACTGGCATCCATCTGCAGCCCGCCCCACCACACAAGGGGCAGCTTCAAGTTGGCCTGTGTGGCTGGCACCAGAGCAGTTCCACCGGGGGGACCCTGGTGAGACACCAGGGGTTACGGCCTGCAGCGCCTGGCTCCCTGCCAGGCTGCGGCTGGTCTGAGGCTGGATGCTCCCCGTCCTGACCCCTCGCAGGGCCTCCCATCCCATCTGGAATGCGATCTGACCGGCAGATCGCGCTCTTGCAGGCGGGCATCCCCTCAGGGCCTCCGCCAGGCAGGGCGTCTCCCGGGGGAGCCCCTCAGTGGAGTGTCACCTGGAGGACGGTAATGTAGTAGGCACAGCAGGACCACGCTTCGGGCGTCAGACTGCTGACCACTCCTGAGGCCCGGGAGAGCCGTCAGGGCCCGGATGCCCCTTGCAGCAGGGGGATATTGCCCAGGCTGGGTCAGCACCCCGGCTGTCCTGCTGGGTCATGGGAGAGAGGAGGGCACAGACGCCACAGTGTGTGATGGGAGACCCACACGGAATTTCTCTCCCTGCACCTTTCATCACCTGCTCTGCGGGCCTCCACGCTCCGGGTCTGCCGAGGACACAACCTTCACACGGAGCCTGCCTGTGTACCTCGAGCTCTACGTGAATCAGAGGAACTGACCGTCCAGGTCCACACATCCGCAGGGACAGGAAAGGATTGGCCATGGGCAGAGGGCCTGTGACACTCAGCCTGCCACTTGTCTCCAAGGCCCACTCGGCCCGTTGCCTCCTATATCCAGCTCTGCCCTGCTCAGGGTTCCCAGGCCACGTGCAGGACTGGCCCTTCTTCACAGCCCCTGGGCAGACAGCCTCGGACACGACTTGAGTTGTGCCAGCACAGGTCACAGGCGGGAGGTCCTGCGTGAAAGGGGGAAACCGAGGGGGCGAAGGAGAGAAGTTGTGTGCAGCACAGGTGCCTGCCTGGCGTCCCTGCAGCTTTCTTTCTTCATAAGTAAGTTCCTGTACGGAAGGCAGTAAGAAAGGAGGCAGACCAAATGTAAAATGACTTGAAAAAGACAAATTAATGTGTATCTTAAAACGATTATTAGAGGACATCTTGTTCACCTGGGAAGGTCTCGGTGTATGAATGTGTAATTTCGCATAAACGCAAGGGATCCTCTGGTAGTGTTGCTGAGAATCAACATGCAATGTGCTGTTAAAGCTCTTAGCCTGATGAGCCTCCGTGCCGCTCTTGTTCAGTGAATTGGTCCATCAGCAAACGTCTTCTGCCAGTTGGCTCTCAGAGAGGCGTTTGCATCCTTGAACTGCTTTATCATTGAATTGCTATTCCCTAAATTGACGGAGGGCAAATTAATCTTTGATGAATTGACTCAGAGTCCAGTCTTTTGCTAGAAATTTTAATTAAAGTTTTTATTTTGGATAATCGTGGGCTCACATGCCGTGGTAGGAGCGAGTGCAGACAGCTCCCACTCTTGGCCCAGTTTGCTCCATGGCGGCACAGTCCCCGCCCGCAGAACCATCTCAGCACCAGCACAGGGACAGCTGGCCCAGAGCAGCCTGCCTCTGGGCCACCCCCGCTGGCCTCCGAGGAGTCACAGGGCAGAGCCCCTGGTGGATGTGGGTGGGGGCACTAATGGGAGGGGGCGAGTGGAGAGGGGCGGCTCGCCCTCCCTGGGCCAGGGCCAGCTCTCTCCACGCAGGGACGGGTGTGGCGGTCTCACAGGTAGTTTCCTAAGGAGCAGTGGTGGCCCGAACATCCCCAACGGTGTGAGCTACCGTTTACACGCACATTTTTTGTGTTTTGCCAGCATCTGATGATGTCTTCCCTTTTGTTTTAGCTATTTCCATATTTATATATGGCTTTGATATACATTTCCCTAATGGATCATAATGTTGAAATCCTTGCATGTATTTAGTTGCTCTCTGAATGCCTTCTTTTTAAAAATATATTTTATTACCTGTAAGTGTTGTACCATTTAATGAAGGAATTTGTGAATACAAGCACCTTGACCACTGTCATTCCTTTCAAGATTCTCACCCAGCTCTCCTCTACCCACCCCATCCATCAGTTTTCTTAATTTCATAGGCTATATATCCCATTCTTGGCTGCATCTCCCCTCATCTCCGTTCCCCTCGACCCCGCTCCACCCCTTTCAAGTACCTATTCCCTGCTGTTTATTTTGTTGAACTTTGATAAGTAAAGTACCTTTTCATGGTTTTTCTCATTTTGTTTTGGTTGTTTTTTATAAAACCGAATTCTTCAAGTTCTTCCTGTAGGTTCCAATTGCAACTCTGGTGACAATGGCATAGCTTGCACACGTTTTATCCCTACATGTGTTGTGTCTTAGAACTTTAAGCGGGTCTTTCAAAAGTCAAACGTTTTCATTTTGAGGTGGTCTGGATTCTTAATTCTTTCTTTTGGGAATCAGGCTTTTGATGTGAACTCAATGAAATCTGCGGGGTTCTGGAGGTGAAGGTGTTTCCTCATCTCCATCCTTCACCAGTCCCAGACACCAGCCGTGGAGATAACACCCCTCAGGTGGGAGGTCCCTGTGGATTCAGATCCCTCAGCAATAGCATTAATTCTATAAATTGCAGTGAGGCACTTTAGAGTAACTTATCTCGATTGAGCTTAGTGTGTTGTAGCTTTCATTTATTTATTTTAAAGAACTGGGAACTTTCTAAGTTACTGAGTCAGAGCTCAAAAGTTGTTTCTAATACTTGGCATTTTTTATGGCACCTGTAATGAAGTTCTTTGCCTCATCTTGATCTGGGTGGTTTGTCCCTTCCTTTTGTGAGTTGAGCCTCACGAGGGAATGAAGATCTACTCACTGCCCAGGCACCATCTTTTGATGTCATTGCTCTTCTTTGCCAATTTTCTGTTTTGAGTTTTAGCACTTATTTTCCTTTAAAATGTCCCCTAATTTCTTGAGGTAGAGATGATTGATTGGAGAGCTTCCCTCTTGTGCCCTTTACTTTGATATAAGCAGTACGTACTGTACATTTTCCCCTCCGCCCAGGGCACAGATTTTGGTGCATTTGCTTTTCTTCAGTTGCATTCGACTAGTGCTTCCACTTAGGCCCTTGGCCCTTTGGAGCCACAGGCGAGTCCACAACCACCTGAATGCTTCCCCTCGTCTTTCTGCTATTGATTTATTCTCTGAAGTCATTATGGTTGAGAAACGTGCTCTGTATAATATGAATTATTTCATATTGGCTGGGGATTGATTTTGACACGGGATAGGATTGATCTTGGTGAGCGTGGCAGGGGCACTTGAAACGCCACCCGCGCTGTACTGCTGCACCGCTGCGGACGCGAGGAGGTCTGGTGGTTGGCTCTGCCGACCTCTGCCCCCACGGTCCCTAGCAGACAGGGTGCTGCTGTCCCCGGATGTGACCTGGAGATTCGCCTTTTCCCCCCTCTCTGGTTTAAATGTTTGCTCTGTCTCTGGCTCGCTTCCTGTGATTCAATGAGAACCTTGTTTCCTGCAGGCTCATGCTCTCCCCACATGACTCATGGCTTCTGTCAGTCGATGGCATTTTCTCTGAAGTCCACTTACATTTTTGCATAAAGACTAATCTCAGCCGGGCACGGTGGCTCATGCCTAGCTACTCAGGAGGCTGAGATCTGAGGGTTGCTGTTCAAAGCCAGCCTGGGCACTAAAGAACGTGAGACTCTTATCTCCAATTAACCACCAAAACACCAGAAGTGGTGCTGTGCTCAAGGGGTAGGGTGGTAGCCTTGAGATGAAGAGCTCACTACAGCACCCAGGCCCTGAGTTCAAATCCCATGATCCACAAAAAAAGAGATGACTCTCTGCTCTCATAGTCCTCATGGCTATCTTGTTAACTATCCTTAGTGCTTCTTCATCATTTTACTGTTATTTTAAATGAAAAGTGAGTTTTGGGGATGAGCATGTTTGAGATGGGTTTGTAATTTGTTCTGCCAATATCCACATTTTAATCTAGACTATTTGCATTTACGGTAATAATGGGTATGCCACAGTATCATTTCATTGGTTTATTTTTCTCTGTTTAGTTTACGTTTTGTTCCTCTATTTCTCTTTTCTATGGGTTAACTACTTCTAAGGTTTCCATTTTTATTTATTTGTAGTATTTATGGTAGTCAGTGGAAACTAAAGAAGTGCTTTAAAAAAACCACCCTTCCGTGAAGCACTTTTGTGGCACTGTTCTTGTACTTAGTGCCGCCTCAATGGTGGCTGGCCTTTGTGACTTGCAGTATTTCCTCAAAGAGCAGGGAAGGGATGGCAGCCTGACAGCAGTCAGAGGGCCTGGGGAGCAGCGACACAGGGCAGGAGGGCCATTTTCCCATGTGGAATTAGGCCCTTCATGCTCTCCCGTGCTGGGTCTGTGCCCCACCCTGAGACATGACACCTGCCAGGTCCTGAGCCCATGAAGTGGGCCGGACGCCAGCCCCAGGGGGATGTGGACCTTGGAAGCATTCCTTTACCTCTTACAATACCTTTTCCCTCATCTTGAAACTATCTGCTAACTGCACAGAAATGCAGAACGTTATCATCAAAATGTAACACAATTAAACGGAGTGATTAACCAAGAAACTTGTCATGTTATACTATCGAGCATCCTTAGGATGTTTATGTATTTAAGGATATAATGGAAAAATTATCTGCAGAGAGTGTGAATATCAATCTTGTCCTTGAGCGTGTACGAATAAGAAAAGAATGCTCTCTATACCATCATGAACTCGCGGATTATGTAAGAAAATGGCCAGAGGCTGAGGTTCTGACCGGGCCGAGGGTCCGGCCGAGTGTCTAGTCTTGCGTTAGCCACCCTTTCACTCTAAGTAGAAAAGGCTGTCAGGGGGAACAGGAGCTTACAAAGAAAGAAATCAGTACGGTGGGACTAATGCGAGGATCAAAGGAAGACAAATTGCACCGTGAATAATAGGAGGAGAAGACTGCAACGGTGTGCATTAGCCCACAGAGCAAGAGCTGCCGGGGAGGCTGACAGAAGAAGACCCGGGTTCAGGTGGTGACGGATGCGCCTCTGGTGTCTTTCCACCTGAGTGCAGATGAGCTGCTCTCTAGGGAGCTGGATTCCGAGGAGGGGCGGCCGGGAACGACGCTCCCCCTAGGCTGCCTGTTCGGTGTTGACATGGGATCCTACCAAATTTTTGCCTGAAGTATTTATGAAGGCAAAAACGAGGTGGTGTTTGAAGGACATGCACCTCGTGTGAGAAGCAAAACAATACTACTTCTCAGGAAAGGAAGGAGAGGGACAGATTTCTGTAGAGACTCAGCGTGGCTTGTGTGGACGAGCCAGAGAGCAAGCTGGCTGAAGGCGCAGCTGGCTGGGCTGGTCTGACGGAGGCAGCGAGCTAGCTGAAGACCAGTGCTCAGAACATGCACCCAAACTTGAAATGGTCACTCAGGGGACCCATGCTCAGGGACAGTGGGCAGTCCACCAGCACAGAGGATCTGTGAGGGGACTACAGGCTCATGCAGAGGCGGACAGGGAGCGAGGGAGCCCTCAGAAGGCAGGGGTGGACGTGGGGGCTGGTAAAGCTGCAGCAGACCTGCTTCTGGGCGGAGGAGCCCTTGAACTCAGGTCTGCGTGTACTTGCAGGGGCTCTGATGAAGGCGGCAGGCCCTGCTCTCCTGAGACGTGCCTTCTGGCTCATCCTGCACTGCACAAAGGCCTCTGAACCCATCGTCCTTGGGCAGGTCCCGGGCCTCCATCCGTGGCCGAGAATGCCTCAGGGACAAGGTCATGGCAGAGTGGCACGGATTGGAGGTGAGCTCGGTGAGGGACCCATGCCAGGCCCTCCCGCCCAGGTCGGGAGGGGCTCTGGGACCCCCTGGCAGGGCCAGGACTATGGCCGGCCAGGAGTCAGAGGCCTTTCCGGAGAAGATGGTTCACCACACCAGTAAAGCAGCTCTTGTTTTGTTGACTGTTCTTTGAAACTCCTTGTTAGGAGATGTCCTCCTAAGGAAGAGTTTAATAATGCAATAAAGGGGAAAGAAGACGAGTTCCTCCGTGAGCCTCGTCCTGCGTGAGGAGTCTGACGTGTTCAGTCAGGATGGTTTTCTTTCTCTACCTGCATCTTTTCTGCACACTCATGATTTAAAAGTGCCGAGATCACCACACTTGTGGCGCTGCAGCACACTCCATGGCACACTCAGCATCGGTGCAGCGATGCCTAGTTGAGCTCCTGTGATGGGAATGAGCCCAGGCCACACTGGGGGCCCGAGAGGTCACAGCCTGCCGGGGACACCTGACCGTGGACAGTGAAGTTTCTCTTCTGCACTCAAGGTCAGTGGGAAGGGGCGGCCCTGAACACCAGGAGAGCCTTCTCTTGGGTTTCGATCGAGTGGGCCCGCAGGGGTGTGTGGCAGCCAGGAGCCCCGCGGGCCACGCCAGCCCTGGGGCTCCCCTCGCTTCTCTTTGAGGGACGTGCACAAGCCACCAGACACTTGGTAAATAACATTGACGGGCCTCTACCTCGGGATCGAAGTTGGTGCAGACAACAAATCAAAGTCCAGTGCGCGGCTGAAATCAGCACTTGCCACACAGGACACAAAACAGAACCCTGTCTCTCCTTCCACAGAGCTCCACGCTTCCACAAACGCACGACCAGAGGCACGAGGGGCAAAACAGCTTTCCAGCGAAGCTGTGTGGTCACTCCCAGCACACAGGCAACGCCACATGCGTTGTGACGGGGAGGTCTGTGTCATGGCTCCAGTCTTGCTCTCACGGCAGGGCCAGCTGTCCTGTCCTGCCCCAGGTGTGTGGTGGAGGCGGTACCAGGCTCTGATTTCACAGGGTCACTGCACTCCCTTTGACTTACTGCACGTAACTTCTACTGACTACGGTGACTGTCATTTCTGATGCTCCCTTAAGCACTGGGTGTTGTGCTTTCCCACTCGGTGGCCTTAGAGGAGGGGAGAGAAGGGTGTGGAGGAGGGGATGGGGGTGTCCTGACACTGGGGGAGCAGGGCTGGGGGGCCATGGACCCCTGGTGAGAGTCGTGTGACCTTCGACGCTCCCGTGAGGGGGGTGGGTCCAGTGGGAGGCAGATGGGTCCACCACAACCCAGCTCCTCACTGGATCCAGGACCAGGGTGAGAGTCGCATACCTCAGGCTTGGATGACAGTGGCTCTGTCACAGATCTGGGTTAGAGATCTGAGGAAGACACCTGACAACTGGGCTCACAGATGGCAGCCGCGGGCTGGGTCCATTGGCTCAGCCTCCTTCCGTCCCTGAGAACTGAGGGGGGTGCAGACACTGAAGAAAGAGGAGGAGCGGGGGGCACCCCGTGGGGGGCTTGTGGGGGTCACGGAGGAGTAGAGGAGCAAAGCTCTCAGAGGTCCAGACCGGCCTGAAGTGCATACACTTCATGTAGCTTGTGAGCTAAAGCACCAGAGAGTCTGTAATGGGATAGAGCTGGATGGACAGACGGAGGAGCAGAAAGCCGAGTATAGGCAGATAGGTAGGTAGGGAGATGCGTAGAGCGGTGTATAAAGAGCTGGAGAGGCAGGTGCATGGTGGATAGATGGAGGGACGGGTGGGTGGACGGGTGGACAGATAGATGCATTAGGAAGAGCTGTGCTGCGAGCCTACTTCATACCCTACAGAGTGTGTTGTCTCCGTTGCGGAGAGCTCGTGGAGCGGGGATACTACCCACGTCTGTGGGGCGATACGGTGTGAGGTCCCGGAGCGGGGAGGACAGGAGGGAGGTGGCAGGAAGGGACGGCCTTGCTGTGGTGAGCACTCAGTCCACGGGGCCCTGTCGGCTGCATGGCGCTGCCATGTACTTTCGTGTTCTCTTTAGAATCAAAAAAGAATAATGTTAATTCGTCCCATAAAGGATTTTATCATAACCCTACATTTTACTAAAGTTATTCTAATGATCAATTAACACGAAGTCATTTACATATAAATTTTAGACTAATCTCGTCTCGTAGAAGCTTTCAGAGGGAAGATGAATCAAGCAATATCATCCCCCTTCACAGAAGGAAAAAATCCAGATGGAGCGTGCTGAGGAAACACGGCAAGCTATGGCCGCAGCGAAAGAAGCTTGGCTGCTGACCCTGGGTTTCTGGCCACCACCAAAGTCCCCTCTCCCGACCTGCAGTGACATTGTGGCTGTTTCAGCCACAGGCAAATTGGTACAAAATGTTGGAAGTCCTCCATTAGAGGAGCCTGTTCATTAGGTACAGGAGCAATGGCACTCTGGTATTATCATATTCTACTGTACCAACAAATGGCGTAATTACCAACCCATCCCGATATGAGAATTCCAGAGAGTTCAGAGGGGTCACATGTCTAATTGAAATGGAATATTTAAGCGAAATTGCTTGTGCACTCCTTCAATATTATTGAAGTCCTAATAAATACATTAAAAGACTGTTAGCAAAAGTACTTCCTGCTGAAGAGTGATCATCTACAGAATGCCATTAGCTCGTTTTGTAATATGCAGAGAATGTTGTTTCAAGCTAATTAAGTGCCATGCATTTTTGATGGCATTTAACAATATGTGGTTAATTATTATATGCGGGGTTTGTTGTATAGCATTAATTATGATGAACTCATTTGGCTTTTATAAGGACGCGAGTACAGTGACCTGGGGGTACAGGGCTCAGGATGGTTTATTGAAATTTAGATTCAAATGAGTGAATTTGGGAGCTTTCTATGGCAATGTGAAGAATCTTCCACAAAGGTTGTCAGACTGGGTCAGCGCACAGAGAGGACGGAACCGTGTCTGTAGGTTAGACGTCCTTCTGAACCCACCTCAAGCCCAGCATCACCCTGCAAATCACAGAGAAAGCACAGACCCGTTTTCCGAGAGGCACTGTCCAGGAGGGATGGGGGCTAAGGACTCCGGGATCACAGGTCCCGGGAGAGGCTCACCCTGGTGAGCCTGGGCATGGAGGGCGGTAGCGTCCCCTGGGTCCTGAGTGTCCTTAGGTGTGGCTCAGGCTGGAGCCCTAGGAGGACAGGCAGAGGACCTGGGGCCAGCCGAGGAGTACAGACGGGGGACCCCGGCCAGCCTGCACCCTAGGGTTGGCATGAGATGGGCTCCGGGAGGCTGGGTGGCTGGGGGGAGCAGAGGCAGGACAAGCTGTTGCAGCTGCTGACATGGATTTGGCCCGCTCTGCCGTTGCACATGCTTTCTGTAGAAGCCTTTTGTTCATACAGTACATACGTGTAATTAAAGGTTAGTGATTTCTAGCCATTTGTAGTGTAATAAACTTTTCATCAAGATGCCGCTTAGCTCCGGAGCAGCAACTGTGAGAAGTGTGTGACAGAAGCAAAGCCACTGGCTGGGTGGGTGGAACTGCCAGGCCTGTGATGCTGCTCCATCCCTGATGCTCCGAACTCCACTGGCCCCTGGAGGGAGCCTGCACCTGATCTGAAATAGTCACCTGAGTCAGGCGGAGGTGGGGGAGGGAGGCGGAGGCGGGGGAGGGAGGCGGAGGTGGGGGAGGGAGGCGGAGGCGGGGGAGGGAGGCGGAGGTGGGGGAGGGAGGCGGAGGTGGGGGAGGGAGGCGGAGGCGGGGGAGGGAGGCGGAGGTGGGGGGTGGGAGAAAGGCAGAAATGGGGACGGACTGGGATCCAGACCACTTGACTGTTCAGTGGTGGGGAAGGGCGTGCAGAGATGAAAGGCGCTGTGCCCCAGCAGAGCCCGGCCCCTCATGGCCGCCCAGACCCCTTTTTCCAGCCTCACCCGAGAACCGCCCCCCACACTGAAGGCTCATTCTTCGCTGTTCACTCAGCTCTCGTAACATTGCACTTTCTTTTTTTTCCATATATTTTTTATTGTAATTAATAGAAGGGTTACATGATATTTGCCAGATAGAAGGTGCATTAATTCACATACATTGGTACCCTCTCACCTGTCTTGGTCCAAAACATTGCACTTTCTATCCCTATGTAGGGAAATGACTGCATTTTTAGTTTCAAAGGAGTTCTGCTCTGGAGGACAAGCAATAAACACACCCGCATGAAAAGATTCTGTCCCTGGAACATGAAACTTTCTCCTAGGACAGCAACAGCAACAACACATTGCTTCTTGAGGATTGTGTATCATTTACTTTTCGCCAAAGAACCCTTCTGCCCGTAATGCAAACGTTTCCTTTTAATTAAAATTTCCTTTCAGTTGTCAGAAAATATGAAAGGCCTGATCCCCTCCTGAGAGCACAGCAGAAAACAAGGGGTGTTTTCTCCTCACCGTGAGGAGGCAAGCGTGTCAGCCGACTCCGCAGAGCTGTGCCACCCGTTTCCGCTCTTTAGAATACACGCAAAGTGGGCCTGGATGCTCTCGCCCTCTCCACGCCAGCGCCTGGCGGGGCCTTCCAAGCTCCATCTATGCCTCCATCCCCAGCATCTCACACACCAGCACCCTCTCAGAGGGCGGATCCCGCCCACGGCGAGGGGGGAGCAGGCAGGAGCGCTGTTTGCAATGTAGCTAAATGTATTACAATAAATTTGCTTTCTCTGTGCTGTGGAATTGGAGCCTATGAGATGGTGGACAAGAAAACTGATACCACTGCTTATCTTCCCAAAGCTAGGGGTGTTAGGAAGCCTAGTAATTGAAAAATGGATAGCATTGATATTTGAACCTTTTTATATAACCTTTGAGGTGTAAGCCTTTGGGGGAATAAATTGCTTTTTGTAACAAGAGTAACGTCAGATCCCATATTTAGAAAGTGTGCCCCTAATTCATTTTCAGACGGGGAGACTCATGTTGTCTTGTTGGGAAAAACATTGCAAAATGGATTAAGCTTCACCCTGGAGAGATGATAACCTGATATAAATAACTGCAGGCTGATCTGTATTAGTTACTGAGCAAATATTGCCAACGAGGACAGGCGTCCTTCAGTGGCGATTGATCTGGGCTGAGCCGTCAACCACACCGTGGCATTGGGGTGTCTGGGTCTCGGGCCCTTCTTATAGAACGGGCGAGGAGGAATGAACGCACTGTGTAAGTGCCGCTTCCTTGGGCTCTGGCGAGCGTGGGTGGGCAGTCCTCACAGACTGTGGACCTGACCAGCAGGGGCAGGGCCCTCGGCTGAAAGCCTAGCCTGCCTGGGCGTCTCAGGTTCCGAGGAGCCGGCGGGGCTGTGTGGCTCAGCAGTTCTGTAATCATGGATAATTCACTCACGGTGACACCGGTACCTGGCCTGTCATGGGATCCGGCATATACTGTAACTCAGCAAGAGCAGAGAGCGGGACAGGGTCGGCTCCGACCACTGCGCTGGGGAACAGACCCAGGTCCCGGAGGCAGAGGATCTGGCGGGGTTGCTGCCACAAGAACCACACAGGATTTAGAAGTGGTGCCAGGCTCAGATCCACTCCAGTTTTCACCTCCCCCGCCCCCCAAGCTGCTTGTTTCATGTCGGGAATCCCTGCACACTTGCATTTCATTCTCCCCTCCGTGCAAACGTGGTCCAGATGCTTCCGTGAGGACTCAGAGGCCGTCTTCCCCACGCGTCTCCCAGAAGCCTCCCCGGCCCGTGCACCTGCCACAGCAAGCAGAGGAAGGAAGCTCTGAGGAGTGTGTGAGCCACAGGCCACGTGCCCAGAGGGAGGGATCTGTCATCTTAATCTCTTCCCCCCCCCCCTCGGTGGAGTGGCAGCCACTGCTCCACGCCCAGGACAAGAGCCATAGGAACCAGCGGAGGCACTGGGCCTCGGGAGCTTGTGCACAGAGAGCAGAGATGTGCTTCTCATCTGGAGTGAGGCAGATCTGATCACAGGACCCTGCCCAGCCTGTCCAACCTGACATGTGCGGTCTATGTGCTGACAGGAGAGGCCGGTGAGGCTCCTGGGGCAGGTGCTGCAGGGAGCTGGCGTGACGTGACCCAGCAGGCCTCTGAGCTATGTTTTCTCCTAGGTAAGCCCATACTGCTTAGATAAAATAGTGATAAATCCATCTCTCTTGCACCAATTAAAGTTGCAAGTCATTGCTGAAAACCAATTGCTTCAGTGTCTCAATTAAGATTTTTAAAAATAAACCTCTCATCTTGGAATATTTTCAGAGCTACAGTGTAGCGGCGTCTTAGGCTTGTTGCATTGCTTGTCTGTGTGTGAGCCAACACTGAGCCAGGACTCCTGACTGGGCCCCCAGCGACCCCAGTCACCTGAAGCCCTCTTCCTGCCTGGGCCCGTCAAGGCCACCACGCTGCCCTTTGTGGTCCCCGCCCCAGCTGGCTGTCAGCTACTGCAGCTTCTCACACTCTCCTGGCCCTGGGTGGCCTGACAGCTTTGAGAGATGTCCACTGGGATTCAGACCCTTTGACTTTGCCGGACACTTTTTGAGTTGATAGAGGTCGCAGGGGTGAGTGGTGAGGGCCACACCCCATTAGGGGTTCACCCTGTCCTTGACTGACCACCGACTGCTGTGGAGGCCACTGTGACGCCGGCAGGCCAGGGCGGCCAGAGCTCACCCGTGAGGGGGGCAGGCAAGCCCGGCATCGGAGCCCTCGCTGGGGCACGGCACACATGTGCACACGAGAAGCACGCTTGGAGCACGCTCGGAGCACGCGTGCACCCCGGAGGAGAATGGCTTTGTCTCGTCCCCTCATTTACCTAATCATTTATTTGTCTTACTTTTGAGTTTCCGATATTTGTTATATTTTTACAGCTCTTCCAGTTGGCTCTTGGATTCTATGGCTATGTTGTCATCAGGGTGCGTGTGTGTGTGTGTGTCTGTGTGTGTGTGTGTGTGTGTGTATTCACACGCCTACTTTCTGCCACTGTAAGATACTTCAGACTCATCTAGTCTTAGAATTAGCCATTCCTCTAAGGACTCCTGGCACCCAGAGAAACTGAGTCCCCATGCCAGGGGTAATGGAGCCTTACTTGCAAACCTTGGAACCAACACTGACAGAGCAGGCAGCCCCAGCCTTGGGGCCCATCTGCTTCTGATGGGGACCAGCCCTGGGGCCAGGCATGCGGGCGTCTCTGTGGCTTCTTACCTTTGCTGTGGGGATGGCAGAAGCCTGGCTCGGGGCGGGGCTGCAGGTATGGAGCCTGCACACAGAGAGTCTTCAGACTTCCCTGTGGGCGCCAGTGGTGGGAGAGAAGCTGCCTTCCCAGGGGTCCCTGGCCAGATGGGCACCTGAGAGGACCCTCTTGGAGACAGAGAGACTGAGACCCAAAGGTGCTGCCTGTGCTGCTGCCACCTGTGGGCAGGTGTCTGCGGCTGTCCTGGCAGCCGGGAGCACCATGCCGGGCATTCCGCAGGCTGGCCAGGCTGGCCCCGGCTGCTCTGGGGACCAGGAGCTGGACCCGGCCAATCTCCTGCCGCCCTCAGCTGCTGGCGTCTCCCATTGGCCTCACCCCCTCCCCGCATTCCTGCGTTTCCTCGCTCTTTTCTCGTAGGATTTGACACCCTGGTAAATGACCTTGTCTTGAAAATATCTCTGGAGGTTTCTGCTTCTCTGATGAACCATTGCTTTATTGGTTTTGTGTTATTAGAGTCATACTTATTATCCCAGGAATAATAATGTAAACATAAGAGCAGGTTTTGCCTCCAGCCAGGCCTCTGCCATGTGGTGTGTGGCTGATTCCCCCGCACAAAGTTGTCCTACATGGGCTGAGACGCAGATTTCCAAAATTATTTGGTTGCCTGTAGGTTCACCGTGCCCCAGACAACCTATCTGATGGAAAAAGGGCCTAACCTCTTCATACAAGCCGTTATATCACAGCACTAGGACTGTGCGCTGGCCATTTGCAGAGGCAGGAGCGGCCACTGCCTGGTGGCCCTGGCACAGGCGGGCTGGGTGACAGGTGCACACCCCACACAGATGCAGCCTCTGGCCTGGAGCAGGGTCGTCTGGACGCGTCCTCTGCCCGGCAGCTGTTGCTGAGCCATCTGGAGAGGCGAGGTGAGGGTCCTGCGTGGGGAAAGCGAGGCGGGTCGGGGTGATTCCAGCCAGGCAGTCGTGGGGGGCGCAGTGCGGATCTCTTGGAGTTTGGCAGAGATCCATTATGTTCCTTATATATTTTTATAACTCTGAAATAAATCTCAGCGTGGCTTCCAGATGGTGCTGGGGTGAATTCTGAGTGAACACTCTTCTCGGCATGTGCTCGACTGCCGACTTCAACACTGCAAACAGCTACCACTTCAGTTTTCTTCTCTAGAGCACACAAAGCCCCCCCAAAAAATCTATGAAATAAACGCACTGTTTTACCCCCCTGACTCATGGAATTTGCTCCTGGAAACATGTTCCAGGCCTTTAGCTCATCAGGGGAAAGGGTCCCAGCGGCGCCATGCCACTTGTCCCACCTCCCTGACCAGGACACGAGTGAGAGACCCCGGACAGGAGGAATGACACACACACAGCACGCGCACCATAGTCCAGCCTCGGTGGGGAGGGCTGCTCTGGAAGTGGAGTGGTATGTTTGGAGAATGTCTGTGCACGCATGCACGCGTCTGTGTGTGTGTGTGTGTGTGTAGTCACATAGTCCCCTCGTGCACTATTTTCTCTTCTGAAAACATGACATCATTCGGTAGTCACTTTCTGAATTAGAATTTCCCAAGGTTCCCAAGTAAGTTCAAAGAGTCCTTCTAAAGGTTAACTCATTGTTTATGGTATTTCCTTTGAGGCCCTGAGGCCTTTGCTCTGGGTGTGGCCTGACTAGATAGGCCACAAGTCCTGTCTGGCCTGCACAGAGCACCTGTCCTTCCATGCTCTGGTCTTGTCTTTCATCTTGACCCAAATGTTGAAACCTCTAAGAATGCCTGTGGCAGGCAGGGTTGAAGCTAGACATGGCTTTCTGCCCTGGGCCTGACATGGCTGTCCTCTCGCTGCTTTCTCTCCTATGATGGCCCTTGGCCTGCACCTTGAGCTCCAATGGTGATTCCGCTGCAGCTTGGGCAGTTTCTGCTCCTTGTGTGTTCTCTCTACTTGTTGAGCATTCTCGGCTCGTTGGGTGTTCTGGGTTTGCTGGTCCCCGACGGCTGACGGTTCCTTCTTCAGCTTTCATATGCGCTTGCAGGGCAGAACTTTCCTTCAAGATTCCGCTCAGGCTCCAGATCGTTGGAAGCCCCTCCTCTCGCCCCGCCCCATCGGCCCCCACGTTAGAGTCTGCCGGTCACCTTCACTCATTCATTGCTTTTTTTTCTCTGTTCCATTTTTGACATTCACCCAGCAGCTCCAGAACTCATCGGCTCTCCATTCTGTGTAGCTTTCCATCATAGGCATTTTCCAGAATGGACTGACTTTTCTTGCAGTAGAAAGGAATGGGGACAATTCAAATTAATGGAAAATAGTGTTGTGGGTGCTCGGGGTGCATTTTGGACAAGCATAGGGCCTGGGTGTGGCATGTGGGGTACAGCAGCTCCTCGGAGGCCTGAGATGTCTGGAAAGACCCTGGAGGGTGGCACCCGCTGTCTTTCAGGGGCCTCGCAGCCCAGGTCACACCAGACAGCTGAGTTATACTGGGAAGGCTGGGTCATCACACTGGGCAGGCCGGGTCATCACACCAGACAGCCTGGGTCATCACACCAGACAGCCTGGGTCATCACACCAGACAGCCCAGGTCATCACACTGAGCAGGCCGGGTCATCACACCAGACAGCCTGGGTCATCACACCAGACAGCCTGGGTCATCACACCAGACAGCCCGGGTCATCACACCAGACAGCCCGGGTCATCACACCACACAGCCCGGGTCATCACACCAGACAGCCCGGGTCATCACACCACACAGCCCGGGTCATCACACCACACAGCCCGGGTCATCACACCACACAGCCTGGGTCATCACACCAGACAGCCCGGGTCATCACACCACACAGCCCGGGTCATCACACCAGACAGCCTGGGTCATCACACCAGACAGCCTGGGTCATCACACCACACAGCCCGGGTCATCACACCAGACAGCCCGGGTCATCACACCACACAGCCTGGGTCATCACACCACACAGCCTGGGTCATCACACCACACAGCCCGGGTCATCACACCAGACAGCCTGGGTCATCACACCACACAGCCTGGGTCATCACACCAGACAGCCCGGGTCATCACACCACACAGCCCGGGTCATCACACCACACAGCCCGGGTCATCACACCAGACAGCCTGGGTCATCACACCGGGCAGGCCGGGTCATCACACCAGACAGCTTGGGTCATCACACCGGGCAGGCCGGGTCATCACACCACACAGCCTGGGTCATCACACCACACAGCCCGGGTCATCACACCACACAGCCCGGGTCATCACACCAGACAGCCTGGGTCATCACACCAGACAGCCCGGGTCATCACACCGGGCAGGCCGGGTCATCACACTGAGCAGGCCGGGTCATCACACCGGGCAGGCCGGGTCATCACACCAGACAGCCTGGGTCATCACACCGGGCAGGCCGGGTCATCACACCAGACAGCCCGGGTCATCACACCGGGCAGGCCGGGTCATCACACTGAGCAGGCCGGGTCATCACACCGGGCAGGCCGGGTCATCACACCGGGCAGGCCGGGTCATCACACTGAGCAGCCCGGGTCATCACACCACATAGCCCGGGTCATCACACCGAGCAGGCCGGGTCATCACACTGAGCAGGCCGGGTCATCACACTGGGCAGGCCGGGTCATCACACCGAGCAGGCCGGGTCATCACACTGGGCAGGCCGGGTCATCACACCGGGCAGGCCGGGTCACACCTCTTCACTGACCCGGCGTGACAGCCTGCAACCCACTTTCCATTTAGGAAGGTACTTCCTCGGCTCCATTGTCGGTGTCTTTTCAATTTAAGATGGTATAGCAAATGAGATTTTTAAAGTTGCCTCCTTTCATTATCTGTAGTTGGGAAGTAGTCAGGCCATTCTTGAACTGCTGTTGGTTCTAGTAGTAATTATTTAGTCTCTTGAACCCAAATGTCCCCTCTAAACAACACATTATTGCCATCCTTTCACATTCCTAAAACGTTTCTTATCTTTATTGACAGATTGCCATTGCATTTTGTATAGGGTACAAAATATATGTGTGTATGTGCATATGTATGTGTGTATACACACACATATAGAGAGAATATATCTATATTTATGAAGAGACAGACAGACTGAGAGAGAGAAAGAGAAAGAGGGCCACTGGGAATTGAAAAGTGAGGGAGACAGAAATGTTGAAACCAGGGCCTCAGGTGTGTTGAACACACTACTTACTTACCTACATCTCCAGACCCTTAAAATGTTTTCTCCTTTTCTCTGAGTCTCACCAAATTTTTCAGATTTCCCTAGAACCGTGTAGCCCAGGCTGGCCTTGAACTTGAGATTCTTCTGTCTCAGGAGATTCTCCTGGCTCAGCCACAGGGGTCCATGGGGTCACAGGTCCTATCCCCTCCCGCCCTTGCATGTGATTTTCTTTTTTGCCCGTCCTGGGCTTGAGCTCAGGGCCTGAGCACTGTCCTTGGACTTTCTCAAGGCTAGGGCTCTACCACTTGAGCCTCAGCACCACTTCCGGCTTTTTCTATGTATGTGGCACCGAGGAGTCGAACCCGGACCTTTGTGCATGCTAGGCAAGCACTCTACCACTAGGCCAAACTCCCGGCTCTTGCATGTGATTTTAAGGAGTACTGGGGGAGGCTTTGCAATGGTGGCTGTTGTTTAATGGATTAAAGATCTCTCTCTAGTCTGCCTAGTTTTGTTATTTCATTTATTTTTCGTGCTGGTCCTGAGACTTGAACTCGGTGTCTGGGTGCTGTCCCTGCGCTTCTTTGGCTCAATGCTAGTGCTCTACCACTTGAAAAACAGATCCCCTTCCAGCAGAGCTGGGGTGCTCTGGCCCCTGGGCGAGGCCCCCGCGGTCCTCGGTCGAAAGCCCACACCCTGCGGGCAGGCAGTTGGACTCTTAGCTACGTTTTGTGTGCCCTCCGTGTCCTCAGTTCTTGTCTTCGGTTCTAATGCCGGTGAACAAGGAAGTGGATGCTTGGCTGTGCTCTGCTGAGATAAGCTTGATGGCCACATTTTCTTCTGAGCAGGAATTACGGTTCATGGAAGTTTGCTCACTGTCCTAGTCTAAGCCGCCCAATCCCTATTGTGATTTTCTTTTGTTGCCTTATGAGTTATGCAGAAATATGTTAAAAATTCCAAATTAATGCCTGCTTGATACCTTTTAATAGATTACCTGAAAAACGCGATCACTTCTTCAGTAGTTACCGAGACGGACCTTAATACATAAGCATTTTTAAATATTCCTGTGTGATGAAAATAAGTGCTTTTGTCTAGTTGTTGAGTTCAGTGTGGCACCAGCCGTGCATGTAGACTTATGTCCTCAGCGCACAGTCTCCTACTCACATAGCTCGTAGCATTGATGAAATTAGAATTCCCATTCTATGTGGAATTTGGGGACATATACTACGCTTGCTTTCAGTGGTTTACCTTAAATACTTGGTAAGAATGGTTGCCCTAGAGAATTATAAATATCAGCAGTAGCCCCTCTCGTCCCCGGGGTCCCTGGGAATTGATCAGTTCTGAGTTCCTGGGCTCCGAGCCTCCCCTCTAGCGCTTTCCTTCTGCAGTTTTCGTCCTGGTGTTTGGGGCTTTTCAGGGGAGTCCATCTGCCGATGAATTCTCTGCTGCCATTTCCTCCTTCAGTCTCTGGTGGGTACTTCTGGTTTTTATTTCTCCCCAAGGTCTTGGGTTAGTGGGAAGTCGTCTCAGCCCTCGTGGACATTCATTTCAGGCTTTGTATTTAATTTCCCTCGGGCAGGGGGAACTGTAGTTCATCCTCGTGAGGGTTAAGTGTGTGTGGACGGCCTGTCTCCCACGTGGCCAAAGCTCCGGTTTCCCGTGGGCCGTTCCTCTAGAGAGCCGGCCTTCCTCACGGCCTTGCTGGGCTGTGTTATGCCTGCGTGGCCGTCCGTGTGCACGCTTCTTTTGGTGCTGTTCCTCTACAGTCTTCTGTTCTCACCTGGACGAGTCTCCTCCTTTTGTCCTCCTTGTTTCTCTGTCTTGGTAAGAATCGTCGTTCCACTGAGCTGTTGACGCTCACCTCCGAATGCCCTCTCTGTGCTCTCCTCTGCGAGGCCATCTTTCCCACGGCCAGCCAGCTTCCCACGGGGCTCAGGAGACTGGAAGCCGCAGGAGGGCAGGCCAGCCGCACCGCTGGCCATTCTCACCTACTTCCTCCAGGCCGGTCAGCTGCTGGCAGAGCCGCCAGCGGTGTGCAGCCTTCCCGAGGGAGCCCGGGAGCCCAGGTCCAGCTGGCCCCTCTGGGCAGCACTTCCGTCAGAGGAGTGACGTCCCCGTCCCTTCCTGACAAGCCTCTTCCCGCGACCTCCGGCGAGAGGGTGGTGGCTGCCTCCAGACCAGCCTTCCCTGCCTGAGACGCATTTCCACTGCCTGGCAACCTCCGTGTTGTGACTCGTAGTTCTGCCGGTGCTGAGGCTTGAAGCTGGGGCTTGTGCTTCCTAGGCGGCCCTGACCCGCCTGACCCCACCCCTAGGCTGGTCACTCCGTTTTCTCTGTTGGTGACGCTGATGGTTGAACTCTCTCGTGTCCTGGGTTGAGGACACCATGCTTTTCCCAGCCTGCGTCCTCGTGAAGCCTCAGCTCTCTCACCCGGCTCACCTCTGTGTCCCGCAAGCCTGTCCACGAGGCAGTTACCCAGAGCCGGGCTGACATGAAGGTGGTAGCTCGAAGGGGCGGCCACACGCTGTACGCAGGGGAACCTCACCCGAAGCCCCGCTGGCATTGTTCCCAGGGAGTAGAACCCGTGTGCACAGCCTCCCGGGCCTGCTGAGACACGCAGTGCAAGTCCCCCGTTGCCAGACATCTCTGGGGAGGGAGAATCTGTGGACTTGCTCGGTGGCCTGAGATGGGGAGCACAGAGCAGGAGGGGGCGTCCTGCACGCCTGCCTGGCAGCAGGCAGTGCGAGCACCCTGGAAGGACAAGGTGAAGAATCCCCGAGGGCGTCCCGGAGGAGCGGAGGAGCACAGCCAGCCCCTCAGCCTCCGGTCCACGCCGAGCACCCCTGGAAGGACAAGGTGAAGAATCCCCGAGGGCGTCCCCGGAGGAGTGGAGGAGCACAGCCGGCCCCTCAGCCTCCGGTCCACGCCGAGCCCAAGCGGGGCACAGCCCAGACCTGACGCGGCGTGAGGAGCCGCTCGAGTACGAGGCAGTGTTCAAAGCTCAGTGAATGGGACGATGAGGAGAGGCTTTCTTTCTCCTCTGCGTAAAAGAAAAAATTAAGCTACACAATTGGGTTACATAAAGCCGTGGTGCCTTCTCCCAGCTCACCGGATGTTGGCGGACGCAGAAGGCCCCGTGCTGGCCTCCGGCTCCGGGTGTGGAGCAGGGGCTGAGCCATCAGAAGAGCACGGACACCTGGGACAAGGGCGTCCCGTCCCCATTCCCCCGGCCAGCGAGGCTTCTCAGCCCGCTCCTCCCACACGGCGCGGCAGGTGGAGATTTGCATGGCAGGCAATCTTTAAAGTGTCAACTTATAGGATAATTTCCCACCTGAAGACCTAGAAAGCGTCTGTGTTTTCTTCCACACTGAAGTTGGTCAGCTTTTCAGTATTAGAAAACAATGCGCTTAAAAATAAAGGAAAACGTTGGGAAGCTTGAAACGACTGCTCCAGACGCTTGTGTCTCCGTGGCGAGGCCTCTGTGCAGACCAACCGCAAGCCAGAGCTGCGGGCGCCGGGCTCTCGGCTCCCAGGCGGTACTCCCCAGCCCATGCATCCATCCACTCGGCTAGGTCCCTGCCTCCTCCTGCAGACAGAGGTTGGGGAATAATTAGAGCTCCTTTCTACGATTGACCAAGTAGTTTTTAAATTACTTTGGTGAACAGCTCATAATTTTATAAAGACAGTCGAAAATGTTATCCTGTGACTATGATTTAAGCCCCTAAATTGTCTCTATGTCTTAACCACTAAGGAAGATGGATGATTTTATATATCGCCAGAAAAAGGAGGAGGGTTTTGAGATAAATATTTCAGGGTCTCTTCCCTCAAGATTTAGAAATTCTAATGAGCACCGGCTCCCAACTCTGCCCATACTTTCCACCAGTGTTTCAGAGGAGGCCTTGACCTCTAACTCAGCATGGACAGGCGGGCAGACAGACAGACAGACAGACAGACAGACCGTGTGGCACTGGTGCTTGTGAGGAAGATCAGTGCTTCTCAATCACCCAGGGACAGAGGACAAGGCTGAGTGTGTGTTCTGCCTGTGTCCATGCCTATGTGCATGTGTGCGTGTGCGTGTAGGTGTGTGGAGAACCAGGCCAGAGAAGCCCTGGTGGGGTTGTGTTAGGTGAGCAAGCTGCAGGCCAGGCTCAGTAGAGGGGGTGCCCTGGGGCCAACTCTGAATTTTATGCACCCCGAATTATGAACAAAATGATACAACCTGGCTCTTCTACAGAGCTCTTACCTGCCTGTGTCTGATGTGACCCTGACCACAGCCTTCCCCCCCCTACTTCTCCCAGAGAAGACCTGAAATCTGCCTTCTCCAGAATGGACTCCTTTTATTGTTTCAAGACCAGTGTTATTATTTTTTAGCGGGTTAATATTACCGGAAGAGGTCAGGGTGATTATTTAGTGGGAAAAATTGTATTTGCTAGGACTTTATTGGTTCTCTTTTAGAAATCTGACTTATTTACGACAGAAGTCATTTTGGGGCAGCTGATAGAAGGTATTTCTCTTTTATGACACCTGTGCCTTTGTATAAAATGGTGCTGTAAATGATGCTGTCAGCACCATGCAGCATCACTGTGTTTGTATGCTGTGAAAGTTTGCAGCTTTATGGTCAAACAAACCAAAGTTGTGCCTGTCAGCTGCTCAGAGAAGCACGCAGGGGCCTCCAAGTTCCTCCGGTGCCAGGGAGAGCGGTTCATAAAGGAAAATTCCATGAAAGCAGAAGGCAGTGTGAGCTCGGCTGCTCTGAGCCCCCCGGGAGCAGGGAGCCTCTGCCACAGAGCCCTTCCCTCAGGCATGTGGGTGCCGCACCCCGCACCCCGCACCCCGAGAGCTGGCTGGCTGCCTTTGCCTGGGTTCTTGCTGGCCTCAGACCCTGGGCAGCCAGACACATCTCTACCCTCCACCGGACAAAGGCGGCTGGAACGCCTCGCTGGCTTCGAGGAGGAGAGATGGCTTTTTGAGTTCCTCTGGGATTTTCCCATCAATACTTCCGTCCTGGGTCGATGGGGCTCTCAGCTTCTCTCCAAGGTCAGGAGGACCAGAGGACGGTCGCCTCTCAGGCTGGCCCAACGGGAAAACCGTCCGAGGCCGCAGCGCCTCTCAGGTTCCGCTCTCTGAGCTCATGGAGACGAGTGGTTCTTCCATTAAATATGATCTCGCGCTGGGTAGTGCATTTCTGAAGCTCGCAGGTCTGAGGCGACTGTAGAAAGGACAAGGAAAGGGCCGGTCATGGTGGCAGTGGTGAATGCCTGGGGCCTGGGCTCATGTGGTCACCTAGCTGCACACAAACTCTCTTCCCAGACCCCAGGAGGGAGGAGTCCACTTGGTTGTAGGAGAGGCTTTGGGGCCACGGGCGCCAAACACCCTGTAACGGTTAGAGGGTGCAGGGCCGGGGTCCTTGGAGGGCTCTGGGTCCTCTAGAAAGAACGTCAGACCCCGGCAGGGCAGGTGGCCTCAGTGTAGCGCTTGCAGGCCATCCTCCTGCTCCCTAGGCCAGCCAGGGTCCCCAGGGCGCCACCTTCCCGTGTGTTTACGGCTCCCTCTGTAGACAGCATCTGCGGGCGGCCTGACTCCAGCTGTCCTGTGGGGTAGCTGACCTCCACCTTCCAGTGCTGAGGGTGCTGTGGAAATGAAGGACAGTCCAGTGTCCAACCCTGGGGGATTCATCCTCACCAGGCCTCTGGGCGGCACATGGAGGGGTGGCCAGTGTGCTGGTCAGGTCACAGGCCTGTGACTCCCGCAGGAGCAGCACCCAGCCACCAGGCCCTCAGGGGCCAGCAGCACTGCATCAGCTTGTCCACCACAACTACAGGAGGACGCAGCCAGGGGCCGTCACTGCGCACACATGCCAAAGAGTAGATAGGAGCAGGCCAGAGTGGGGGGAAGAAAAATCAGAGGGCGAGGGAGGGAGGGATAGAGACAGAGACAGAGACAGAGAGGCAGAGAGAGAGAGGAGGCATAAACGGTGGAAGAAGAGAAGGAAGAAGGAAGCCATGATAAGAGGAGAGATAGAGACACAGAGAAAATGAGGAGCAGAAATGAGCGATTGGGAGGCAGGGGGGAAAGGTAGAGGGAGGGTAGAGGGCCCTGGCGGGGAAAGTCCAGCCGGTGTCAGCCCTGCCCCGCGCCTGCCCCGCGCCTGCCCCGCGCCGGCCCCGGAGGCATTCGGCAGACATGGCAAGGGATCCCTGCACGCGCGAGGCTTTGCTCCAGAGCTGGCCTTGCTTTCCCCACGGAGCCAAGTCCAACTTGTACTTCTGCGCCGTTCTGTTTCGTCGTCCCTTCCCGTCTTTGATGGTGCCCTCGACACGCCAGCTCGTCGCCTGCAGCTCCGGAATGCCAGGCTGGCACCACCACCGAGCCGGCAGCCGTGGTGTAATCGACTAATGGGTTCTTTTCATTCCAGCCCTCCCTGAGAGACCCAGTGGCAGATTGTAGACTCAATTACTCTCGTGTCAGGTGATTATCCTGGGTCTTAATGCAATCTTCCATTCACACATACCATATTTCAATTACGGCAGGCTCGGAACAAGCTGTGTATTCAAATCGCCAATCACCTTATCACTGCTGAACAATGTCAACTGTAAAAGACGCCAGCTGAAGGCAATTACACATGTGTTGAGAACCGATTATGATTACTCTCTGTGGTATTTGTGATGAGCTGGGGAGCGTTCTGAAAATTTAATTTAATGACAATATGCTTGCTGTACAATCCATAATACCTCCCGAATCCAGCATGGGGCTATTAAACCTGATAGGAGCATATTATCGCCGCGCTGGAAGGCTGGGTCGGGCTGGTAGCTGGATGCCTCTACAGGGAGCGATAGGTAATTTCTGCACATCTTCCCAGCGCAGGCGGCGGCACCCGCCCCAGATGCACAGCCTCGGTGGAGCTGCCACCCTGGCCCGGGCGCTGAGGGAAGGTGTTTTGTTCCTTTGGCCTCTGCTCTGTTGCTGCCCTGCTGTACAGGGCCTGGGTGCTCAGGAAAACTCCTTTGCCACAGGGGATCCAGGCCTTCGAGTGGCAGACTGTGGCGGGAGGGCCTTGGGTCAGGCCAAGATGGCCCCTCCTCCCCCCATGGCGGGACCCTGAGCCGTGGCTCCTCCGACCACTTGCACAGTGGCCTTCAGCAACTGTGGACAGTGCTGCCCTTGGGGGGGGCACCGGGGACCTAGAGGGTTGCCTCCTCTGACCCGTCCCTGTGCCCTGCTCCGGCTCCCTCAATTCCAGGCTTGGAGGAAGTGTGTGTGGAGAGGGTAGACGAGGGGACGGGTGTGGAGGGAGGGCCCAACATCCAAGGCCTGCGTGGTTTTCCTCCTCTTTTGTACATGTCAATATTTTGCTGTGTCTGCAGAGCAGCAATACCTATTGACACATGCCGAGCCGTCTTACTCCAGTTGGTTCCTTATTTGACGCCACGAAGGAAATGGGAACACAAACTTTTGTTCAAGTGGAAACCGCTTTGGTTTATGTGAAACTGAAGCGCTGTTTGCTTTTTTTTTTTTTTTTCAAGTACCAGCCTGGGTAGTAGCATGTGAGTTTTGTTTTGTTACCAGCTTAATGGTTCAGACCAACTTCAGTTACAATAGGCTGTTAGAAATAAGGAATTATTTCAGATACAGTCAACGGTGACCCTTTGTGTTGACTATTCAATTTCCTTGGTGAGAACCGCTCGGGCAGCTCTAATCCCTCTTCAAGCAGGTTTTCTCTCTACCTCACCAGCCCTGCCTTCTTCTTGATGCTGTCATCATCCACCTCATCCAAATGGGAGCTGTGTGAAGACAGGTATTTCCACGTCTGCTTCCTTCCTGCATAGCGGTGTTTGCGGCAAGGAAGTGTGCTCTTCCAGTGCGGGAAGTTGTCTCAGCCTGGTCTCCCGTCTGCCTCACACGGCGGAAATCCAGTGTTCAGTTCGGTTCTGAGGATATAAATACAGATTTACTCACCTAATTAGTTCGTCTCTTTGTGAAAATGTGTGACAAGGGCCAGCCCATTACTGCCTAGAATGGTGGGTGATGGGAGGGCAGGGCCCCTGGCCGGGGAAGCTTGGACAGCGACCTGCCCCTGCGCTGGAGGCAGGTGGCGCCGGTCCACCCAGCCCTCGGCTCCGAGGCCAGGGCCTTCTTCACGCCCTTCACTCGGGGTGTTAGCCAGCATTCACCTCTTCCCGTGGCTCACATTAAAAAGAGAGGCAGAGCAGAGCCCTGGGCCTTTGGCGCTGAGGTGAGCAGCAGAGAATTTGATGAGCGTTTGGCAGACGTCCTTGGCGTGTGCCGTGGTTAAGCACACACGTTCCCTCTCATTAGAACAATCTCAACTGATTTCCACATTCAGATATTCTCTAATATGTGCATTGTTTAGTTCAAAGTTGAGTGCCAACAAATAGATGTTCTTCGGCCGTAACTGATGTGAAGATGTTACAACATAAGCTTGCTCACGAGCGCGAGGATGGATGGAGCATAAGCGCAGGAGACCCGGCTGCAGCACAGGGTCCCGGACCCGGATGCCCGCCGCGCCTTGCACTGTGGCGATTTCATCCTGTCACACCGAGGGGACACAGGTATTTGCTGGGGACGTCTTAGGCTTTCTTAGCTGAGGTGAGGACAGTGTGGAGTTCAGGAGAGCCAAGCATCCTGTGTGCACCCCCAACCCGCAGTGGTGGGGAGGGGTGGTGCTCAACGGCGAGGCAAGTGTAACCAGCAGAAGAGAAGTCGCGTGGAGCCCCTGCCTCGTCCTCACCCTCTGCTGCACCACTGCCAAGACCTGCTGACGTGTTCTGATCTGCTGCCCACTCTCCTTGTGTCATGTGAGTGTGGGCGTGCACGTCTGCACACGCACGTCCGCATGTGTGAGTGTGTGTGCACATGTGTGCATGTGATGGCTGCACAGATGACTTCCGTCATGTGTCTTTGTTGCCTTCTAGACGTGGGGTCCTCTCTAAAGGGCCCCTTCTCCCCCTCTGGGGACCACACAGGATGTCCTCCGGAATTCACACCAGCCTAGACTCAGAGCCTTGGGGACCTGTAGGCCTCCCCGGGGTCAGGGGGGCGGCAGTGCTCTGGTCTTCCTCTTCCCAGCACCGTGAGGGAAGGCTGCTCCCTCCCACCACAGCACCATGGAGACGGTTCAGCATCTTTTAACCAGAGGGCAACTTTTGGGATCCCACACTCACCCTAAATCATTCTAGGGCCAGTTCTTTGGAAAGTACTCAACAAATGTCTGTTAATAGAACATGACCTTGGCATGTGGACCTAAAAATGCACATTTTTTTCCTCTCCTTGGTTCTGATCTTGAGAAGAGGAAAAATAAGTAATGAAGAAAACGGACCTCCTGTTTACAATGCTGGTTTTCCTTTTTTCTTTAAAGTCTACAGGCTCCATAGCAGGACACTATGCACACAAATGAAGAGCAAGCACTTGATTTCTGCATTATTTGGACTTGCAAATTTAGTTTGAAAGTGCTGTAGAGAGCAGCTGTATGTGGCTTCTTGTCTGACACAGAGATGTTTGCACGTGCTGCCATCTTGCACACCTAGGAAGGTGTGTTCCCTGCACACTTGTCACACAATGCACAGATGAGCTCGTTATCCAGGGCCAAAGCTGCATTTACTTATACAAGTCTGATGAAGACTTGAAAATCCAGATATTTGCAATTAAATATGCTTTTATTTTCACAGCCACACAATTGAATCTCGAAACAAGTGTCAGGCTGTTAAAGCAGTTTTTCTTCATAGGTAATTCCTTACTCAGAAAAAAAAATGCTATCTGATTACAAATTATGTACCTATTCTTACTTCTTTTGCCCAAGGCGGCAGTTAATTTTTGCCATAGGTCATGGAGGATAAAGCCCCAAAGATCTGGAAGCTTCTTAATTGCATTGCATACAACATGCTGCCTCCGAGCCCTCAAAGGGGTTATTGCAGCTTGAAGATAATGCCCCTTCCCCTCAAGCCACGAGGAGATCCTGCCACTGTTGCAGTATTAATTAGACTTCGAGGGCGTTAGAAAAATTATAGCTTAAGCTTCTGTTCAAAAATTTAGGCAATATTATAGAAGAAATCTTGGCAGAACTTAGCAGGGGAATAAATGAACCTTAAGGCTTTTTGTTTATGTGTTTGTTTTAGAAGAAAACGAGAAAAAAGAAAATCACAGTGCCTCCTCACCCTGTCACATTAGCACAATATATAAGTTTTGATAGAATTCCAGGTTAAGTTTGTCAATTCTGGGGTTGTAAAAATGGAATAAATTGGCACGACCTGTGGAAATCTCAGGACACGTTAGCGATTTCCAGGCCAGCTATATATCAAGCATACAGTGAGGAAAGGAGAGGGAAGGAAAGTAGAAAGAAGGGCAAAAGGCGAAATGGTTTGTGTCCATTTAAGAAAAAATCAATAATAGCATAAAATTGATTTAGTGCTTGTCATAAAACATAAGTAAGTGCTGGAAAATAGAGAAAATTGAGTCTCAATTTAATCTGCACAAAGCCACCCTGTACTGAGGAAGAGAGTGAAGCAGGAGAGCGACATAAAACCCAAAGACAGATACTTAATTGTCATATTAAAGACTCTTTTCAGCCTGCTGGAGTCCAGGGCTGAGACCCATTCATCATGTGGATAAGAGGCATTGAAATCAAATCTCAATTAAAATCTGTTCAATAATGTCTCTAATATGTTTTTCAAGCATTAATTTTTTTCCCATCGATTCTACACCCCATAAATCAGATATGTTCCCGTGCATGTAATGGTTTATGGAGGTCAGGATTATGGTTTTATGAAGTTAATGCAGCCGAACCATTTAATTTACACAGGCTAAAGTTTTATGTTTGTTGCTCATTTCTATTATTTTCTTCAGCTAAAAGTTATTTGGGCTATAAAACTAAAAATCAAGTCCTTTTGTCTTTTTGCAAGTGTCTATAGAGTTAGCAACCCGATTCTAGGTTTTTATTTATGTATATTTACAAATTTGGCCTGGGGATTATGTTCTGACCTACAGGAGGCAGAGCTCACTGTGGGAGATGGTTTGTTGAGGGCTAATCCTGTGGAGAGAGGCGCTCCCTGCCCTTGCAATGGGATCTGGGAAAAATAAAAACAAAATACCGACATCTAATTTTCATCCTCAAATTCACATAGGAGTGGGAGCTCTGCTAGGATGCTGACAGCGTCCCAGCCTTCGGTGACATGGCTGTCCACAGCCCTTCGGCGTCGCCAGTGGCCCAGGAAGGACCACGAGGAGAGTTGTTCTATAGCAAAAGGGTGCAAAGCAGGGAGAGGCCCTGGGCGTGTCACCCACGGCCAGGGCTGCTGGTCCACGTGTGGTGTCCGGGCCTGGGCTGAGCCCCCGCCCCTGCACAGCCCCCGCTCTGGGAATGCATGCACAGTGCAGGAGCCAGTGTGCCTGCAGTGTGGATCTCCTGGACTGTGAATCCTTCCAGCCCTGTCCTCTGGAAGGCATTAGAAGCTCATTTGAACTCTATATTTCTGCATGAAGGACTCCGGTCCATGCTTCTCATGTCATAGTGAACTGAAGTTTAAATTGCACCATCATAAATCAGGTTTTCTTCTTCACGCAGGGAGCACTTCAGCTATGCTTCTTTCCTCCACTTATTGGTCTGTACAGTCACAAGTGGAGCTACACTTTGTGTCCTACTCGATAGGATTCTGTTCATTTTGTTATTTTCCTCTCTGAGGCTGGGCATGGAATCCAAGGCCTGCAGGGCCCGAGCAGGCCTCTGCCACGGCCTCCCCCCATAGCCTCCCCAGGCCTTCCTTCTGCCACGGCCTCCCCAGGCCTCCGCTTTGTTTACTTTTTAAAAAAATCAACCCTTTTGGGCTTTGGCCATTGGAGGCTCCTTCCATGGGCTATTGAGTTGAGTTGTCGTGTTCTTACTCTTGTGGGTTAGCTTTCTTTCCTTCTTCCTCTCCTCCTCCCCCGCCTCTCCCTCCCTCTCCCTCCCCTCCCTCCTCTTCTCCCTTCCTCCCCCTCCTTCCTCCTCCCCCTCTTCTCTCTCCTCTTCCCCCTCCTCCACCCCCCAGTACGAATGCTCCAGGCTCACCTGTGTGTCCTTGTCTGGCAGCAGAGCAGACGTCCTTGGCAGTTGCACGGTGCTTGGGGCTGGTCGGAGCTGGGCTGTCCTGCTTCCAGGTCCTCTCAGCTGAGCACGGGGGTGGGTGTGTACACTCCCGGGACGGCACGGGTGAGGTGTGCATGTGTGTCTGCGCGTCTGGAGTTCACACCGCATCCCAGCTGGACTCTGCCGGACGCCCACACGAGCCGCTGCATCTCTCACCCCACGCGCCACCATCCATGGTTCTCCCATTCCAGCGGAGGGAGCACCGGGCTAGCCCTGGTCACCGGGCTCGTGTGCAGCCGGCTGTGGTCCTGGGGTCGAAGGCGAGCCTGGGCTGTCCTGGCAGGGTGTCCCTGAGCTGTGGCTGTGTGGACAACCGGATGGACTCAGGACTGGAGGCAGGTGCTCATGCAGCCTTCCCAGAAGAGCTGGCTCCACGACCTCCCCATCAACCGCTGGAATTAGTTTCTTAAAGGCCTGGCTGCTTAGTGTGACGTGTGACACAGACCGACATCCACGCAGGGCTGTCCTTGCTGTGTCCAGGAGCTGGAGGAGGGATGGCACCAGGAGGGAAAGAGGCGAGACAGAGGCAGCCGACAGAGGGGGCAGGAGGCAGAGCAGGGGCGGCCCTGAGGCTGTGGGAGGAGGGCCAGCTCGCAGTCAGGTGGCAGATGTGACAAAATCCTGTCTGGAGCTTAGGAACCCTCAGAGTTCCTCAGGGTTTACCACGTGGGGGCAGAGGGGAGGGGGCTGGGCCTAGGACATGGGTGTGAGCAGGCAGCTCCAGCAGTTCCCTGGCCTTTCCTGGCACACGCAGCCATTTCACCAGGAAGTTTGCCGGAGCCTCGTGGTGTTCGGCATGCTTAGGAGAAGCTCTGGCAGCTCTGCCAGCGATGCTGGGAACCCAGATGCACTTAGGAATAATCGTATTTTAAATAAGCCATCACACACTGTGAGATGCATAGCTGCTTCTGCGTGTTGTCTCTGCGGTGAGCTCCTGGCATGTGGCACCGATGCTCTATCTGAAGGGCAGGGAGAGTTGGGCAGAGAGAGTATAGTTCTTGGTGCAGTGTTATGGTAAGGCTCTGCCTGGCAGAGAGATGGGAGGCAGAGGATCCCGTGGCCTGTGTCTGGCAGACAAGGGACAGAGGGGCTGGGATGGGTGGAGGGGGGGCCTGAGAGGAGCCCAGGGCTCTTCAAGATGGAAGGTTTGCCTTTTCCTCTTCTTGAAATAAGAATGGTTGTCAGCAGAGGCAGTGGGGTGCCCTGAGAATGTCCTTCAAGGGCCCAGGGCCAAAGCAATGAGCACTGAGGTGGGAGTTGCGTGGCGGGTGGCAGGACGGGAGGTGGCTCCCCATCACGAGGGTCCAAGGCGCAGGGTGTGTGCCGCCCAGCAGACGCTTCACGTGTGGGGCCCTCAGCGCCCACCTCCAGCTCACGATGGCCCTTCAGAGGCGCTGGGCACAGTCGAGAGGCACGGCCACAGCCCACTTCTTTATGCCTCCCGTCAATAACGCTGCCCTGCCTCTCACCGCCATAAAACCAGTCACGATGGAATCATTTGATATGTGTGTGACTTGCCAATGTAGTCCCCAGCCACTGTTCCAAATCAGTAGTCGTTCAGCACCCATTGACGGAAGCTTCATAAAGCGCTCCCCGCCGCTCCCCGCCGCTCCCCGCCGCTCCCCGCCGGGCCCCGCTCGCCCACCCAGCCAAACACGGGGGCCGCCGTACGTGGCACACATTTGGAAGTAGGCCAGAAATATTTGGGGGGCGCACACATTCATGTTCCTTCCTGCCGTGACACAGTGGCGTTGGTCACGGGGCATTTTCACGCCACGTTGCTCCGGTGTCTTGCTCGGGCTCAGGCAGGCCTGAGGCTCTTCCCTTGCACTCTTCTCCCAGTCTCTTCAGACCAGGAGGCTGTGGTCTGAATCAAATGCAAGCAGATCCTTTCAGATCTTCTCTGTGGTGGTGGCGGAGAGGGTGTGTCTGCAGGTGCAAATGGGTCTGGTTTCCTTGTAAAGAGGCAGGGGTCCTGGGAGAAGACTGAATGAGCCGCAGTGGTGAGCTCCGCCAGGCCGCGTGGGGGCCAGGTCTTTGCGAGGGCCCATCTGAGAGGCCCGAGATGCTTCCCCTGTCCTCGAAAGGTGACGGAGACGCACAGGAACTGCCGGCCAGGTGCGAGGCAGGTGCGTGGACTCGACTCCTGCCCTTCCCGGGGCTTGGTCCCATCTGTCCCCCAAGGAGCTTCCTCTCTTCCCCAGGGCTCTGTGACAACTTCACTGGTACCAGAGGCCATTGGCTGAGATGTGGGCATCACTGAGCATCCGTCAGGCTGCCATTCCAGCATGCTCGGTCCCCGGGCATTCCAGCAGAGAACCAGCTCTTGGGCTAACAACATTTAGTCCCCTGATTTTCTTTTTTTTTTTTTTGCCAGTCCTGGGCTTGGGCTCAGGGCCTGAGCCCTGTCCTTGGACTTTCTCAAGGCTAGAGCTCTACCACTTGAGCCTCAGCACCACTTCTGGCTTTTTTCTATGTATGTGGTACTGAGGAATCAAACCCGGGTCTTCATGCATGCTAGGCAAGCACTCTACCACTAGGCCAAACTCCTAAGGTCCCCCGATTTTCTAGGCGAGCCTTGCCCACTTGAGTTCTGCAGAGGAGAGCATTCCACAGACACACAGCAGTCAAACCCATTTTATGACTTTTTATTTTCAAAAGTCTTTTAGTTAAAAAAAAACCAATTTATCTACAATCTGTAGACATTCTCGGACCACTGAGAGGCCGCAGGTGAGGGATTTAACTGGAACCTTGACTGCACCGGCGGTTCAGTGTCTCCTTCTAGGCTGGGAAGGCGTTGACAGACATTTTGCAGGTACCAGGACTTGAACTCAGGCAGATCTCTCTTGCTTGGCTTGTCCTGCTCATGCCTGCCATGCTACCATTTGAGCCACATTTCTAGCCCAGCTTTTGTTGCTTATAAGTTGGAGATAGAATCTCTTATACTGGTTTCCTCAAAACCCACGAGTAGCTAAGATGATAGATGTGAGCTACCAGTGCCAGGCTTAATTTAAGTGAATATTAGCTAGAATTTGTCACTCTCAGCTAAAGGGTTTCCTTCCATGAAGTGTGGCCAATGTACTCACTTCATTTGTAGCAAATAAATAGAAGAGGGGTACAAATAAAAAATGTGAATAATTATGTATGTTGTAAATTGAAAATATACCTTAGATTGCAAAAGAACTGGGAAAAATAATAACTC
Organism: Megascapheus bottae; assembly: GCF_031878675.1. Lineage (NCBI taxonomy): Eukaryota > Metazoa > Chordata > Mammalia > Rodentia > Geomyidae > Megascapheus > Megascapheus bottae. The sequence goes on from NC_143527.1 coordinate 1,070,042, forward strand.
AGTCCAATGGATAAGAAATTAGCAGGAAAAATAAAACCACCTTGTAAGTGTGCATGAGCAATACTCCCACTCCGGGAATTCACAATCACTTTCTGCATCGCCCAGTGGTTCTCGGAGGTCACCCCTCCAAGGTCAGCTCGGTGAACAACGGTCTGAAGTCACCACGACCATTGTCCTCTCAGCGTGACCCACAGAGGTCACGCCGCCTCTCTCCGTCCAGACCTGACTCATTTGGTCACCCGGGGATGATTCTGTCCACATTCACCGAGGCCTGTGCACTCTGAGCTGCCTTCTCTCCATGTGTCAGGGCCCCACGGCCCCAGCCAGCTGCCCGCAGCATTGCATGGTCTGCTGAACGCACAGCTCTGGACAGTGAGCTTCTCTGGTACAGATTTCATTTTATTGCCTAAGACTGCATTTCCTGTCACCAGGTTACAGAAGCTGTGCTTTTTAAGTGTCTTGAATGTGGTCCTGGAGCCATGAGGAACATCTGAGCATCACGGGCGCTCTTTATAAACCTAGCGATTCTGATGATCACATAGACTTGCACTAGAACCTGAAAATCCACAGTCTCCTGTGAGGAGGCCAAGTCAGCTAGCTGGAGGGCTTCTAATGTTTTCTTTATGTGAGGACACTACTGGGGTTTATCGCACCCAAAGCTCTGCAAAAGAGGGATAGCAGCATCATAAACTCATCCCCTTCTCAAAGCAGTCATGGCGAGTTCTGAGGTCGTACTATTGACATCTAAATTACAGAGGAACACAGACTACAGTGTTTTAAAAGCGCTAATGCATTAGGTTAAGTGTTCACGTCCATTTCTATCCCGAGTGGAGGAGGGAGTGGTTCGTGAATTCACATGGGTGAGAACGGCTGATTACAAGGCTGGCCGTGGGGCCAGCTCTGATGGCTTCCAGCTTCAACAGGTCTGCACGGGAGTAACTCTCAGAAACACAAGTGCAACGCCAGAGTTGCTGAACATGTCGGGAAAGTGTTTGCCAGGTAAGGCCACATTCTGTGTCACACATGCCCTCAGAGACCCAGGTGAAAGGGGGGCAGGCCATCTCTGCCAGCCACGGAAGCCATGTCCTGCTCAGGCTTAGAAGAAATGAAGTCGGGGACCAGATAGTAACAAGTGCCAAGCAGCCAACAAAATGGGCCAGGTAGACATGGGACATAATCCACCAGTCTATGGAAAAGAGTCTCCAGGTGAGAGGCGTGCCGATGGACTGCAGGACCACTGCCCAGAGCTGCAGAGGAGGGACGAGGGATCAGAGTTCCGGAAGGGCGTAGCCGGGGCAGTGAACAAGAGGTGAGCACAGAAGAACCTCTCAGGCCTCACAGCAGGCAGGGAGGCCTGGACTCCCTGCTGAGCAAAGCTGGGTGTGGAGAGCGGCTCCGGCTGCTCTGGACGCAGGGTCCTCTGTGGGGGGGGAGGTCACCTGTGGGAGGCAGGCAGCCTCCTCAGATCTCATCTTGGGCCGTGGTAGACAGACTGCACGTGCAGTATCTCCCTAAGTGCGGTGGAGTGTGGAGAAACAGATAAGCTGGACCAGGGAAGGGAAACCAATGCCTCCCAGACGCTGTGGCTGTCAAAGCAGAGGTGGCCAGGACCACAGTGCCTTCGCGTGCCCCAAACCGCGGGCCAGGTGGGATACAGGCGGCCTCAGTGTCCATCCGGACCCCTCAGTTGGCTCGCTCGTCTGCTCCACTCGCTGTGGTCCTTGAGTTGGTCACGGCCCAGTGGGCCCAGGCAGAGTCCACCCCTGACCCTGAACTGGAGTAGGCCTCACTGGACAGCGTCTGCAGAACCGGGACCTAAGGTCAAAGGGCTTCGTTTGCAGAAGCTGGACGCCCATGTCAAGGCTGGCAGAGTGCTGGATTAGAGGCCGGTGAGGCCTGGAAGGTCACAGTCCCTGGATGGACCCAGCACACACGGCCTGCGTGGAGACTCATCATCCGCTCAGCGGGGGAGACTGCGGGTCCCGGATGTGGGAAGGTGGCACATGCCACCTTCACACAGACTGGCATGCCGACACCCATACACGGGGCCATCTGCTCACCATCAGGGAGACGCGGGGACACAGAGCCAGCGGGGCAGCCCGGGCGTGTTCTGAACACAGCCCAGCTGGCCACCACAGCGCCAGAGACAGGGAGCGCACCAACTGAGCACGTGTGCCTGGGAGGCCTGGAAATCGCGAGCCCCACTCACTGCCAGGGCCACCTTCCTCGAGACAGCCCCACATCACTTCCCAACTCTTATTTATAAATCCCGCGCGGTGACAAAAATACAGTGTTCATTCAGCTGGGGGACTATTTGTGAGCACGCGACCGAGAATATTCCATTAGGGCGATTCTCTCTTCAATTATTATTTTCTGTAAGCTGTAGTGTTCTATAAAGATTTCATTTTAATGTAAAGTGCCTGATTCTGCAATCTTCAGCAAGGCAATAACTTTCCATTAACTTCATTTTTCATTTTTATCTTTCTTTGAGTGTTGCAGAACACAGCATATGATTTTGAATGTCATATAATACCGACGCTAAAATTATCTGACCTTATTTCCATTTGACTCCAATATTTGATATGTTAAGTTACGCAGATCTACAAATGTGGGTCTGCTGATTCCGCCTTCGGGGACAATGACAGCTGTCATGTTTGCATTTCCTGTGGAATTCAGGTTGCTAATGACTGCTCCTTTAAAACAATATTGTGTGTGTGCACACGTGTGTGTACGAGTGCAGAGAAAAAAGAGCATGTTGTGATCTGAGAGAGGGGGCAGAGGAGGGACTTCAACTCACAGCAAGAAGAACGAACGGAAATTTATTCTGTTTGATTTTGCAGAAGTGACCTAAGTGGCTCCTAGCCGACACTGCGTGCCGGTGAGAGACGAGCCTGTGAGAAGAACAGACCGCATGTGGGTGCAAGTGTGACTTCCATGCCTGACCGGTCCTCCCCCACCCCGCAGAGCCCGACATTTCCCTTTAGGTCACCAGGGACACTCACTGATCCTGGAGTCTCAGTGGCAGGATTAAGCTTGTCCAGACCCTCCCTGTGACACCCTTCCTCCTCTGTCCAGCACCTCATCATCCCTGTGGCCACCAGCTCCTCCATCTAGTCTGTGGTCATCTCTGGGGTCATCTCTGTGGTCACCAGCTCCTCCATCCGGGCTGTGGTCATCTCTGTGGTCACCAGCTCCTCCATCTGGGCTGTGGTCATCTCTGTAGTCATCTATGTGGTCACCAGCTCCTCCATTTGGGCTGTGGTCATCTCTGTGGCCACCAGCTCCTCCATCTAGGCTGTGGTCATCTCTGGGGTCATCTCTGTGGTCAGCAGCTCCTCCATCTGGGCTGTGGTCATCTCTGGGGTCATCTCTGTGGTCACCAGCTCCTCCATCTGGGCTGTGGTCATCTCTGTAGTCATCTATGTGGTCACCAGCTCCTCCATCTGGGCTGTGGTCATCTCTGTGGCCACCAGCTCCTCCATCTAGGCTGTGGTCATCTCTGGGGTCATCTCTGTGGTCACCAGCTCCTCCATCTGGGCTGTGGTCATCTCTGGTCACCAGCTCCTCCATCTGGGCTGTGGTCATCTCTGTAGTCATCTCTGTGGTCACCAGGTCCTCCATCCGGGCTGTGGTCATCTCTGTGGCCACCAGCTCCTCCATCTAGGCTGTGGTCATCTCTGTGGTCATCTCTATGGTCACCAGCTCCTCCATCTAGGCTGTGGTCATCTCTGGGGTCATCTCTGTGGTCAGCAGGTCCTCCATCTGGGCTGTGGTCATCTCTGTGGTCAGCAGCTCCTCCATCTAGGCTGTGGTCATCTCTGTGGTCATCTCTATGGTCACCAGCTCCTCCATCTGGGCTGTGGTCATCTCTGGGGTCATCTCTGTGGTCAGCAGGTCCTCCATCCGGGCTGTGGTCATCTCTGTGGTCACCAGCTCCTCCATCTGGGCTGTGGTCATCTCTGTAGTCATCTATGTGGTCACCAGCTCCTCCATCTGGGCTGTGGTCATCTCTGTGGTCAGCAGCTCCTCCATCTGGGCTGTGGTCATCTCTGTGGTTATCTCTATGGTCACCAGCTCCTCCATCTGGGCTGTGGTCATCTCTGGCCATGGGCTTCTCTTTGGTGACAGGGTCCTGAGTCTCGTCCCCTGGGCCTCTGCTCTCCCTGTGACTTCTCTCCTCCCAGGCCCACACTTCTGTACCTCCTCCCAAGCCTGCGCTCATGTCCTGCTGCAGGGAAGATGGGGTCATGGAGGTCGGGGAGTGGGGGTGCACGTATGCTGCTGCACAGAGGATGACTGCATGGGCTGGGTGGAGAAGGCTGAGCCCCAGCTCGGGCAGGAGGCTCCTGGCCTCTGGCTGCTGCAACCCAGGAATGTGCTGGAAAGTGGGGTAGAGGACAGCGCTGTCCAGATAGAGCATGTAGGGCATAGCTCATGGCGCCATTGCCATGGGACTCTAACATCTGCCCCGTCCCAGCTCCCCATGGGTGAGGGAGGCAGGCGCCAAGCACTGAGCCCCACTGATGTCCCTAGACGTCAGTGGTAGAGAAACGCCATCGCCTGCTGCCATGTCCTCCTTACCTATAGACGTATATGTCCTCTAATATATACGGTGTGTGTACACACACACACACACACACACACACACACACACACACACACACACGAGACAGAGAGACAGAGAAAGAGAGAGAGAGGAGAGAAAGAAAACTCAGGAAAGAGAGAGACCGGGAGAAAGCGCTTCTATTCCAGCTGCAGTGTTTCTCCGTATGGATTTTGAGGTTTTGCTCTAGTGTTGGGCAGTGCTCTAGGGATGATAAACCCCTTTCCCAAACAGAGAGAAATAAATACTCCCCACAAAGCGGGTCATGAAGTATATTTTTCCCAGGGAGCTACATTATTTTAAGAAGAGTTCCACGTTTTCGGTTTTTTTTTTTTCATTTTTATTCTCAGGGCCTGGGCGGAGTCTCGCCTGCTCTCCTTGCTGGTCCAGCCATCGCTCACGGGCAGTGGAAAGGGGGAGCCATGTCTGAGCATCAAATCATAGCCCATCGGCTGGCCTGGCACGCCTTAAACGGGAGATGGATGGCGCGCCGCCTTCCCCCGCACGCTGCTCCTGCGTGCTTCTAGCACTTTCTTCCCTTTCTTCTACCTCCGGTGAGAATGCGGGGAGTGTTCCTGTGTCTTCTGAAGGGGGCACCAGGCAAGGCCAAGGCCCTTGGAAGGCTCGAACCAGCAGCGCCACGGCGCAGGGATGCTGGCGGGGCAGATTCGGAGAGGTCAGCAGGCTCAGCCTGGCTTGGGAAAACTTCCTGGCACCCCTTCTCCCCGGCACCCCGTGGCCTCCCTCAGAGTGGCTTGTGCAGAGAATGGATTCCCACCATGAAAGCACGCAGAGCAGGGCTGAGCTCATATTTTCTCCTGCACTTCTTGCTGACCCCCTCGGGCCGTGTCCAGTTCTGCTCTGGAGGAACGTCTCCCATCCCCCAGGCCTCGGGCCATGAGGGTGCGGGGTCTGAGGGGCGTGCACTCTGCATGCAGGCAGGCCCAGACTCTCCAGTCCAGAGACAGGATGTGGACGTCCTCCGCCACTGTGGAAAGGCTGGACAGCAGCGTGAGGGTCCATCCTGCCCCCAAGACACATGAGGTGACAGACATCGGCGGTGCCCACCTGCCTGCAGCCCTTGACTGTAGCCAGCGGGAGACGGAGTCCCTGTCCCGTGGGGCCGGAGCAGGGTGTGGAGAGCTGGAGGGATTGGGATTTCACTGCTGGTGCCGTCATGCTCTCGGCAGTGTGTGTTGCTTTGAAGAAGCAGCTCGGCGAGCCTCAGTTTCCTCGTTACAGCATACAAATGTCTTTTACTCCTCCTCACTTGGTGTGAAGAATGCATCAGAGCAGTGGACAGGCCACAGACGGTTCCCTCTCCCTGGTGAGCTAGCTGAGCACAGAATGGCTTTCTTCCCTAGAGAAAGGGCTAGGAAACTGGAGCAGAGAAGGAAGAAACGGCCGGTCAGCTGGTGGCACCTCACACAGCTTTGCTAGGAGACAAGATGCAAGGCTTCCTCGGCCTTTTCACTTGGGGGGGGGGGGAGCGGAGGCCATTTCTGAGTTTTACCCGAGTCCCCTGGCCTCTTTCTGTGTTTTACCCGAGTCCTCTGGTCTGTTTCTGCATTTTACCCCGAGTCCTCTGGTCTGTTTCTGTGTTTTACCCGAGTCCCCTGGCCTTTTTCTGTGTTTTACCCTGAGTCCTCTGGTCTGTTTCTGTATTTTACCTGAGTCCTCTGGTCTGTTTCTGTGTTTTACCTGAGTCCCCTGGCCTTTTTCTGTGTTTTACCCTGAGTCCTCTGGTCTGTTTCTGTATTTTACCTGAGTCCTCTGGTCTGTTTCTGTGTTTTACCCGAGTCCCCTGGCCTGTTTCTGTATTTTACCCGAGTCCCCTGGTCTGTTTCTGTGTTTTACCTGAGTCCTCTGGTCTGTTTCTGTATTTTACCTGAGTCCTCTGGTCTGTTTCTGTGTTTTACCTGAGTCCTCTGGTCTGTTTCTGTGTTTTACCTGAGTCCTCTGGTCTGTTTCTGTGTTTTACCTGAGTCCCCTGGCCTGTTTCTGTATTTTACCTGAGTCCTCTGGTCTGTTTCTGTGTTTTACCCGAGTCCCCTGGCCTTTTTCTGTGTTTTACCCTGAGTCCTCTGGTCTGTTTCTGTACTTTACCTGAGTCCTCTGGTCTGTTTCTGTGTTTTACCTGAGTCCCCTGGCCTTTTTCTGTGTTTTACCCTGAGTCCTCTGGTCTGTTTCTGTATTTTACCTGAGTCCTCTGGTCTGTTTCTATGTTTTACCCGAGTCCCCTGGCCTGTTTCTGTATTTTACCTGAGTCCTCTGGTCTGTTTCTGTGTTTTACCCGAGTCCCCTGGCCTTTTTCTGTGTTTTACCCTGAGTCCTCTGGTCTGTTTCTGTATTTTACCTGAGTCCTCTGGTCTGTTTCTGTATTTTACCTGAGTCCTCTGGTCTGTTTCTGTGTTTTACCCGAGTCCCCTGGCCTGTTTCTGTATTTTACCTGAGTCCTCTGGTCTGTTTCTGTGTTTTACCCGAGTCCCCTGGCCTTTTTCTGTGTTTTACCCTGAGTCCTCTGGTCTGTTTCTGTATTTTACCTGAGTCCTCTGGTCTGTTTCTGTATTTTACCTGAGTCCTCTGGTCTGTTTCTGTGTTTTACCCGAGTCCCCTGGCCTTTTTCTGTGTTTTACCCTGAGTCCTCTGGTCTGTTTCTGTGTTTTACCTGAGTCCTCTGGTCTGTTTCTGTGTTTTACCTGAGTCCCCTGGCCTGTTTCTGTATTTTACCTGAGTCCTCTGGTCTGTTTCTGTGTTTTACCCGAGTCCCCTGGCCTTTTTCTGTGTTTTACCCTGAGTCCTCTGGTCTGTTTCTGTATTTTACCTGAGTCCTCTGCTCTGTTTCTGTGTTTTACCTGAGTCTCCTGGCCTGTTTCTGTATTTTACCTGAGTCCTCTGGTCTGTTTCTGTGTTTTACCCGAGTCCCCTGGCCTTTTTCTGTGTTTTACCCTGAGTCCTCTGGTCTGTTTCTGTATTTTACCTGAGTCCTCTGGTCTGTTTCTGTGTTTTACCCGAGTCCCCTGGCCTTTTTCTGTGTTTTACCCTGAGTCCCCTGGTCTGTTTCTGTATTTTACCTGAGTCCTCTGGTCTGTTTCTGTATTTTACCTGAGTCCTCTGGTCTGTTTCTGTGTTTTACCTGAGTCCTCGGGTCTGTTTCTGTATTTTACCTGAGTCCTCTGGTCTGTTTCTGTGTTTTACCCGAGTCCCCTGGCCTTTTTCTGTGTTTTACCCTGAGTCCTCTGGTCTGTTTCTGTATTTTACCTGAGTCCTCTGGTCTGTTTCTGTGTTTTACCTGAGTCCTCTGGTCTGTTTCTGTGTTTTACCTGAGTCCTCTGGTCTGTTTCTGTGTTTTACCTGAGTCCTCTGGTCTGTTTCTGTGTTTTACCTGAGTCCTCTGGTCTGTTTCTGTGTTTTACCTGAGTCCCCTGGCCTGTTTCTGTATTTTACCTGAGTCCTCTGGTCTGTTTCTGTGTTTTACCCGAGTCCCCTGGCCTTTTTCTGTGTTTTACCCTGAGTCCTCTGGTCTGTTTCTGTATTTTACCTGAGTCCTCTGCTCTGTTTCTGTGTTTTACCTGAGTCTCCTGGCCTGTTTCTGTATTTTACCTGAGTCCTCTGGTCTGTTTCTGTGTTTTACCCGAGTCCCCTGGCCTTTTTCTGTGTTTTACCCTGAGTCCTCTGGTCTGTTTCTGTATTTTACCTGAGTCCTCTGGTCTGTTTCTGTGTTTTACCCGAGTCCCCTGGCCTTTTTCTGTGTTTTACCCTGAGTCCCCTGGTCTGTTTCTGTATTTTACCTGAGTCCTCTGGTCTGTTTCTGTATTTTACCTGAGTCCTCTGCTCTGTTTCTGTGTTTTACCTGAGTCCTCTGGTCTGTTTCTGTATTTTACCTGAGTCCTCTGGTCTGTTTCTGTGTTTTACCCGAGTCCCCTGGCCTTTTTCTGTGTTTTACCCTGAGTCCTCTGGTCTGTTTCTGTATTTTACCTGAGTCCTCTGGTCTGTTTCTGTGTTTTACCTGAGTCCTCTGGTCTGTTTCTGTGTTTTACCTGAATCCTCTGGTCTGTTTCTGTGTTTTACCTGAGTCCTCTGGTCTGTTTCTGTGTTTTACCTGAGTCCCCTGGTCTGTTTCTGTGTTTTACCCGAGTCCCCTGGCCTGTTTCTGTGTTTTACCCTGAGTCCTCTGGTCTGTTTCTGTATTTTACCTGAGTCCCCTGGTCGGTTTCTGTGTTTTACCCGAGTCCTCTGGTCTGTTTCTGTGTTTTACCCGAGTCCTCTGGTCTGTTTCTGTATTTTACCCGAGTCCCCTGGTCTGTTTCTGTATTTTACCCGAGTCCCGTGGTCTGTTTCTGTATTTTACCCGAGTCCTCTGGTCTGTTTCTGTATTTTACCCGAGTCCCCTGGTCTGTTTCTGTATTTTACCCGAGTCCCGTGGTCTGTTTCTGTATTTTACCCGAGTCCTCTGGTCTGTTTCTGTGTTTTACCCTGAGTCCTCTGGTCTGTTTCTGTGTTTAACCTGAGTCCTCTGGTCTGTTTCTGTGTTTTACCTGAGTCCTCTGGTCTGTTTCTGTGTTTTACCCGAGTCCTCTGGTCTGTTTCTGTATTTTACCCGAGTCCCGTGGTCTGTTTCTGTATTTTACCCGAGTCCTCTGGTCTGTTTCTGTATTTTACCTGAGTCCTCTGGTCTGTTTCTGTGTTTTACCCGAGTCCTCTGGTCTGTTTCTGTGTTTTACCTGAGTCCTCTGGTCTGTTTCTGTGTTTTACCCGAGTCCTCTGGTCTGTTTCTGTATTTTACCTGAGTCCTCTGGTCTGTTTCTGTGTTTTACCCGAGTCCTCTGGTCTGTTTCTGTATTTTACCTGAGTCCTCTGGTCTGTTTCTGTGTTTTACCTGAGTCCTCTGGTCTGTTTCTGTATTTTACCCGAGTCTTCTGGTCTGTTTCTGTATTTTACCCGAGTCCTCTGGTCTGTTTCTTTATTTTACCTGAGTCCTCTGGTCTGTTTCTGTGTTTTACCCGAGTCCCCTGCCTGTTTCTGTGTTTTACTCGAGTCCCCTGGCCTGTTTCTGTGTTTTACCCGAGTCTCCTGGCCTGTTTCTGTGTTTTGCCCGAGTCCCCTGGCTGCAGTGCCCTGTTAGGGCCCCTTGTTAGGGTTCCCTGGCTGGCTGGACCAGCGCCCTTCTCCTTCCTCACCCATGGAGTCCGGGTCCCAGCCTCCTGTGCCTGACATCTTGCGCTACTAAATTCGCATGACAGTCCTGAAACGCTCTCATGATCAGGGACACGGGTGACTTCCCGCCCCTGACAAGCCCCTGTACTGAGTATGATAACAGTTACTTTGTCTTCATCCACGGCCCGAGTATCATATCAATCCATTTGATGATGCAGCCAGCCGAGCCCGGCACTTCTGTATCAATCTTCATAGAGCGCTGGCTGTTGTCTAACAAAAAGCCTGAAATGAGATCACTCAATCACTCCCGCCGCCCAGCCGCGTTCCTGCAGGATTTTAGCTCCCTGTCACTTTCGCTCCCTGGCACACAGAAAACGGGGCTAATTGCAATGGAAATACCTGAACGAGCGCCCTCACAATGGAGCCGACTGTACCAGCGTGCTACGGAATGGAGAGGAAGCAGACTCCCGGGGCACACGGCTAGAAATGAGAGGTTCAGGCGGTGTGTGCAAGACGGAGGGGGATTCTCATTGCTGACATCCCCAAGTACTTTCTGCCGGGGAATCGCGATAGCTGCTTCCTGAAATAAATTTTTATCGCTGTACTGTGCTTTCCCCCCAAAAATGTGAAAGAAAGGAGTCTATTTGATAGTAAATGAAAATAAGAAAGTAAATAAATAAAGTGCCAGGGCTCGTCCCCGATCGTCTCCGTTTCTAGTGTGGTTTGAAGTCCCGCGGGGGTGTAGTTCTCATCAGAACGACACCTGGGAAGCCTAGAAACCCCGTACCCCCCCCCCAATGAATTCAGCAACGCACAGCACTCAGAACATGACAATAAATTTTAGAGCCATGACCAGCCCCATTTGAAAGCACCTCAGATATATCTGGCTTCATGTTTCAAACCCCAAAGCTTTGCAGCCCTTAGACTTAGTTGAGAATCCGCAGTATCTTATTAAGGAGACAGCATGCAGTTTTCAAGAGGAGGAAAAAATACCCAAGTAATTATCAGTGTGAGTGCAGACTGTGGAGTCGACCTTCAATGACCTTGAGCGCGGTGGGTCTCTGTGTGGTGCTGGCCCCCGCCTCCCCTCACACCCGCACAGTCACCCTGCTGGGGGTCCTTTTAAATTTTTCTTTCCTTTCTTTTGCTTTTTGTGTGAGGTGAGCATCATTCTGCTTGTTCTGAGTTAGTCTAGGAATCATTCGTGAGCATATGAGATATTAAGAGACTTTGTCCCCACGGGCAAGTGCCAGGAAGCATGTTAATTATTTCCCTTAATACCAAACCTTTATATTTTAAGTACAGTCTCTCAGAACCCCAGAAGCAGATGTGCAGCGGTATAATACACTCGAGGAGCTAGCTGACAGGGCTAGGGTGCCGATGGGAATCACAGCACCAGGGGCTCCTCATCTGCGGCTAACCGTCTGACCCCTGTTTGGCTTCTGCTACATTTGTTTGTCTCCTGTTTCAGGCAGCAAACGGAAAGAACATCCCAACGTTCTTAATTATTCGTGGCCTAATTTGGCCATCGTTCTTGAAGTGATATTAGAAAGGTGACACCAAAACGCTGAAATGACACCAGGATGTAGGTAGAGCTGAAGTGGACCAGGAGACACAGGAGTCATTTTTGAAAGAGAAAATAGGGTGGGGGGAGGGTAATGGGGACCAAAACATGTGAAAGGGTATCAATGCATGTGAATTAATGCATCTTCTATCTGGCAAATATCATGTAACCCTTTTATTAATTACAACAAAAAAAGAAAGAGAAAATAATTCTTTGTCATGACCTTAGCATGGATGTCAGAGACAGAGATTAGCAAATGCACGAATGATGCATTGTTGTGCTGTACTGCAGCAGTGTGAAAGGTAGGTGAACACATCAAAGTCTCTTCTCTCCACATGCTTCTTCTGGCTCGGGGAAAGCCAAGAATCCTTCCACTACTAAAAACTGAATGACTGGTTTTGCAATGTCACCAATTTATTCAATCATGTAAAGACCACCAGTTCCGTTAAGCTCGGAAGCTCCCACACAGGGGCTGTGGTGCCGGGCGGGCTGTCTGTGTGAGATATGGTCCAATCCACGGCCAGAGTTTTCCTTGTCAGTTTTGATGTATCCACTAATCGCTGCAGGTTGTTTTGCGATGCCCCATGCACTGTGAAGATGGGCTTTTCATATTCTTTATTGTTTTTTACTGACAAAATGTTGCCCAGACTTTTGCAGTTTTGTGAAATGAAACAACACTAAAAACAATATATAATTCAGCCTCATCCGCCTCGTGGCTCCACTTCCCGTGCTACGTTGGGCCTCGATCTAATGAGTTCCTGTTCATTGATCTCTCATGAGCACAGCCTTGGAGATGGAGCTTTTCCAGCCCTGGCTCAGCGCGCGGGGCCCTGGGGCCGTCACAACCCTGTCTGCACAAGTGGGGATACAGCTCCCATCTCCTCACTCCTCCGTCCCCTCACTCCGTCTCCTCACCCGCTCTCCTCACTTCCTGTCTTCTTACTCCATCTCCTCACCCCTCCGTCTCCTCACCCGGCCTCCTCACTTCCTGTCTTCTTACTCCATCTCCTCACCCCTCCATCTCCTCATCCGGTCTCCTCACTCCTCAGCACTTGGGGCTGCCCGGCTGCTGAGCCTCAAACTCCATCTTCCTGTAACCACACAGGTACAGGTACTCTCGCTGGTACAGCGTGGCTTGTGTGGGTGCCCACTGACTTGTGTGTACTGCGTGCATTATCATGTCCTCTCTCTCTCTCTCTCTCTCTCTCTCTCTCTCTCTCTCTCTCTCTCTCTCTCTCTCTCTCACACACACACACACACACACCCCACATCTGCCATCTCAGCCTCTTGTCAGCATAAGTATTTCGGCCCTGTGGCCTCGGTGCATCGCAATGCGCACAATCCACTCGGCTGTGTTTCCTGGCCCGTGGGAAGTCCACTGGACGGGATTACTAACATTTCCAGTCCTGTGTTCTCTGAGGTGGACAGGTGTGAACAGCAGGCGTCAGCACAACCTTCCTGCCTTCCTATTCTCCTGTCTTGACAGTCTCACTTTTATCATGTCTATGCTTTTGGTGTGAAATGAAAATATGCACACGCACACATATGCCCTATGCATGTGCCCCAGATACGGGGGGGCAGGAGGGCGGGGGGCTCAGCGAGGGGCTGCCTCGTCAGGCACGGGGGCAGGAGGGCGGGGGGCACTGAGCGGCCCTGCCTTGTCAGGTATGGGGGGCAGGAGGGCGGGGGGCACTGAGCGGCCCTGCCTTGTCAGGTATGGGGGGCAGGAGGGCGGGGGGCACTGAGCGGCCCTGCCTTGGCAGCCCCCCCCACTTCCTCCTCCCCAGTCTTGCTCTGCTCAGCTTGGCCTTCCTGAAGCTCTTTACTGTGTGGTGCCAGCATGAATTTATGGTCTCCTCTCAGAGTGCTGAGAAAACAATAAATGTTAATATCCCACTGTGCCCATTGTACAAATGAGATAACTGAGACTGAGGGGAATAAGGACCTTCAAGGTCACGGGGCCTGGAGGGCCCCAGCTCTGTATCACGAAACCCCTGCCACCGCCTCCATGAGGCTCAGCCGTCAGGGTCTGGAGGAGGGAGCTGGCTGAGGAGCCGGAGCAGGGTTTGGGCAAGGCAGACGGGGTGGGGAGCACGGGGTGTGGGGGGTGTTTGAAGCAGAAGGGCGCGGTGGGCGGGGGAAGCCAGGGCCTGCGGGCACAGTGAGCCAGGGGTCCTGGGATTTACAAGGCAGCCGCCGAGGCGCCTGCCAGGGTGTGGGGTGTGCACGCAGGCACAGGCAGGCAGACACACGTTATTTGTGTCCACGCACGTGATGGAAGCGCTAGCTGCCGGCACCGAGGTGTGCCAATGGGAATCTCAGCGCGTGGGGCTGGCTCGTCTGCGGCTCGTGGTGGGACCCCTGTCTGCTCCTCAGGAGGCCTGAGGTGGGGCTCCTCTGCTTGAAAGTGACGACCAGGTGTGCGCACGTGTGTGTGTGTGTGTGCATGTGTGTGTGTACAAGCATCTGCGTAGGCATGAAGACATGTGACGAGTGTGCGCGTGGGAAGGGCGGAGTCTCTGGGGGGGTCCCTGAAGACGCTGCCTTTTCCAGCTTAGTGTGACTTCCAGTGTGCGTGTGCACACAGAGGCTTCATGCATGTGTTGTGAGTGCTTGCCTGCGTGTGTGTGTGTGTGTGTGCACTAGTGTGGCATGTGCAAATGTGCACACACGTGTTGTGTGTGTGCCAGGAGGGTCTAGGAGGACTGGGACTCACCCCGTCTCATGCCTGTCCTGTGGCTGTCCTTTCCCAGTGGCCCAAGGAGAGCGGTGCGCAGATGGACAGACACGCAGACATGCAGTGAGACCTGGACCCGAGGAGGCATAGGTCATCTGCTCGATGGCAAAGAGTTTTAGCATGCTCACCAGGTTTCAGGAATCACAGAAGCAGGAATACTTGTCAAAGTGCTGTATTTTTTTTAACTGAGTGCTAGGAGATTCTAAAATCAAATGTTGTCTGGTTTATAAAATTTTAGTCATTTTTTGGTCGAAAGATTATTGCAAATGATTATTGTGCTACAAATGTACTTTCCAGTGTTTACCTCGATTATTCTGAGGAAACTCCAAAAGCTCATGAGCTCTTGCAAGGGTAATATTAACTTTGAAAAGAAATAGACCCAGGGGAAAATGATGCTCAGTGCACCTGAAACCATTCAGATATTTTTAAAATTTCTAATAATAATGCCAACACAAAACAATGCCCCCCAAATCATATGTGTGCAGCTTGTAAAATAAGACACACACACATATATATATCTACACATGCATATGTATCCACATACATATTCCTATCATGCATATACATATATATGTACTTTTCTCAATTACATAAACGTATGCATTAATGAGGACAGGAATAAAAACATCAGGATATCAAGGGGGTGACTTTTACAGGAGTTCAGAGCCACCGGTATATCTTTCTTATTTGTTTTTTGAATTCCATTACTAATGTTCTAATTTTTATCTCCCCAGAAGCAAAATCTAACAACAAAAGACAACAGTGACAACTTTTTTTTGCAACTATCTTTTTATTTATTTATTTATTTATTTATTTATTTATTAGTTTATTTTGGCCAGTCCTGGGCTTGAGCTCAGGGCCTGAGCCCTGTCCTTGGACTTTCTCAAGGCTAGAGCTCTACCACTTGAGCCTCAGCACCACTTCCGGCTTTTTTCTATGTATGTGGTACTGAGGAATTGAACCCGGGTCTTCATGCATGCTAGGCAAGCACTCTACCACTAGGCTAAACTCCCGGCCCAACAGTGACAGCTTTTAACAAGAGGAGTGCTAGCTGGCCCGAGCTAGCTCTGGAAAGGGCTGTCTTGGAGGAATGGAGGAAGGCCTCTCTCTCTGGAGCCCTGTCTGCCCACCTTCCCAGTGCTGCAGGCAGATGGACGCAGAGCGGCCAGCCAACGCGAGGCCACCCCAACCCTGGGCCCTCCGCCTGCCCCTGTCAGACACACACTGAGCATTTTCCTGGGAGGTATTTGGCGCGATCCACAGCATGCTGGAGATAAGGTGCCTGGACTTTCTGTCGTCGATGCTCCGTGAGTCCATAGAATGGATGGTCTCGTGGTGCTCAGCCGCTCCTCCGGGCTGGGGTGATGGCTCCGTGTCTAATGAGACCTGTGACGCACACAGTCAATGCGCCAGCATGCGAAATGTGTGTGCACCACCGCGGCAATTAGAACATTGGCATTTGAATTTGCTGACTTTCTTGCGCCTAAATTTGTAACCTTAACTTCGCCCTAACATGTTTTCATGCCTAGTTTCACTGCTCCCCCCATTTTTTAAAGTAATAGAACAACAACAACAACAACAACAACAACAACAACAACAAAACAACAACGAAAAACCCCAGAGAACTCTTGGATTTGCAGAGCCGGTTTCCAGGAGCTGTGCAGGTCTCCCACGGAGGAGACGCTGAGAAGCGCCCCGCCCAGCTGTCCCCCCAGCTGTCCCCCCCAGCTGTCCCCCCCAGCTGTCCCCCCAGCTGTCCCCACCCAGCTGTCCCCCCCAGCTGTCCCCCCCAGCTGTCCCCCCCAGCTGTCCCCTCCCCTCCCGGCCCTGACCCTCGCCAGCTGCCCCGGGCAGAGCTTCCCTTTCTCCCCTCTGCAGATCCACAGCTGTACTGCACAGGGGCCATGCAGGTCTCCGAACTCTTGGCTTTGTCACAGAGGGGCAGCTGTGCGGGCACTGGAGTGAGGTAGTATTTTCTCCCTCCATCAATGTTGTTTCCAGTTTTGAGAGTTTGTAACTTCTGTCCAGCCCATGATGACACCAGGCAGTTTGGACTGCAGTGGTCCTGGGTGAGCATTCCAGCCTTGGCTTCTGGGCAGCTGGCTGGGCCACCATGGCCTCCCTTCTCGCTGTGCCATCCCCAGTCTCCCCCGCGTGAGCCCGCAGCCCTCCACTTGTCAAACAGTGGGGAGAAGAGCCTTGCAACGCGGGGTCTTTGAGTCCAGGGCAGAGCACTGGGCTCTGGGGGCCTCAGGTCCCTTCCAGGACAAACGTGAGCTCGTTTCTCCATGCTGAGACTGAGGATGAACACCACAGGCCATTGTCTGCCATGCTGCTGGATGGATGGCCAGCTCTGGCCCTCGGGCCCCAGGGAGGGCCAAGGTAAGCCTGGCTGCCATCCCGTGGCCTCTGTGGTGGGGTGGGGCCTGAGCCTGGTCCTCTGCCTCCCCCCAAGAGCCCTGGCCCCAGCCTCTGGGTGAGTGTTTGGCAAGCTGCGGTGAAGGTCGGCCTGCAGGATGGAGGTTACTCACGGAAGGACTTCCCCCAGTTGGTGAAAGTTGCTTTTGAGAGTAGGGGTGTGCCTTAAATAGTATTAAATCTCAGATTCTATACGAAAGCCCAAGATTGGTGGGGGCAGGATACATGTGTACATTCCACACATACATGCTTTCTATGTGTATCTATGTCCGCTCAATATTTAGAATGTCAGTGTTTCTATTTCCAATGTACTCTTTCTGACAAAGCTGGAGCAGTTTCACAGTGCGTTAACAAACGAAAGTCATCACGACTTTTCAGTTAATGTTTCATAATACTTTCTGTATTTCTATATCATTGCCCATCCTTTATCAATACTTTTGGAAATTAAATAGCATTTAATGGATCTGTCCTTGCTTAGGACTATTGCGTTGGGGTTGGGGTTGTTATTCGGTGTTACTAGGATCGTTTGGAACAATGGGTACTTCACGTATCGTATCTGTAGTATATATATGTGCATGTCTTATCTTAGGCTTGTCACATGTGAGACATTAGCTCTTCAAATCAAGGCGCCTGATCTCAGGGACCACTTCAGAGGGGCCCTGACGTTCTGCTGCTGGCTGGAGTGGGGAGCGGGAGCTGCACCCCTGTCAACGCTGCCCCCACGAGGACTCCGCTCAGACTTCAGGTTCTCACTTGGAAAGAGATGGGTGTGAGCCAAGGACCTGACCCTGGCTCTGAGCAGGCCGTAGTGGGGAGAACCTGAACAGGCCGTGGAGGAGAACCTGAACACCCCGCGGTGGGGAGAATGTGAATACACCGTGGCGGGGGGACCCGAACGGGGGGACCTGACCCTGGCTCTGAGCAGGCCGTGGAGGAGAGGACCCGAGCATTGTCTCGTTTGGTTCCAGGACAGTCAGCAGAAGGGATGGACTGAGCTGGCACGTGAGCTGCAGGGCAGAGCATCTTCATGCAAGACGTCCAGGACCCTTGCTTCCCCAGTGTGGGGACTTGGGGGACAAAGAGCTGATGCACCTTAGTTTAAATCGTGTGTAGATGGTCACAGGAAGCTCACACGTGTCGATAGCGTGAGTGACCATATCCCTGTTCAAAACGTATTTTTCCTGCTCTTCCTTTCCGAGTGAGGAGATGCAGCGAGGCCCAAGGCCAGCTCCAAGCAGCGGGCAGCGAGGTGTGCTCAGGGCAGAGTGCACCCCTTCCCCCAGCCACCCACCCGGAGCGGTCCACGACAGCCCCGCTGCGGCCCCAGCCTGCATCTGCTGCTTCACTGTGGAGGAGAGGGCGCCCCACAACCACGCCAAGGAAATGGCCGGCCGTCGAAGGAGCTGTCCAACTATCTGGCCAGGTCTGAGTGGCGTGGCTGTATACATCGATGGTCACCTCACGATCTCTCGGCAGGTATTAGACACGGAGGTCAGGTGGGGTAGGTCCAGTCCCGAGCCACAGGCCTGCCAGTCACACCAGGCCTGAGGCCCACGTCGCAGTGTCAGGGCCGCTCCAGCCTCTTCCCGTGCACCCCCCAGGCTGGGACTGTCAACGTCTGGTGTTCACGATTCTCAGAGCTCCTCCACTCGTATGCACTGTGAAGTCGCAGGCCCGGGCTGTGCCGGCACCTTACCCCGCGCGGAGGCTCCGCGGTTAAATTATCCGTGGTATTGGCAGCTCGCAGGTCGTTGACTATCCCAATTTAATCTGGGCAGGACAGGACATTTCTAATAATTAATACTGTAATAACACTTAATGATCTGCACTCATGCAATCTGAAAATCCAGCTAATGGTGCAGTTTTACTGATTGCACAAATAGCAAGTTTTAAATGTGTCAAGTGCTGCTATTTCGGCATCCCAGTGCCAGGCAGGAGGCCCTGCCCAGGGGCTCCGTGACCCTGGCCCGGCCTGGTCTCCTGGGAAGGCTGCGTGGCCTGGAGCTGGGGCAGCGGACGGCACGGGGCTGCTTCCTGCCGGTTTCAGAGCTGCGCTCCGAGTGGCTGAAGAGGAGCCAGGCTGCACACAGAAGTAGGGCGCGAGGCCTCCACCAACGCCTTGGAAGGGAATTCACAGGAGAGTGTGCCGTGTCGTCCCCGTCCCCTCCTCGCCTGCCGTTGGTCACCGCGAATCCGTCCTCACAGCACCTCCGCTGGGCCGGGGCTCATCATGACGGAAGCTCCCGAGGTCGGCGTCCTGCTTTCTTCAGAGCCCTGGTTTCATCCTGATCTATTTGAATGGGGAAAACACTGAATTTTCTGCCACCGTCATGTTCATAAGAGCAAAAGTGAATCGACTCAGTTTCTAAGTGTGGTGGATGGAATGTGGACGTGGGTCTCACTGTGGTGCCGGCTCTCTCGGGAGGAGAACCTGTAGTCATTATCTTCCACCACGGGAATGAGATACCAAGCAAAGCACAAGGAGCCTGAGCCTGTGAATCCACCTTCTCCTCCTCTTCCTCCCCTCCCTCTGCCACACCCTTGGGAGGCGGCCCAGGTGCTCTCCTGGCAGCTCTGCTCACTCCAGCACACAGATCCAGTGCCCTGCAGGTGATGCGGGTTCACAGGAGGGAGGGCGGTGTAGGTGCTGCCTGTGGCAGAACACGACATTGGCCTTGCAAAGCCCTGAGTCTCACAAACACCACCAAGTCCAGACGGCCTCTGCTGTGTTTCCGACCCGCCCTGCTTCCCAGGCTGCCTTGGCACCAGGGTGCCCGTGGATGGTGACAACTGGAAGTGTGCTGCATCCATCTCAACGCGGGGTGAGGACGGCTTCCCGCTGCCCCCTCCTCCCCGCTGTGCCTGCACAAGCCTGGCAAAGGGAATGTCTGTGAGTTGGCTGGCATGAGCAGAGGCCACTGAAGAAGTCGGGGGGAAGACACGGGATGGGGGGAGACACAGGAGGCTCCCCGCCTCCTGGTGAGGTCAACGAGGTAGAAAGCTAACCAACTCCAGCCGCACCCAGAGCCCTGCCCTGTTTCCGGGAAGCTCGGCTCTCGGGGCTGGCCCCCGCCCAGGCCAGCATTCCAGATGGGTGTGCAATCAGGCTCTCCCGACCAGTGAGAAATACGTGGGCTCTAGGAAAGAGAAAATAGCTATTCACCTTTCTTCTGTCCATTGCTCGTCTGCTAAGCTCAGTGTATCCTGTATCTAGCAGCGCTCTAGCATCTATAGGTCTACATATCATCTCTCACTCTATTCTATCATCATCATCACTGTCTATTTATTCACTGTTTCTATCATCTATTTAGCTCTGTATCTTCTATTATCATACCTATAATCTTTGTGTCTAATATTTATCAATCTATTTTATCTATAGCTATCATCTGTTTAACATCTATTGTCTACCCACCTATCTTTTGATACTGTCTGTTCATCCATCTAATCGTCCATATGCCATCTGTTTTATTATTTATCTATCTCTGTATATCACATACCAATCATCAGGCCCTTGTCAACTTTTTATCAGTCTATATCATCTGTCTGTCTGTCTTTCTATCTATCTGCCCACACACTTCTCACGTGCTCCTCCCTCCTTCTTCTCCCCTCTCTCTCTTTTACTCAGGTGGAGTCCACCAGAGTGGACACTGGCCCTGTGTGCTCATCAGAGCGCCCCCTCCTGGGGCCACCGGAAACCCACACAGCTGCCTGGGCTACAGGCAGAGTACAGTTGTCAGGGACCAGGATAACTCGAGGGACCTGGGGAGGGGGCCCCGCCCACGGGGGAGCCTCGGGATGTGGCCTGGGCGGTGACCACTCTCAGAACAGCACTAGGATGAAAGCCTGGGCTCACGCCTCCCCGGCCTCACGTTGTGCTGGCAGGGCCAACACTGCCCCGAGGACCCAGGTCCCAGGGAGTGAGGAATGGAGGCATTGACTCAGCTGGAGACCAGAGGGCAGCACCAGGGACGTGAGTGCCCAGGTGAGGAGGAGGTGGAGAGGGAAGGTCCAAGCCTGTGGGCTCGCGTCACGAGAATTCCCACCCTCTCCAGCTCACACCGGGAGTCCATCAGTCCCACCTCACTCACTGTGACTGGTTTGGGGTGCCGAGGGGACTCCTGGAGTGTCATTCAAAGATGTCCACCAAAGACGAGGCAGACCTGGCCTGGGGGCCCGATGGGGCCAGGCTCTGCCCACCCACCCCAGGGCTGCCACGCCCTGGCCTGGGCACCCCGGGGCCCTGGGCATGGGACATTGAGTGGGGGAGAGTGGGTTGTGGTGTTGACCTTGCTGGGGTTCAAGGCTCTCAGCACTGTCACGATGGTTGTGGCTCGCCTCTCCCTCTACTGAGCGGAGTTCTCCTGAGTACGCGTTTCAGCCTCAGATTTCCTCAGATGGCTCAGGAAGAAGCAAACACACTGTCGCATGTCACAGTTCACGTCGCCTGTCACGAGGAATGCGAAACATCTGGATGGCTGACGGATTTGCGGTTCATTTGAATGGGGACCAGATGTTGGGTGTCATGGAGACACTGCTGAGATTCAAGGTGACAAACATGCAGGAAAGTTACCAGGGCAGCATAAAGAGGCTCAGCCTTAAGTTCATTTTAAGCCAGCGCATGCATGTGCATACACGCCTACATAAACACATGGGTACATATGCATATCCACACATATGTACACATACAGACGCACAGCTTGTCTCTGCACATGAGGAGAGCTTCTGTTCTGGGAAGTGACAGGATGTGTTTTTGATTTAAAGCTTGCTGGAACCAAGAGGTTGGGGCAGGAAAATCACCAGCTCTGCCAGTGTGTGCCGCACACACAGGACCTCGTCTTACACACCCAGACAAGGCCCGCCACGCCAAGTGCAAGTGCATGGGATGCATTTGTACAGGGCTCTGAGAAACAACCACAGCATCGTGATTATTATTTCTAAACTCCCCCCAAAAGTAGGCTACCATATACTTTTATTGATTGGTTTATTGATTTTGCTGATACAGGGCTTGAACTCAGGCCTGGGTGCTGTTCCTAAGCTCTTCTTTTGCTCAAGGCTAGTACTCCACCACTTGAGCCACGGCACCACTTACAGCTTTTTCTGAGTAGTTTCTTGGAGGTAAGAGCCTCACAGACTTTCTTGCCTGGGCTGGGAGTCCTCAGATTCCAGCCTCCTGACCAGCCAGGAGGACGGGAGTGAGCCGCTTGTAGCTGGCAACAAAATTCAATTTTAAAATCCAAGACAACTGACAGAAATACTCATGCCTGTATTTAGAGTGAAGGTAATTTAAGATTTACAACAGTAGATTCTAACCACCTAACTATCAGTGTATACACTTCCCACATGGCTTGCATTCAGTAGCACACGGCTTTGTTTTTGTAAGTTAATGATAAGCTTAATCTCTCCTGTTTATGATGGTCTGTGTCTACCCCCCAGTCACACAGTCACACACACACACACACACACACACACACACACACACACACACACACACACACACACACGGAGGACTCCACTATCACACACAGCCATATTCAACTACACACACGTATTCACACACACAGCCAAACAGCCACACACAGACACACAAGATCACAGCCACAGTGCACACACACACACAGCCACACACATTCACACACACAGCCACACAGCCACACAGCCACACAAGATCACAGCCATAGCGCACACACACACACACACACACATTCACACACACAGCCACACAAACACACACAGACACACAAGATCACAGCCACAGCGCGCGCACACACACACACACACATTCACACACACAGCCACACAAACACACACAGCCACACAGCTACACAGCCACACAATCTCTCTTACACACAGCCATACACAGTCACAAACATGTCCCCCCACCCACAGTTACACAAGACTCACACAGCCACACATCACAGCCACACAGACTCACACTCAGTCACACCTGTCCTGCTCCATGCTGCAGTAGCTGTGTTCAAACCTCTGCCTGTGCTGTGCTGTGGAGCTATTTTCTGTCTTCTCTCCAATGCGAGCCTTCCGTGCTTTTACTACAGCAGAGCAGGAGCTGTTTAGCTGTAGTAAAAGTGGAGAATGTCAAAGAGCAGTTTTCACCAGCATCCACATGGCCTGAAGTCCTTTTTCTCCTTCCCAAAACATTGCATGATCCTTCTCTTTCAAACATTCATTTCAGATTGCAGCAGAGACTGCATGCTTTCTCACCAACAATAAAACATAAAGGGAAAAAACGAAAGCTCAGAGGAATAAAGCCGTGTGCTAACCAGTTGGTCAATATGGTCTCTCAGAATAAGTAGGGTTTATTTGGATAGAATAAATTATTGATACAGACACGGATCTAATTGAGTATTATTTGCATTAGAAATACTATCTGCACAATAATTGATTGTGATGTGTAACAAGACGCTCCCGATTTTTATCTTCTCATTGGTCTGAAACCTTTCCAGTGCTTTCTCAAATCAACCAGGGGAAGACAAGGTACATGTTGAATCCCAAGGATGCAGGGCAGAGGACCCCAGAAGCGTGGGTGGGGGCTGGCGGCCGCCCTGTAGGATGTTCAGATACCGTGAGGGGGGCACTTCAGGTAAATGTGTCTGGGGAGCACATGCTCCAACCCCACATCCTCAGGGGCAGACAGAGCTCCTTCCTTGAGATTCACAAGGCCCGCACCACCCAGCCTCGGCTCTGGAGAGGACTGAGCTCCTTCTGCGGTTTTCAGATCCTTTCAAGATCAGATCAGAAAATTAGTAATTATAGTTAAAACTAATAACAGCCAAGTGTCAGAGCTGACAGAGCAGAGCCTTCCAGGCGGATAATTTCAGAGCTGCTTCGTAGCAAAGATTGAGCAGCAGCAGGCTTTTCCTGCGTTGATCTGCCAAGAACAATGTCTCAGAAACAAGAAAGATTCACAATGGAATCGTGAGCGTGGAAGCAGCCTGGAGAGGGAAGGAGAGAAAGAGGCCGTGCCGTTTCAACGTGTGGTCCTCTGCCCTTGAGACCTGTCGTTCACTCACATTCTGCCAGCAGTTTGGTTTTGTGTTTGCTAATAGGTGTGCTTACAGAGTCAAATGTTTAGTAGCAAGGCCCTGGTGGGTGCTGGAAGAGGAATGCACGGACCTTACAGTCGGGGATGCGTGTTGCTGGAGGAGGTGACAATGAGCTCGATTTTACTCAGCTTGCTTCATTCTGGGAGCAAAATGAATCACAATGTCGCAGGCTGGTGCCTGTGGCTTGGTGTGTGTGTGCGCGCGCACGCGTGCGTGTATGTGTACATGTGTGTATGTGTGTGTGCTCACGTGTGTGTGTGCGTGTGTGTGCACTTCACAGATCATTCCTCTTGGTACTCGGTGTGTAGGCCTTGTTCTATGCATAAGCATCAGCTGAGGCCCTGGCGAGCCCTGAGCCGGGCTCTCGCCTCCAGGCTCTGGGTGGGCCTGGCGGGAGGTGGGGCCGTGCATGCCTCCTCTCCTGGTTAGCACGCTGCAGCCGGCGAGGAGCTCCTTGCTTGCTGTCCTCCGGTGACTCTCCTCGGCCACGCTGCGTGGCCGGGCTCTGGAGCCGAAACGCCTTCCGCGGGAGGCAGGCCATTGGGCTGTTATCACCCAGGCGTTTTGGCGAGATCTCCCCGGCACACGGCGACAGGCTGCCAGGCACACTGTCATTTATCATCGTACACCAGACCTGTCAAGTAGAGAAACAATTTCAATAAAAAATTTCTGCCTGAAATGACTTTCGTCGGTGTCTTTGTGTGTGAGTGTGTGTGTGTGTGGTATGCATTCTTCATTCTTTTTCTCTCTTTTTTAAAATTTTGGCTGTGAAAGGTACTTAATGTACCAAAAACAATTTGTGCCGACATTATTTTGCCAATTGCAAGTGTGAACGCCTTGCTGAGGTCCCTTCCCTAACTGTTGCAAATCCATTTTCATGCTGTGCTCTTACGGCTTCATTTTACAGTTGAGAACCCCCACTCCATGCTGTGCTGGAAATGGGCCCCCGTCACTCGGGTCCACAGAGTGCACTTAACGTGGAACGGGAGCGGTGCGGCGCCGAGCAACTCAGCCACGTCTCCCCGCCGGGCTTCCGGCCGCCAGCTTGGGCCTGCAGGTCATGGGTGTCAGCAGGCAGTGCGTGGCCGTGGTGGCCGGTGGGAGACCCAGGGCCCGAGAGGCCTTGGGGGTGGCAGACAGCTGGCTGGTTCTTCTAGGTTGGGATCGCAGAAGCCCCCCAGTGCCAGGTGCCCTGGCAGCCCTGGCTGGTTCTGTAGGGAGGGCCGGTGTAGTTTCCATGTGTGCTGGAAAGCCCTGGACTTCTGCTTCCTCTGTCCCGCGGGGCCCAGTAGCAAGCCCCCCCCCCAAGGCCCACAGCCAGGGACCCCTCAGCCAGGGCTGCGGGGCTCCGCCTGCCTCTGGACAGCTGAGGAGAGCACTCGGCCTCGAAGGCCTCGTGTTCCAGCCTGTCAGCTTTCTACCCAGCTATGGATTTGTTGTCATTGGCTTCCGATGACTTTGCCGACATCCCTGTCAGAAAATGAATTTTTCACTCCCCACTTGGTTGATTCTGTTCATAAGATGCCACTCTGTCAAAAAAAAAAAAGTGTGCCCCTCTCCCGCCTAGCTCATCATCTGCTGTGATTCCCAGGCTCTGGAGGCTGGCCTGGGGGACTCAGCCCCCACCCCCCACACACCCCTGTCCCCCGAACCCCCTCAGGGCCCAGAGGATCCAGCTCTCTGCCCACACGTCACACACGTCGGGAGTCTGCAGAAAGCTGCTGCACCAGAGTTCATGGAGAATGAGAACTATTATTAAATGAACACTTGAAGCTTCGCAGAAGGTGGACTGGATTTAGACCGTCTTTCTTGTGTGCTTGGATGGTTGTACAATCTTAGAACACATCAGCTTTACCCACAGTGTCTGAGTCCTGGAGTGAAAATGCCAGCAGCACAGCAAAGATAAAGATTCACTTAGTCAGGTTCCCGAGGTGGAGACAATTAGAGTGCCTAACCTTTCCTTTCCTTTCCTAGATTCTTTTAACACATTCTACGTATGATGGAGATGTAAAAGAAAGCCAGACATCAAAACAACACACACACACACACACACACACACACACAATGCTGGTCATGGGGCTTGAACTCAGGGCCTGGGCACTGTCCCTCAGCTTCTTTTGCTCGTAGCTAGCTCTCCACCACTTGAGCCACAGCCTTTTGCTGGTTAATTGGAGGAGACGGGCGTCTCATAGTTGTCCCTGCCTGGCTGCCTAACCAGGATCCTGTGCCACCAGCTCCCAGGGTCTGACTCTGTTGTTTTGAATCTGTGTTATATATCAATGTATAAAGACTAATAACATATATATAATATATAATATTATATATATATATAAATAAGTAGATCTCGCAGCCCAGGGAGACCAGAGCTGGCACTAGAGCCTTGATAATGTGTGGACCACTGTGGACCTTCTGGATGCCTCCAGAGTGCTTCCTCTGTGTGTGCTTGCACTGGTCACGTTGTGCCAGCGGTGCAAGGTGAGGTCAGAGCTTCACCTGCCCCAGGGTGTGGCACAGTGTGCAGTGTTACGTCACGGCCCCGCCACGCCAGGTTGCGTCACAGCATTGCGCTCTTGGGTCCCATTGCAGTGTACCCGTGAGATTCCACTGTCTTCAGTCTTTGCACATCCCAAGCCTGATTTGGTATCATTTCTTCAGATAAACTGACTTTGCTGAACTGCAGTTCTTCGCACAGAGCCTTGTGGTGTGACTTTGCACTGGGTGGGTCAGTGTCTGTGCGATCTCGTCCTTTCGTTCTCATCTCATTGTCAAAGGCAGCGAGCAGACCACCACCTCCTGAGCCAGACACGGCCGTCCGCACCGCTGTGTGCTCGGTAGGCAGGTCGTGTGGGGACAGCTGTGACGTTCACCAGGTCCTGAATGCCCGTGTGCCAGCCACTACAACCATGACCTCAGCTCGGAGCAGGTGACCCGGGGGGCACCAGCTGCTCTGGCAGAAGAGGTTTGTCTGCTTCTTCTGGTCTGCAGAATCTGGGCTCGCTGGACCTAGGGGCAGCTGCCCTCCTGCATCCGCACCCTGCCTTTGCTTGCTCTGGGCGTCGTCAGTCCACGTCTCCTCCATAAGGGAAGCCTGGCTCCCTTCACCTTCCCTGACAGGCGAAAGCTCGGCTCTCGTCTGCTTTCCAACACGTCCATACTCTGTTTTCCTTTCTTCTTCTTTTTTTAAGTACTTTTTTCCTATTACCACCCAGTTTATTTATTGTAGATTTACGGGCACATTCTAGTTACCCGAGTGAGGGAAGCCATGCAAGCATGGTGTGGCAGGGCGTGACACAGCGCACCGTGCCCCACCACGGGACAGGTAAAGCCGCAGCGGCCACCACGCAACCAGAAGAGTCCATCCCTAAGAGAGTGCCTTTCTCTTTCTTGGCAGGCTTACTTGGCTTAGTGTGAACTTTTCCTGGTCTTTCCGTTTCTTTGGGAATAGTGCAATACCATTTTGATGGAGGAGTAGCATTCATTGGGTATACATTCCACATTTTCACCATCCATTCGTCCTCTGAGGGCCATCTGGAGTGATTCCATGTCTTGGGTCTGGTAAGCAATGCTGCACAAACTTGGCTGTGCTGGTGGCTTTCGTATGGCCTTGTTTGTGGTCATTTGGGTCACTGTCCAGGGGCGGAATTGCCGTGTGGTGGAAGAGCACCCCCACTGGCTTTCACATGCCTTTTGCTGAAAATTCCTTTCGCTTTAGTATTCGCTCTCCACACCTTAGCACCAGCGTTTTCCCCGGCTGTCCTTACTCGGGAGATGTGTGGGAGTGTCGCTGAGTCCTAACACGTCTTCACGGTGTCATTATCCTTTGCTGGCACGTGATCTGAGCCACGTGGCGTTGAAGTCTACATCTAGGCATTTGGCAGTGGGGACGGTGACGGCACCTCTCCACCATCTTCCGTTCCTCCCGGAGGCCGTCGTCCTGCAGCGGGCCTTCCCCTGTGCGCCTGGCTCCCTCGGGGTCTCCAGAGGGACGGCTCTGCACTGCTCCACACGGGGCCAGCACCTTCCGGAAGTCTTTCTGGGGAGCTTTGAGTCTGAGTAGTCCTTTTGCTCCAGGGTCCATTCCTTTGGTAATTCCACTCTCTCCACTGATGCTTGACTCAGCTCCCGGAGCAGGGCACTGGGGCAGGCAGTATCAATGGTCTCTACCTCCTCTGTGCCTCCAACCCCTGGGGTCATCATCTAAATTCTCACCAGAGATGTTCTGACTGGCTATTTCAGGGTAGTTTCCCCAGCGTTAGAGTCTTGGGGCTCTCTGGTCCTGGTTGCTAGGCATTGTGTTCGCAGGATATGCTCTGGGTCACAAGATAAAAACTAGACCCAAGAGCCAGAGGTGTGGAGCGTGACCTGTGCAGTCCTGGGGTGGGTGGGACTGGCTCTCTAATGACCAGAGGCTTATTCAAGCCAGAGCATTCCAGGTCCACTGAAAGTTCAAGACAGAAGGCTAACATGTTCTGCTTTTTATTTTTATTTTTCCTCATTTTATAGTTAAAAGTGTAGTTGGCCTGGCGCTGGCATCCCACTCAGGGGGCTGAGATCTGAGGAGCACGGTTCAAAGCCAGCCCTGACACTAATGTCCACCAGACTCTCATCGCCAACCAACCACCGGAAGACTGGAAGTGGCACGGTGTCTCAGTGTGGTAGAGTGCCAGCCTTGAGCTGAGGAGCGCAGGGACAGACCCAGAATTCAAGCCCCACGACTAACAACAACAACAACAAAGTGGTTTCATTTACATTTTCCTAACTTGTTCTCGAAGTTCAAAGCACTGTGAGATGACATCCATCATAAGTATAAAACCAAATGAACTCCATTTACAAGTCTCAAGCGAAGCAAATGTTTCAATTATCTTGTTTTAATTTAATTACTCTGCTCTTTTGATTTCAATAATACATTAATTAAGTTCCATTTCCTTTTCTTTTTATGCTCAATGAAGTCTGTGTTTGGAGAAATGGAGGATGAGCTAATGGAGAAGGAAGGCACAGGGTGTAGGGGGGGTGGGGCGGGGGGGGCAGAGGGTGGGGGCAGGCGTTCCATAGTTGCCCATTTCCTTCTTGGGTTGGTTTGGTTAAAAGGTGGATCCTAGCTTTCCCTTAGCTAAAGTCTGTTCACTACTGACTTTGGGTAATTGAGGGATTTGTCCTTGGGAGCTCCATGCTTAGCTCAGTATTCATGAAGATGTGTATGAATCTATTGTGAAATCAACCAGGAAGAGTCCATCAAATTTGTAGACAGTCACTGTTCAGGGCTTTTGGGGTCCTTACATTTCTTCCAGCAATCTTTGTTCTACCTTTTTATGTTTTTAATTTAATTTATTTGTGTGTGTGTGTGTGTGTGTGTGTGTGTGTGTGTGTGTGCGTGTGTGCGCGCGATGGGGCTTGAACTCGTCCTGGGCACTGTTCCTGAGCTCTTCAGCTCAAGGCTGCCGTCCTACCTTTGAGCCAACCCCCATTTCCCATTTTCTAGAGGTTAATTGGAGATAAGAATCTCGGGACCTTTTGTGCCCAGGCTGGTTTTGA
Organism: Megascapheus bottae; assembly: GCF_031878675.1. Classification (NCBI taxonomy): domain Eukaryota; kingdom Metazoa; phylum Chordata; class Mammalia; order Rodentia; family Geomyidae; genus Megascapheus; species Megascapheus bottae. Next base: position 1,099,114 of record NC_143527.1, read on the forward strand.
ACCTTGTGAGTCACCGTGCCTGGCTTTATTCTGCCTTTGTGTCTGGTCAGAGTAGAAATGTCTGAATGCCAAGGCATTTGCTGTTGGAGATTCTGAAGGCTATCCTCATCTTTTGGCCTGGGCCCCTGGAGAAACAAGACAATGCTTTGAAGTCAGAAACCCTCACCGCTGCAGGAGGACTAGTGGAGGCCAGCATGTGAAAACAGAAATGCGAACAGAAAACTGCCATGATTTCCTTCCATGCAGGATGAAGAAAAAATGGATCTCTGGAAGCTTCTTTGGAATTCTGTGGAACAGCCGTTAAACCTTCAGGGCTGTGGAATGCAGTGCAGGAAAATTCGCCCTGGATATGTGATTGCAACTCCTCCTCCTGTTTAATTTTCTCGCCTTTGAAATTTGATTAAAAATACTAGCTAACATGTCACTTAGTAACTTAATGTGTAAGTCAGAGTGCACTAAGAAGCTGTGTGCAATTATTACTCTCTGCGTTTGAGAGTGTTTGTTAAAAACAACAGAAGCGGAGTGCCCTGCTCATGATAATTCTACTGGATCCAGTCGCTGTGCCCAGGTCTGTGTTCGAGTGTGGGGCGGCAGTGAAAGTGCCACAGTGCCCAGCGGTCAGGACTGGGGAGAGCCAGTGTCCAGTCCTGACTGGGGTCCCGGCATTCTCACACATGCCATTGTAAGAGGGAAGCCGAGTAGTAGAGCACGAGGTCCCGGGCCTGCAGTGGAGATGGGGGCTGACCACGAGATGGATCCAGCACTCAGCGTCATAAAACCATCCCAGCCTGTCCAACATGCATGTCCTGTATTTTACTGAAGAGTTTCACAGAGAGAGGCCACGGGCAGCGAACTGCTGGGGACATCCGAGTCCTTGTAGAATCAGGGCCTGTCAGGACTTGTGAGGAAATACTGGCGTTACCCTCGGCGACCTGCAGGCGAGATCTCCCACTGGGGAGCTCCACACCTGGAGCCTGGCATGGACTGGCAGTGTGGCAAGGACTCCGAGCGGAGCCTTCACCAGGCAGTCCTGGGGGAGACCCCGCCCCTCCAGCCCGGCCGGGGAGGGCATGGCCGGGTCTCTAAGGGCCAGAGGAGGATTCAGCCCTGAGCACTGGAGTTCCATTAAGAGTTCAAGACCAAAGCCTAAGACACTCCTCTTGGGCATATCCAGGTTTATCACCACAGTGAAGACAGCCACCCCCCTCACACCAAGATGAGCGAGTCTCGTGGCTGGAAAAGGAGTATTTAATAATAATGACACCAGCGTGGTCATGGGTCATCTGCTGGGAAAGAAAACTGCGTCATCTGCACCACAGCTTTCTCTGGAATTATCTCTTGGATGATTTTGTATACAAGACAGTTCCTGATAAATCTGGTTCAACAATTAATATGCAGTGTAAGTTGTGATTAGGGGGTTGGATTGGAAGTAATGAAGGTTTAAAAATAGAAAACAGATGTAATATTTTAAATGACATTTTCGGTATTTATTTCCCTCTTTCAGTAATTAGTAAAACGTTTTCAGTTTTTTGAAACAGCTTATTACTGTGAACACAATAAACCCATATGTGTAAAAAAAAAAACAAATAAAAATGTGAGAAACAGATGATTTGTCCTTGGGGTGTGGATGGGGAAAACAAAAACCGACAGAAAATAGACTGCCATGAAAAGTATAGTGTGAAAACCGGCAGTGAAGATAGGTTAAGCGGAAATGGACACGTGGCAGCTTGGTAAAGCGGCTCTTCACTGAGCAGAACTGACTGATGCGGCGGAGAGGGAGATAACGTGTTTTGTGGTATTTATAAATTCTACATTGTTTACAAATCCAGCCCATCTTTAATCCGTTCCATGCAGTGCCTCTCACGGAGCCGGTATTTTAACATTTTCAGTCATTTGTTATATACTTTTATTTGAATGGCACAAACTTAGAGTACAGTATAATCATTGATTCATGTATGCGTCTATAAACGTATACCTAGATTATTGCCTTCATGACCACACCCGTGTAGTTAATGTTTCTACCTCCCTAAACATTTTCAAGCATGTGAATTAAATGCCCCAACAGCAGCTGTGTGGATAAGAATGTGCTGGCGTGCAGCAGAGCAGCAATGAAAATGTGTCGTCCTCCTGCCACAGCCTGGCGGTCGAGGGAACCAGGCTGGGCTGGGCTAAACGGGGTGGCGGGTGGGCACTGCAGAGGTGTGTCAGCCTGAAGGGTGGAGAGTCCTGTGGCTGCGGGGTGGGGGGGTTCTGGAGAGGGGCAGGCTGTGCACACGGGCGGGAGGAGCGCCCCGAGGCTCTCAGCCCCACGCGGGACCCTTGTCTTGCAGGAAGGACCATGAGAGGATGTCAGGCTCGTTCAATGATCGAGGTGTCCCCTGCCCGGAGCGCGGCCCTGGCTGCACAGGGCCTCAAAAACAGGGAAAGTCAGAAACATGGTGATGGTCTTCAGGAAGCATGGTGACATGGGGACAGAAGAAGGACACTGGGTAAGAGGAAGATCCCCTGGAAACATGGGGGCCTTCAGGGGCAGATGAACAGGTACTTGCGTGGTACCGAAGGTGAGACACCGGGGGGGTGTGTGGAGTGGGAGAGGGGGGGCGTGGAGTGGGAGAGGTCTGCGTGCCGACAGCTACGTGTGGAGTGGGAGAGGTCTGCGTGCCGACAGCTGCGTTTAGGAATAGCTTTAAAAGCTCAGGTGGCGACTGAGGTTGGTGATTCTGGAAGAAAGACTTGAAGTTTGAGGACAGCAGAATCTGAGTGTCCTCCCTGCAAGAAAGAGCAAACCTGTGAGGTGAGGAGACCATGTGTTCTTTAGCTCAGCCTCGGCACCATTTCACAGCCAGCGCCAGGCCAGAAGAACTAGGTGGAAAATTAATTAAACTAAACTGGCTCGGTACATTAAATGTGGGTATCACATGGTGGCTGCTGCAGGATGACAGGTGAAGTGGATTTGTGCTAATGTAACAGTGGAATAGGGGTGATTTTGTCTGGGGGAAAGGAAATTACTGAGTAGCTTCAGCTTCTAACCACCAAGACAGAGAGAGACACTGTGGACAAAAAGGATGGGTAGAGGTTCTCTGGGGTGGGAATCAAGAAGGGGGGGTGGGTGCCCTGCCTGGGGGAGGGGGAGAGGCCAGGGTGCCCTGCCTGGGGGGGAGAGGATTGGGTGCTCTGCCTGGGGGAGGGGGAGAGGCTGGGGTGCCCTGCCTGGGGAAGGGGGAGAGGCCGGGGTGCCCTGCCTGGGGGAGGGGGAGAGGCCGGGGTGCCCTGCCTGGGGGAGGGGGAGAGGCCGGGGTGCCCTGCCTGGGGGAGGGGGAGAGGCCGGGGTGCCCTGCCTGGGGGAGGGGGAGAGGCCGGGGTGCCCTGCCTGGGGGAGGGGGAGAGGCCGGGGTGCCCTGCCTGGGGGAGGGGGAGAGGCCGGGGTGCCCTGCCTGGGGGAGGGGGAGAGGCCGGGGTGCCCTGCCTGGGGGAGGGGGAGAGGCCGGGGTGCCCTGCCTGGGGGAGGGGGAGAGGCCGGGGTGCCCTGCCTGGGGGAGGGGGAGAGGCCGGGGTGCCCTGCCTGGGGGAGGGGGAGAGGCCGGGGTGTCCTGCCTGGGGGAGGGGGAGAGGCCGGGGTGTCCTGCCTGGGGGAGGGGGAGAGGCCGGGGTGCCCTGCCTGGGGGAGGGGGAGAGGCTGGGGTGCCCTGCCCCCCCAGGCACTGAGACCCTGCACCACCTGGGTTAGACTGGGTTACCACTCAGATCTGTTGACTCCAGCACATACATGAATAGGAAAGCTTGACGTCTTCTTAGCATCTTAGGCTTATTTTCATTATCCATGCTCAGAGCGTGCTGGCCATAGCAGTGTTTTTCAAGTAAGCTTCTCAGGGTACGTGGGTGCCTCCAGGTCCTGGCTGGTGACGTCGCATGAGATGCTTCACCTTGGCCCCTGCACGGCCAGCACACAGGGCTGCAGCCAGCTACGTCCGTCGCCTGGGAAGGCGGGGTGAAAGCGGGAGGGCCTGGGGGTGGCTCTCACTGCCTCCTCTGACACGGAGCTGTCGGTCAAGGAGGGAGGAGGAAGATTCTGGTGGTTTCCACATTTTCTTTTTGGTCGGTGGTGGACTTGAACTCTGGCCTGGGCGCTGTCCCTGAGCTCTTGAGCTCAAGGTTCCTGCCCTCCCCCTTGAGCCAACCCCCACTTTCCGTTTTCTAGAGGTTAACTGGAGATAAGAGTCTCACGGTCTTTAGTGCCCAGGCTGGCTTTGAACCGTGATCCTCAGATCTCAGCCTCCAGAGTAGCTAGGAGGACAGGCGTGAGCCGCTGCACAGGCTTTTGGTGGTTTCCATTCTTGCCCCTGCCTCCCTCCCTCCCGTCCTCTCATCTTCTGTTCCTCTCTCTTCTTCCTCTACTTCTCCTCCTCCCTTCCTTTCTTCCTTAGCGGACAGCTGACCTCTTCCTTGGTGACACAAATTCAGTGTGGTTGCTGTGCTGTCAGGTTAGAGCCTGCAGGCTGGGTTTCGAATATATCACGAATTCAAAAGAGCCTATACAGTAAAAAAAAGAAAATCATAGCATGATCTGTGCTCTTCAATGCCACCTTCCAGGCCAAGCAGAAGGCTGCATACCCAGCAAGGGCCTGGGTCTGCAGACATTAGCTCAGCTTGGGCAGGACACTTACATTCAAAATGTTGGCTATCAATATTCATTTCTAGAAACAATTTATGTTAGTATTTATAAATTTTGAAATGTAATGGCAATTTATTAAAATCAACAAAGATCTCCACGAAATGATCTCTTGAATAAGCACCAGGTGGTAAAAATGATTAAAACTATTATTTTGCCATTGATAGATCTACTTTCTAAAGTGGATTCAAGATTGACTGGACGAAATGGAAAAATTCCATGTGCATTTATTCCGCTTGAAGATTTGCACTTGGAGAATTGCTGGGAAATTTTGGAAGGACTGGCTTCGTAGATGGTTTTGCACAAGTTCACTTTTAACTTTCTGCAGGAGCTAAAAGTTAGGTGAACTAGGATCTCATCAGCTCATCATATAACTACAAAGCACTTTTCTTTCTAGCCCAAAGTGCCCAGGGGGCCCTGGCAGAGCTGGAGCCCATGCACATAGGAAAGTAATGACAGAGTTCATGGGACACATGGCGTGTCTACTACAAGATGAATGCATTTCTAGGGAAGGAGGCAGTCACCTGATACCATACCTCAGAAGCGCTTCACAGAACTTAGGGTGTATGTATCCTCCATAAAAGAAAGTTAGATGCGGGCCGGGAGTTTGGCCTAGTGGTTAAAGTGCTTGCCTAGCATGCATGAAGACCCAGGTTCGATTCCTTGGTACCACATTCGTAGAAAAAAGCCGGAAGTGGTGCTGAGGCTCAAGTGGTAGAGCTCAAGCCTTGAGAAAGTCCAAGGACAGTGCTCAGGCCCTGAGCTCAAGCCCAGGACTGGCAAAAAAAAAAAAAAAAAAAAAAAGAAAGTTAGATGCTAGACAAAAAAAAGACAATGGACCATCGTGTCTGGGTCATGAATTGTCTTGCCATTTGTTGACAAAAATTTTTCTTCAGTATTTCTAGTCTCTAGGAGTACCTGGGTTCTGGTATGATATTTAATAGATTGCAAGATGGGTTGCTTTATAACTAATACCAGCGAATGCCACTACTAATGAAAGAAGTGCTCTAGTGGGTAGACCAGACAGATGAAGCCTTGGTTAGTTATTGACACCTGCCAGAGGGGACTTGAACTTGAGTCAGTGCACTGCAAAACCATCATTTGACTGTGAGTCAGGAATGCTGTGAATAAGTTAAATCTCGTGTGAAAATCAGAATCTTGTGGTTCTGAGAAAGGGGTGAGTATGAGGTGAGTGTGTGATTGTGTACACAGGTACACGGGCGTGACTTTGCCTGAGTCCATGCAGTGTGTACACAGTGCATGTGTACCTGAGCGTTTGCAGGGGTGTGAACAGGTGCCTCTGTGTGCTGACCTGAGGGAAGGCAGGGCAGGTGCTGTGCGATTGCATTTGTGAATGTGTTTGTGCACGTCTGTGCCACTGCATGTGTGTGCTTTTGTGGAAGTACTCCGTTGTTTCATAAACATGCCAGGTGTTTTGCGTTTCTTCTTCTCTCTTTTGTAGAAATGAACCTTGCAAGGCCCCGGGCCCAGGGCACTAATTATCAGTGTCTGTGCACGCCTCCTGCAACGCCTCCTCCATAACCCCTGGAAATATTCTGACACATTATAAACGGTTTGAATTAGCGTAAATCAGGAAGCAGCCCAGCACTGGAAGGGGGGGCTGCATGCTAAGAGACTCCACTCAGCAGCGCCCGCCCGTGTTCACCCCAGGGCACCCGGGTCAGCCCGGCTCGAGCACCAGCGAGGTTCACGCAGTGGAGACGAGGGGCATCTCAGAACCCGGGGGAAGCCACACCCACACAGCTCCCCTGCCTCCCCTGCTGTGTGTGCGTGTGTGTGCGTGTGTGCGTGTGTGTGCGTGTGCATGTGTGTGCGTGTGTGCGTGTGTGCGTGTGTGTGTGTGTGTGTGCCTGTGTGCATTTTGAAGTTCCCCCTTAGCCATGGAACTCCCCGAGTCTGCTAGCAAAGCCTTATCACCAGAGGGTAATTTCTCTTACGTCGCGCGTGCATGCCCTGTTCAGGGGTTGACTGGCTGGAGTGTGAACTCAGGGCCCCAGGTGACCAGCCTGGACCTGGCATCTTGACCCTGGCTCCGTAACCCCTCACGACTTGGTCATTTTCCAGGCAGAATCCTGGCTTTCCTGCCTGGGCCGGCCCGGCTGCTCTGTCCGTGGCTCTCCACCAGACCCATCTTTTCTACAAATGGTTTGACCACAATGGCCTTGAACTGCCGTCCTCGTGATCCCGACTCCCAAAGCAGCTGGGATTACAGGCGGGCGCCACCATGCATGGCTATAGGACTTCAGGGCTTTTTTTTTCTGAGAACATTATTAAATTTTGTGCTTTATTCTAAGTATTTATGGAATATAATTTACCACGCGTGATTTCTGTTAGTACACATGAGTTACAGGGAATTTCACAGGCACCTTTCCACACATGTGCCCTTGCTGTTTCCATAGTTGGTAGCAATCTGTTTGGACAGTTCCCAGCACCCCCCTTCCCCTCCCTCCCTCCCCTCTCCCCCCCCCCCGGCCACGCCCCTCCGGAAGCAGGGGCCGCGTTCAGCCTGTGTGACCTGCCTCAGCATGTACTGGAACCTCAGAACTGAAACATTCACAGCATCTTGAACTTCCCGGGACAAAACAGGAGTGAGGGAAGTTACCTTCTCTCTCCCTTTCATTCTTAATGAAAAGATTTTATTAACACTGGTTTTTTACGTCGTATTTCTTTTTATTTTATTGTTGTGATAATGCATAGCGGGGCTACATTCACCACGTAGTAGGTGCATTACCGTCTCTAACGCGCAGATGAGTTTGAAAGTAGACTAGTGACACACTTGTTTCTTGAAGTCAGTCGCGTCAGAGCCATTCCTGCCTCTCCTCTGGACATTGGCAGAGGCTGGACGGGGCCGGGGAGAGCTCAGCGCTGTCTCCAGATGAGTGCAGAGTCCCTGCTGGCCCGGGGGGGGGGGGTGGGCAGGCTTCCTGGGGCTGAGGTCCTCTTGTGTGTGTGCGCGCGTGCGTGCATCTGTGTGGACTTAGGGTTCTTAAGCGATGATGATCCAGACATATGGTTGAATCATGGAGCGTTTAATCTTCCTCTTATCTGCTTAAGAATTTATTTTTGTTCTGATTCACGTTTGGTCTGTCTTTCCTGTAGGGAAGTCTGTCTATCTATCTTACAGTGCATTTTCTCCAGGCTTCCTGCCTGTGCAGGGGACGCAGACACCTGAGGAGGAGAACAGGAGGGAGCCCCCCCACTCTGGTCCAGGCTTCCTGCCTGTGCAAGGGACACAGACACCCGAGGGGGAGAGAAGGAGGGAGCCCCCCCCCACTTTGGTCCAGGTTGGCAGCAGCTCACCTCGACTCCTTGACCCTCTGCCTGGCTGGTCACTTATGGTGGACAGACTGAAGTGAATGATGGAGGCACAGGGGAGGGAGACTATGGGGGAGATCGAGAGAACGGGGGAGGAGCGAGACCACCAGGACTGCAGGCGCCTGCCCTGCCACACACACCAGGCAGGAAGCTCCAGCCTTCGCTGCGCTTCTCCACTGGGAATTCTGGGCCTGAGTGGAAGTGGGCGGATAATGCCCGAAGCCTCAGGTTCCCCAAGCCTAGGCAGGCGCTGTCAGTGCAGAGTGAGCCCCCCTCCTGCCCTCCACAGAGAGGCAGGTGTGCCCACCTCCCAGTGGCCTCCCACCTTGGGAACGAGACCAGGGCTCTGCTTCCCCGGACCCTGCAGCCACTGCGGAAAACTCTCCTCACCTCGGAGGGGCATTGACCGGGGCATCGTGGGAAGAGAGACGCGGTGGGTGGGAGAACGTGGCTGTGGGGAAGAGGGTGGACCCGAGTCCAAGAAAGGCCCACACAGGCATGGCCGGGGACGCGTCCTGACCTGTGGGGTCACTGACGCCGCCTCTGCGTGTGCACGTGGACTGGGGAGCTCCGCGCGGCCTCCCTCCCTCGGCCCAGGACTGGCTGCCGTGTTCTGGTCAGGCCCCGGGACTGCCTGGGTCTTTGCTCAGAGGGCCTCTGACGGCCCAGGCTGAGCAGAGTTCCTCAGCGATGTTCTTACCATGCTGCAGCTCTGCCTTGAACGGTGTTTGGACTCAGCTCACCTTCCTCGCTGTCCTCGGACTCCGGGCCTCCCTCGGCCTTGTCCCCGGGCTCCGGCCTCCCTCGGCCATGTCCCTGGGCCCCGGGCCTCCTTCAGCCGTGTCCCCTGGCTCCGGCCTCCCTCAGCCGTGTCCCTGGACCCCGGGCCTCCCTCGGCTGTGTCCCCAGGCCCCGGGCCTCCCTCGGCCGTGTCCCTGGGCCCTGGGCCTCCTTCAGCTGTGTCCCCTGGCTCCGGGCCTCCCTCGGCCGTGTCCCCTGGCTCCGGGCCTCCCTCGGCCGTGTCCCTGGGCCCCGGGCCTCCCTCGGCCGTGTCCCCGGGCCCTGGGCCTCCCTCGGCCGTGTCCCCGGGCTCTGGAGGACAGTCACAGCAGCAGTAGCAGCCTTGGCTCTTATCTTCCCTGTGTTCCTAGTACTGATCAAAGTGCTCCACTTATATTAACTCACATAATCAATACCTGATTAATTTCACCACTTGATAAATGCAGGAGCTGAAGGCTAGGTCATGCAGGAAATGTTTGTTAAATGAGTGATTATACAAAATGATTACATCCTGTGAGGACTTTGAAATGTAAACATCCCAGGTTCACATAGATAAAACAAAGCAAAGACAATGCCCGCAATATAAGATGACACACACACAAATAAAAACCCAGGTCACTGCAAGGTCAGACTGTGGGCAGAGCGGGCAGGCTCTGGACCAGCCCCAAGCAGGCTCCCTGGGCTATCCGGCAGGAGTCACACGTAACACAGGTGGATGCACACACGTGTAACGTGTGGTCCACGTGCGACAGGTGCATGTACCCCTGGTGCAGGCACACATGGGTTTGGTAACATGGGGTCTGCATGTAATGAGGCTGCACTCATGTGTGGCTATGTACATTGAAATGTACATACATGCACCCATGTGACATGAGGACTGCATGTAATGCATCTACATGCATGCATACTTCCCCAGCGCAATACACACATATGGGACCGGTGGCAGTGTGCATCACGGACACGTGTGTGTGTGTGTGTTCGATTGTATGCATCTACACAGCATGGATACACATGTGTGTGTGTATATGTGGTCGACTGTGTACATCTACACAGCAGGGACACCCGTGTGTGTCAGTTGTATGTGTCTACACAGCATGGACATACGTGTGTGTGTGCATGTGTGTGCATGTGTGTGGCGGACTGTATGCATGTACACAGCATGGACATACATGTGTGTGTTCAACTGCATGCATCTACACAGCGTGTAGCCTGTGGACCATGGGTAGCTGTGTGCACACACATGTAGCATGTGGTTGGTGTGTCTGCAAATGCATGGCTGTGACACGGCCCTTTGGTAATGTGTCTGTATGCTCAGGTGATGCTTGGTCACTGCACAACAAGCATGCAATGCATCATGGGAGTGACATAGGCGCACACACATGTGACGTGCCACACACGTAGAAATGAGCAGGCGCGTGTGACAGGAGGTCTGCATGTATCGTGGGCACATGTGAACGCGTGATCTGTGGGACAGGGTACAGGCGTGTGAGTGACATGCAGAGATGGACGTAGGAGGGCAGGAGGACATTCCCCAGCGTCGGTCCCCAGCAGGAACGTGAGTGGAGGAGCTCGGGGGGCCGGAGCCCGCCGGCACACGCCTGTGCCATGGCCCCCTTCAGCACGGCAGGCGGGCCTGCGTGTGTGAGTGAACTCAGTTGCACTCTTGATAGGCCCTCACCGTGCCACTTGAGACATGCCCTCGGCTCCTGCTTTTGCCTCCGTGACTGGGGCCTCTTGTTTTGTTCCGCCTCCCAGGCTCGCCTTGGGCCTCAGTGTGCCCACCTCTGCCTCTCAGGCAGCTGGACCCACGCCTGCACCACCACACCGGGCCAGGCCCGACTGAGAGTGAGTAGAGAAGGGGCAGGACATGGTCCTGCTGGAGCCAGCGAGACGACAATGTTCACGTGATACACATTTGCCAGGTGACCATCACTATGGCCGAACCCTCGCACAGATGCCTGCTCCAGAATTGCACACATGCAGTCAATATTTATCTATTGTTGGAATTATTGGTCTTCGTGTAGCGTGGTTACAGGAGTGTATGTGCAGGCCTCCTCTGGACTCTGAGCTCTGTGTAAACCAAATTTTACCTGTAAGTGTCCATCTACCCTAGCTGAGGCTGGTTAGAACCCTGGGCCCTCAGATGTCTAAGGTTAGAAGCCCCTCCTCTCTCTTTCCAACATCCAGGTGGACTGTGGCTACAGGTTTATTATGTTTCCACAATGTTTTGAATATATTTTCCCTCTTCAAAGAGGTCTTGATTTCATGAAGCAAAGCTATATTAATGGAAATATCTCAGGTATTTATCTACCTAGGTATAATAAAACAGGTTTTGTGAAAAAGGGCAGATAGCAAATTTGGAGGACTCAGTATGAACAGCATCAGGCACCTGCTGCCAGCAAGGATCAGGCCGGGAGGACAGGGTCCCCACGGGAGGACAGGGTCAGCATGGGAGGACAGGGTCCCCACAGGAGGACAGGGTCCCCACGGGAGGACAGAGTCAGCATGGGAGGACAGGGTCCCCACGGGAGGACAGGGTCTCCACAGAAGGACAGAGTCAGCATGGGAGGACAGGGTCCCCACGGGAGGACAGGGTCCCCATAGGAGGACAGGCTCGGGGGCAGTGGCCAAGCTAGGGACGAGCCGTGATCTGGCTGTGACACTGATCGGGTCTGAGCCTTGACTGCCAGAAGTCATGTTAGGGGCGGCAGCAGGGGGGGCTTTGGGTGCTGGGACCCCAGCGGAGCCTGGGCTGAGACTCAGCTCCCTCATGGCCACATTTTCCGAAGCGCCTTCTGTATTGACCGATTGATTTCAGATTCACCTTACGGAAATCTCGCGGTTTAATTAGATTGACGCCCTGCAATTCCTCAGCCTCAGGGCGGTGCGGCCGTGAAGGGCCATAGGGAAGTCGAGAGGCGACTTCATACACAGTGCGTCAAAAGCCAGCGACCCCGCCCGGGCTCGCATGGCCACCTCGCCAACGAGGAGCAGACGGCCAGGGGAAGATGCATTCTTAACATTCAAGGAAATAATGGGGATGAGTAAATGAAATTTGCTAGATCGAGATGAAATACATCTCCGAGTCTCTGTCAGTCTCCTGGACTGGAGGATGGAAGTGAAATTGACCAGCTGGCTTCCTCGCGGGTGGAGGGGGGTCAGCTCCGGGCCAGCCCCGACATGGCAGCCTTGAGCTGGCAGGAGGAGGAAAGCCTGCTCTGAGTTACTGCTGGCCGCAGACTCTCCTGACGCTGTTCTCAGAGCCGCGAGGCCTTCTGGAAACTTCTCTACAAGCCTCAAAGGAGTGTTGCGGGAGCAGACAGTGGACAGGATTGTCTGGGACTATGCACGTGCCCTGCCCCGTCTCTTTACACGGTGACCCCAGACCCCCAGGGCAGGCAGCAGCCTCGCGCCAAGCCCAGCACTGGGCCCCCAGAGTCTCCGGACTGCACGTTCTTTCTTTCCGTACCTAGAGTTTAGATCTGCACCGACAGGAGATGCTTTGATGGTGAGCGTCAGAGCCACCAGAGCCACCCACAGCAGGCCACCCTGCAGGACGGCCTTCCGAGAGCACACCGGTTGGCAAGGACAGAGCAGGAGCCACTGTGAAAGCTCTGCACACATTATCTGTCCCCGACACCAGTCCTCGGCACTCACCGCCACTATCCCCACTCTACAGAAGCCAACACGGGGGCCAAGCCAGGTGGGCTCTGGCCCATGGCCTGGAGCGGGAGGCAGGGTTCAAGATGGTGATTGCACACCCAAGGCGGTGGGCTTGGGGAGGGGTGAGGACGCTCTGGGCTCCTTGCTGCAATCCAACATGCTCAGCCCTGCTTTGTGTCTGTGGTGGCACAGCACTGCAGGAAAACACAAAAAGGTACCGCATTCGTCTTGTGGCTGGGAAGACTTGGGAAAATGGGGGCCCACAGTCCTGTTAGAGGGGCTCTGTGCCATTTCAGATGGGTGCTGTGGCTGGTAGCATGCCAGCTGCCCTGCAGGCCTCAGGCGTCCCCGGAAGGCAGGGGTGCAGAGGTAGGGCGGTTCTGCAAAGCAGCGGGGCTCACTGCTGGCCACGGCAGCACCCGGGTGAGGGCAGGCCTCCGTCTCACGCCCCGTGTCCTCTCCTACACGGAGCCCGCGTGGCCACCGTGATCCACCAGCGAAGGCCCTCAAATCCCCGCAGGTCGAGCAGGCTCACACCTCACACCTCATCCGCTCGTCCTGCCATTTATTATACCTTGTAACCAGAAAGGAGCCTCGAAAGGACTTCAGATTAGGGGCACAATTGCAAAACCTCTGAGAGAGGAAATATCTTATTAATTCATTAAGTCAAACTGCTTCTATCTACACTTGTATGACTAGAATTATGGTTCATTAACTTCATTTCTTTATATGAGTTAATTAGCTCAGAGGAGGCCAGAAATTAATTACCAGCTTATATAGTTTGTGCAGAATGGCATTCTGTTTATTTAGTTTCTCCTATTAACTTTTAATCTCTTCAAACAATAAAAGAGGTAATTAGTATTTTATAAACAAAAATGAATGCAACAAAGGCAAATAATTTGCCAAATACCAAAAAGCCCCTGTGTGGCCCGTGTGGCAGGGTGGTGAAGTTACCGGTCTTGCCGTGGGTCGCGGTCTGCAGGAGGAGACCGTGTGTGCCCGGGCCTGCAGTGGACCCCACCACTGACCCCAGCACTGGAGCGCGGCTCCAGAACTACCTCATGGAGCAGAGATACCAGCCCGAAGACACCGCCTGCTGTTTGGGAATAATTGCCCATGCATTCAGCTACAGTTGCTGGGTAAACCCATTCTCCACAGACGTTCCAAGACGCGCTCACACAGAGACAAAGGCTTGCAGGGGACGCTGCTTAAACACCCAGCGCCATAGGGTCCTCAAACTGATAGGCCACCAACTTGCCTGCAATATATTAACTGACATAATTGCCCACTACTTATCAGAGAGTCTGTCGTATCTGTAAAGAGGAAAAGATGACACCAAATTAAAATTCTGCATGACAGTGAAATTGATCTTTCTGAATGGATAAACACAGCCCTGACAAGAGCTACTGCCATTGATTACCCTCCATGCAATATGTTTCCTGAATTTATAATCCTTATATACTTTTAGAACTTCCAAGGGGAATCTTCACAATATCTGTGGGTAGCCGCTTTCTAGCTAGATATATAATGAATTACAGGAGTTATTTAATCAATGTATTTTGTTAGCATAACATTAATATTAATTAAATGTTCATTAAAAGAATTGGATCCTTAACAGCCTGAGAGCGAGGACTAAGCGTGGAGCTCAAGCCGCCGGCTCAGCAGGACATGGCTTCCCTGCGAAGCTCTTAGCAGACAAACTTATATTAGCAGAGAATATCCCACAAGTTCTTTTAACACACATTATTTCCTGCAAAATAATAACTTGAAGTGAAAAGGTCCAGTGCGTTTGATTTCCCCGTGCGGCCGTGTGCTGGGGCCCTGCGTCTCCCGAGCGTGGTGGGCTGGGCTGGCGTGCGCCTGCTCGGAGCAGCCGGATAATACAGCCACCGAAGCCTTTCCTCCATCAATAATGTCAGGGAGGAAACACGGGCCGCATCCCTGCTTCCCATGAGGAGCAGACACAACATCTGAGCTCCTGCGAGGGAGCTGCAGAGCCTGGGAAGTGGGGGCCTTCCACGGGTGCCCAGGCTCATGGCATCCACCCTCATGGCGGGCCCCGTGCTTCCCGGCTCCCGAGGGCACGCCATTCCTCCCCAGAGGTTTAACAGGATCTCAACCGATGGTTACCCGGTGGCAAGAGGAAATTTCTCTTCTGAGCCAGGCTCTGCCAGCTTGTCCTGCCTGTGCTGTGGTCCTGTGGCTGGGCAGTGGCTGCCGTCTTCTCTTACTAACCCACAGGCAAGGGTGTTTTGTTGCCAAACCAAACTCCCAGGACAAATCGCTGTGCTCCCGGTCACCACGGCTGCCACACCGCTCTTCGGGGCCAGCCTGAGGCCTCGGGTGGATTCGGAGCGCCCGCTGTGCCTCCTCCCGGGAGGGGCCGTGGAGTGTGGCGTCCCACAGCAGGCGTAGGGAGCGCTGGTCACACCCGCTCCAGGCTGGCGCCGGGCAGGGCACACGCTGGGCAGGCTGGCCGGGCAGGGCACACACCAGGCAGGCCGGCCGGGCCCTCTGCCCCTCTCCGGAGAGGCCACCTCAGAGGTGGTGACGGCTCGTGCACACACAGATGAGTTGTGGACACCACAGGGCCGACTCCAGCAGGTGGCCGCCGTGCTGGACGCCCAGGGACCCCATAAGTCTCAGCCGAGTCACTGGCGTCCCCGAGCCGGGGTCCCCTGCGTCCTCACCTCTGGGGTTCTGTCAAGCGCTCCGGGATGCCGCGGACAGTGTCGGGCCTGTGGTTAGCAGGCAGCGTGGTCCCCGGATGGTGCTGGCACCCCGCCCAGCCTCATCTGCAGTTGTGGGCCTTTCCTTATTGCACTTGGGAGAAATGGTGGTGTTTCTCACCGTCCCACAGGGATGGAGGGGACCCTGTGCACACAGGCTCAGCGCCACGCCTCCTCGCCTTCTAGCAGGAAGACTTGCCGCAGGCCAGGGAGTGAGGAACCAGCCAGGACCCCGCTTTTCAGCCATGCCGCCGTGTCTGCAGGAGGAGGAGGAGCGGCAAGGCCGCTTCGAAGGGGAGAAGACAGCGTTTTCCTCTGTAGGTTTAACAAAGGAGTCTCCATTCAACAAGCGCTAAGACTACACTGCATCCCCATCCACACGCTCACCCCTCCCTCCCCAGCCTTCCCTTCCCCCAGGTTTCCTGCTTTTGTGGGGTCTCATTGAATGTCACCCCTTCCTTCTTGCCCCACACCTGCTCCTCCTCTGGAGTCGTCTGCCCCTCTCCTCGACCCCCTCACGTAGTCCAGCCTTTCTAAGCATCAAGACCTGAGACGCAGCGCGGGAGGGGCAGAGAGGCGGGCAGGCCCGCTGTCTCAGGTGAAGGCCCTGGGCAGGGCGTCCATGGAGGCCTGCAGTCAGGCCAGGCCTTCCGCCCGCTCCCACGCCTGGTTCAGCCCACCGGGGCGGCCCTGCGGAGGGAAGCCGCCCTGTCGAGGGGGACACAGGTCCCCTGGCGTGTGCTTTGGACTTAGTTCCTTGGTGGCAGGGAGAGAAAGAGTGTGTGCCGCATCTCTGGGAGTTGTGCAGCCAGCCCCACCGCGCGCACCGCACACACCGCCACGCTCGCCATCCTGCACCCACGGGGAAAATGTGCCGCCCAGGCCATGAGCCCCGCCTGGCTAGGCTCTGAGGAGGTCAGGCGAGCACTGCCTGTGTGTGTCGGGGGGTGGGTGGAGGAAGGGCAGTGGAGAGCATGGAACGCCTTCCTGTCCACACCAGAGCTCACTCCCGTGCAGACCGCTGCAGGAGCTTGAGTCCTGTACCGTGCTCACTGCTCCTGGCCACACCTGCAGAGATAAAATGCTCCTAAGTGCATTCGCTCAGGTGTATCCCACAGTTCAACGCCACTGTGTGATGGAGGGGGAGGGAGGAGGAGGGAGGGAGGCCGAGAGGGAGGGGGATATAGACAGGGATGGGCAGACAGCTGAGCTTGCTCTCCTCTGAGCTCAGACACACAGCTCATGGCCATTACTCGTGGCTGTATGGTCTCGACCAGCAGGCCTGGGGAGGTCAGGTGACTGTGCAGGGTGCCGGGGCTTCCTCACACCTCCTCACAAGGCTCCCCTGTGCACATGGCAGGCCGGAGGACTCGGGCAACTCCCTTCCCGGGCACTGCCAAGGGCACCAAGGTGGGCCCCTCCCTGAGGGGGGACCGGTCAGTCTCCTCCCCGGACACTGCCCGGGGCACCAAGGTGGGCCCTCCCTGAGGGGGGACCGGTCAGTCTCCTCCCCGGCCACTGCCCGGGGCACCAAGGTGGGCCCTCCCTGAGGGGGGACCGGTCATTCTCCTCCCCGGACACTGCCCGGGGCACCAAGGTGGGCCCTCCCTGAGGGGGGACCGGTCAGTCTCCTCCCCGGACACTGCCCGGGGCACCAAGGTGGGTCCCTCCCTGAGGGGGGACTGGTCAGTCTCCTCCCCGGACACTGCCCGGGGCACCAAGGTGGGTCCCTCCCTGAGGGGGGACCGGTCAGTCTCCTCCCCGGCCACTGCCCAGGGCACCAAGGTGGGCCGACCCTGAGGGGGGACCGGTCAGTCTCCTCCCCGGGCACTGCCCAGGGCACCAAGGTGGGCCTCCCTGAGGGGGGACCGGTCAGTCTCCTCCCCGGACACTGCCCAGGGCACCAAGGTGAGTCCCTCCCTGAGGGGGGACCGGTCAGTCTCCTCCCCGGACACTGTCCAGGGCACCAAGGTGGGTCCCTCCCTGAGGGGGGACTGGTCAGTCTCCTCCCCGGACACTGCCCAGGGCACCAAGGTGGGTCCCTCCCTGAGGGGGGACTGGTCAGTCTCCTCCCCGGACACTGCCCGGGGCACCAAGGTGGGCCTCCCTGAGGGGGGACCGGTCAGTCTCCTCCCCGGGCACTGCCCAGGGCACCAAGGTGGGCCTCCCTGAGGGGGGACCGGTCAGTCTCCTCCCCGGACACTGCCCAGGGCACCAAGGTGAGTCCCTCCCTGAGGGGGGACCGGTCAGTCTCCTCCCCGGACACTGCCCAGGGCACCAAGGTGGGTTCCTCCCTGAGGGGGGACTGGTCAGTCTCCTCCCCGGACACTGCCCAGGGCACCAAGGTGGGTCCCTCCCTGAGGGGGGACTGGTCAGTCTCCTCCCCGGACACTGCCCGGGGCACCAAGGTGGGCCTCCCTGAGGGGGGACCGGTCAGTCTCCTTCCCGGGCACTACCCGGGGCACCAAGGTGGGCCTCCCTGAGGGGGCCTCTCTGCTAGCTCCTCGCTGCCGACCAAGGTTGTTCTCTTCCTCACGTGTGGATTTTATTGGGAGACGCCAAGAGGGATGGATAGAGGGCATAATGAGGGGCCGGTGATGAAGCACGAGGTGGGGTCGCCGAGGTTTCGCACCGAACAAATTGAGTCACATCCACTCCTCATCCATTATTTAGGGGTGATTGGCCAGGCTTGGCTTCTATAGATTTGATAATCATTCAGATGTCCATATTTAATATGTAACATAAATTTCTCATCTGGCTGTCGATGCCCTGTCACTGCTGAACAACAATGCATAAAAGGAGCGGTAATCTATGGATTCTCAGAAATATTTGACACGAATAAATATGTAAAAGGGAGATAATAAAATCTGCCTCCGCCCGCCTGCCAGAGAGCCTTCATGTCAGACTGGACAGCCGTCTCGCGCGGTGACGGCGTGCAGCTGGATCCCATGAATATTGGCCTGCACACGGAGATTAAGGCACAGCAGATGTTTCTCTGCGGGCTAACAGATATATCACCCCTGATAACGGATGACAAATGTTGTTCCATATTGTGTCAGACAAAACCGGGGCTCTTGTAAAACAAGTGTTACAGCTGGAATAGGATATCTTAGCGCAGATACCCAAGGAGAAGACAGACAGACAGCCGTCGGCCAGCCAGGCGTCCAAGTTCACAGCCTCGCTTCCCGGCGTGGCCCGGCCCGACGCACCAGGGAACGCCGTGGGACTGGCTGGTAATGCAGAGCCCAAGGCTGGCGGAGCCACCCCTTCCCGGCCCCACGCCCCAGTCTGCCACACATTTGCAATTGTTCTGGGGTGTCTTCGTCCTCTCCAGGAGGCGGCCGGCCGGGAGAGCGGCATGGGGCCACCACCACCAGCAAAGCAGGGCCTGAATGGCTAATCACGTCTCCCCTCCCACCCCCCGAGGATCGAGGATCGCGGGCCCGGAGAACCAAATGTCATTGAGGTTCCACAGACAAAAGCCAAAACCCCACTGCCCTTTACAAGACACTGAGCTGGTGATTGGCAAACTCAGTGGTCCTCACTGCTTTTCTGTCTCTGCCGTTTGTCCAGCCTGGGCCCTGGCAGGACCCGGCCCAGGTTAATCTCCCCCTCAACACACATTTGCTCACAAAGTCTGCTCTTCTTTCTTTTTCTTCCTGGAGATAAATAAATAAATAGATAGATAAAGTATCCTTTCTCTCCGTAACCTTCACAGCCACAGGCTTCCGGGCGAGTCAGCAGTTGTGGAGCCGAGGCCTGGTGTTGTGCTGTGTGCCTTCAGGGCCTGTGCATTGCTGACTGGGCACTGCAGGAGCCCAGCCACCACCTGGAGGACACTGTCCCCTCCCCGGCCATGGGCACAGGTGCCAGCCAGGAGGGGTGGCAGCGGCGGCCGAGGCCCCTCAGCCTGGCCCCCCTGAGGTGGCCGGCTCGCCTGCCTCCCCTCCGGACAGCACATCCCCTTCCAGGTACCGTGTTTTCCCCAAGCAATTTTAGGCAGTGAGACGGTAACAGTTGTTTGTCTGATAAAGCACGTACTATTTAGAACACAGATGTTTGATTATTATTTATTTCTCTCTGAAGCCCACTAATTCTGTCCCAAATGATCTCTTTTTCCCTTTTGCTTAAATTTAATTTAGACTGCATGTTGTTGGTAAGTGACAGATAGTTTAATTATTAATAGGATGCTGCTGTAACGCCACACACACACACACACACACACACACACACACACGACAGCTCTCCTTCCTGGGCCTCTCGGGCTTGCTGTGAGCTCACACGTGACCCCAGCGAGCAGGGCACAGGTGTACAAGCCGCACTGGACGCCTGCTTCTGTGTGTGTGCTCCTGGCGAAGCCGTGTGGGCCCTCAGCCACACACACACACACACACACACACACACACACACACACACACACACACGCGTGGCTATCCAGGGAATGTGCCTTTGTGCTCACGGAGGAGGCGTGCTCTGAGCTGTCCTTCCCCAGAGCCCAGGAAGCCAGGGTGGAGGAGACCCTGACTGAAGAGAAGAAGGCAGAGGAGGGGAAAGTCCCGGATGGAGACTGCGCCTGACCAGAGCCGTCGGCTGGCTCTCCCTGTGCTGGAGCTGGGGGGAGGAGGCCCTGGAGGGAGGAGCCTCTGGTCCCCAGGGGTCCAGCATGTGGGGGCCCTGGAGGGAGCAGGCTCCAAGGTCTCTGGTGAAGGCTGTAGGGCTGCATCTCCCCTCCTCCCCGTGGCAGGGAGACTTCAGTGCCTTCTTCCCCTCTGCCCCGTCCTGGTGAAGCGCACGGCCTGACCCGGCTCCCCGCTGGGCTCACGAGTGTCCTGGTCATCAGCAGTCCGTGGCCTCCCTCGCAGATTCAGCATGCACTGTCCAGCTCCTTCTCCTCCCTCCATGCTGAGAGCAGATGGCGAGTTTCTCTCCATGCGCTCGGCACACAACACACATCCAGGGCCAGTAGGTATTCAATGCCGTCTGGAATTGGAGTCTGCAGCTGTGTTACTCACACAGCACCCGGCCGGGGTGTGAGGCGCCATCACCGGGGAACACGGCAGCGGGTGGGGCGGCCTCACCAGCGACTGGCAGGGCTGTCACGGCCGTCGCCTCAGAACCGCACCTTGCAGATGCCTTGGTGACAGCGGCTGCTGCTGGCCAGGCATGACACACATGGGACCCCGTGACCTCCAGGCTCTGACCACAGAGGGGTACACGCGGGGTTTGGAGGCTTCGCCCTGGCAGAAGTTCTGGGGAAGAGTCGGTGTGGCGGGGCTGGCGCAGGCCAGGGCCGGGGCGCCCACCCGGGCGACACAGAAAAATCCTATTGTGAAAAAGAGGAGAGTGGGGAGAGAGCTCTGGAACGGATCCCGGCCCCCTGGGCCAGGGCCTGCCCGAGCCACGGGGCAGTCCACACCCTCGCCGTGCAGTGTCCACCACCCACAAGGTCGCTGCCGACCCGCCACGCCGTCT
This sequence comes from Megascapheus bottae, assembly GCF_031878675.1. Lineage (NCBI taxonomy): Eukaryota > Metazoa > Chordata > Mammalia > Rodentia > Geomyidae > Megascapheus > Megascapheus bottae. The sequence continues at coordinate 1,119,763 of NC_143527.1, forward strand.
CCGCCCTGCAGGGCGAGGTAACATGGCGTCTTCACAGCACTGCGTTTCTCATCCATGCCTCCGCCCGGGCCCGCCTTGCGTTGGGGAATCAGGAAATGAGCCGGCGCTTTCTCAAGTGGAAGTGGAGAGGAAGCTGGAGCAGAGAGGCCTGCTGTGGTCCAGGAAGGCACTCATCGACTCCATGCGCCAGTTTAAAAATCTGCCCTGGTGTAGCCTCTGAAGGTCCAGGCGTCGGGCTGTGAGCTCTTTCTCCTGTTTGGCAGGCGGGGGGCCTGGGGCCCTTTGGACGGGAGCCCTGCAGTGCCGCTCTGAGCACTGGAGCACAGTCACATAATAATTACAGACCTGCCTGTCTCGGGGAGGCCTCGGGGCTGGAGGAGGAGGACTCTGGACTGGAGGAGGGGAGGACTCTGGACTAGAGGGTGGAGACCTCTGGACTAGAGGGTGGAGACCTCTGGACTGGAGGGGGAGGACTCTGGACTGGAAGGGGAGGACTCTGGACTGGAGGAGGGGGAGGACTCTGGACTGGAGGGGGAGGACTCTGGACTGGAGGGGGGAGACCTCTGGACTGGAGGGTGGAGACCTCTGGACTGGAGGGGGAGGATCCTGGACTGGAGGAGGGGGAGGACTCTGGACTGGAGGAGGAGGACTCAGGACTGGAGGAGGGGGAGGACTCTGGACTGGAGGAGGGGAGGACTCTGGACTGGAGGGGGGAGACCTCTGGACTGGAGGGGGAGGACTCTGGACTGGAGGAGGGGGAGGACTCTGGACTGGAGGAGGAGGACTCAGGACTGGAGGAGGGGGAGGACTCTGGACTGGAGGAGGGGAAGACTCTGGACTGGAGGGGGAGGACTCTGGACTGGAGGGGGAGGATCCTGGACTGGAGGAGGGGGAGGACTCTGGACTGGAGGAGGAGGACTCAGGACTGGAGGAGGGGGAGGACTCTGGACTAGAGGAGGGGAGGACTCTGGACTGGAGGGGGGAGACCTCTGGACTGGAGGGGGAGGACTCTGGACTGGAAGGGGAGGACTCTGGACTGGAGGGGGAGGACTCTGGACTGGAGGAGGGGGAGGACTCTGGACTGGAAGGGGAGGACTCTGGACTGGAGGGGGAGGACTCTGGACTGCAGGGGGAGGACTCTGGACTGGAAGGGGAGGACTCTGGACTGGAGGGGGAGGATCCTGGACTGGAGGAGGGGGAGGACTCTGGACTGGAGGAGGAGGACTCAGGACTGGAGGAGGGGGAGGACTCTGGACTGGAGGAGGGGAAGACTCTGGACTGGAGGGGGAGGACTCTGGACTGGAGGAGGAGGACTCAGGACTGGAGGGGGAGGATCCTGGACTGGAGGAGGGGGAGGACTCTGGACTGGAGGAGGAGGACTCAGGACTGGAGGAGGGGGAGGACTCTGGACTGGAAGGGGAGGACTCTGGACTGGAGGGGGAGGATCCTGGACTGGAGGAGGGGGAGGACTCTGGACTGGAGGAGGAGGACTCAGGACTGGAGGAGGGGGAGGACTCTGGACTGGAGGAGGGGAGGACTCTGGACTGGAGGGGGAGGACTCTGGACTGGAGGAGGAGGACTCAGGACTGGAGGAGGGGGAGGACTCTGGACTGGAAGGGGAGGACTCTGGACTGGAGGGGGAGGATCCTGGACTGGAGGAGGGGGAGGACTCTGGACTGGAGGAGGAGGATTCAGGACTGGAGGAGGGGGAGGACTCTGGACTGGAGGAGGGGAAGACTCTGGACTGGAAGGGGAGGACTCTGGACTGGAGGGGGAGGATCCTGGACTGGAGGAGGGGGAGGACTCTGGACTGGAGGAGGAGGACTCAGGACTGGAGGAGGGGGAGGACTCTGGACTAGAGGAGGGGAGGACTCTGGACTGGAGGGGGGAGACCTCTGGACTGGAGGGGGAGGACTCTGGACTGGAAGTGGAGGACTCTGGACTGGAGGGGGAGGACTCTGGACTGGAGGAGGGGGAGGACTCTGGACTGGAAAGGGAGGACTCTGGACTGGAGGGGGAGGACTCTGGACTGGAAGGGGAGGACTCTGGACTGGAGGGGGAGGATCCTGGACTGGAGGAGGGGGAGGACTCTGGACTGGAGGAGGAGGACTCAGGACTGGAGGAGGGGGAGGACTCTGGACTGGAGGAGGGGAAGACTCTGGACTGGAGGGGGAGGACTCTGGACTGGAGGAGGAGGACTCAGGACTGGAGGAGGGGGAGGACTCTGGACTGGAAGGGGAGGACTCTGGACTGGAGGGGGAGGATCCTGGACTGGAGGAGGGGGAGGACTCTGGACTGGAGGAGGAGGACTCAGGACTGGAGGAGGGGGAGGACTCTGGACTGGAGGAGGGGAGGACTCTGGACTGGAGGAGGAGGACTCAGGACTGGAGGAGGGGGAGGACTCTGGACTGGAAGGGGAGGACTCTGGACTGGAGGGGGAGGATCCTGGACTGGAGGAGGGGGAGGACTCTGGACTGGAGGAGGAGGACTCAGGACTGGAGGAGGGGGAGGACTCTGGACTGGAGGAGGGGGAGGACTCTGGACTGGAGGGGGAGGACTCTGGACTAGAGGAGGGGGAGACCTCTGGACTGGAGGAGGGAGACCTTTGGACTGGAGGAGGGGGAGACCTCTGGACTGGAGGGGGAGGACTCTGGACTGCAGGGGGAGGACTCTGGACTGGAGGAGGGGAGGACTCTGGACTGGAGGGGGGAGACCTTTGGACTGGAGGAGGGGGAGACCTCTGGACTGGAGGGGGAGGACTCTGGACTGCAGGGGGAGGACTCTGGACTGGAGGAGGGGAGGACTCTGGACTGGAGGGGGGAGACCTTTGGACTGGAGGAGGGGGAGACCTCTGGACTGGAGGAGGGGGAGGACTCTGGACTGGAGGGTGGAGACCTCTGGACTGGAGGGGGAGGACTCTGGACTGGAGGGGGAGGACTCTGGACTGGAGGAGGGGGAGACCTCTGGACTGGAGGAGGGGGAGGACTCTGGACTGGAGGGGGAGGACTCTGGACTGGAGCGGGAGGACTCTGGACTGGAGGAGTGCTCCCAGCTCCTGCAGGAGGTGGCCGTGAGCATTCACGTCTGGTGAGGGAGATCTGGGTCCCCGGGCCTCAGACTCCGTTCCACTGCTGCTGACCACATCAGTGGACGGCTTCTTCCTTAACGCCGCCTACTTTTCCTACTTCTGTCACAAAGCGCGAGCAGTGCACTTTAGTGCCATCGCCCGAGACCGACCCGGGAGACGGCAGCACTCCCCAGCTCCACACCTGGGCTCCGTGCTGTGCTGCTGACGTGTCTACCTGTTGTCACCACCCAGGCTGCGTCCTCTTAGACGTGCGGGGGGCAGTGAGAACCCATGGGGCCCCAGGAGCGCTGGAGACCAGAGACCATCGGGCCCACGGCTGCCTGAGAGACCTGAGCCAGACGCCCCCCAAGGGTGCTACAGAGTCAGGGATGGAGCCCAGGCTGGGAGTTCAAGACCCAGTACAGACAGGCACTCACACACACACACATACACACACCCCACACATACACACATACATACACACACATACCACACACACACCACACATACACACATACATACACACACATACATACACACATACACACATACATACACACACATACCACACACACACCACACACACACACACCACACATACACACATACATACACACACATACACACACCCATACCACACCACACACACACCACGCATACACACTACACACACACACACACCCCACACATATACACTACACACACACACCCATACCACACATACACACACACACACCCCACACATACACACACCCATACCACACCACACACACACCACGCATACACACTACACACACACGCACACACACACCCCACACATATACACTACACACACACATACCACACACACTACACACACACACACATACCACACACACACTACACACACATACACACCACACCACACCACATGTACACACACACCACACATTCACCACACACACACACACACACACACACACACACACACACACACACACACACAGCACGTATGCACGCACCAACCTTCAGGAAAGTTCTAGCAGTTTAAGATGAAGACATGACACTGCCTGAAATCAAGGCGTGGCGCTCTCCTTCCTGAGTTACTGTAACTTCCTATGAGAATGCAGTGGGACCACTGATCCACATGCGGGGAGTGCTCCCGGGCTCTCTCGGGAGCTCCTCCTCACCCTCCTCTAGCTCCGCTGACTGAAGATCCACGGCCACCTAGCCAGCCATTAGAAAAGCCAAAGCCCCTCTGTGTTCTCATAAGATGCCATAGGCGCAGCCGTCCTTGCATCCTATGTGTGCAATTAAAACTATTTCTGTGAAACTGAAACGGTGCTTCACTGCCCCACGCGTCCTGTGAAAACAGGAGCTTTAAAAACACGCGGGGGCTGGGGCTGGGTGCCAGGGGTGGTGCCTGTAATTCCAGCACCCAGGAGACAGGTCTGGGGGAGGTCAGGGGTTCAAAGATGCTCTGGGGAGAAAGGGCTGCACACTGTCTGCAAAATAACCAGCAAAACACAGGGATGGAGGGGTGGTTCTGGTGGTAGAACAAGGAAGCCAAGCAAGTGTAAGACCCGAGTCACGATGGAGCAGACAACCACCACCCAAGTGGGCAGACGCCCAGAGACTGGCCTCGGGCCACCCCAGTGCTCCCGAGGACACAGAGGTCCGCGGGGAGCTGGAGGGCGCCGTGCCCGTGGCTGGTGAGGGGAAACGCCTTTTCCTCTAGGCCTGGGGACATGGCCTTCTTCCTGGACGCGCAGGGCCTGCTCTGGTTGTTTTGTTTGGATTTTCTCCTCATCCTGGGATATTGGTGCACATGGACGAGAATGAGATTCGTAACCAGGGGTGGGGGATATGGCCAGACACCCAAGTGGAGAAGGTGACTTTATCTTGTCCCGGACACACCACAGAACTGGCCATTTCCCCTCCGATTGAAAGCTCAGTGCTGAAATTTTAAGCCTCTTCCTCTCCTGTGTTTAGTGAAAAGGTGTGGTCATAAACACTGACTTCGGCGTGGACGCCGAGTGCGGGTTTGCTTCCCGAAGGCCCGGGTTTTATTCTAAGCTGGCCATGTGCCGATGGACAGGACAGCCCTGAATGGTAACTCCCCTGCTTCATTTTATATTGAAAATCAGTGCACGACTCTGAGCCAGTCATGCGTCAGTCCACGGAAGATGAGGCTGCACGGAGCGAGACCAGCAGCTCTTGGTCCATCCCAGAGGCCGGGCAGTGCAGCTCAGAGCAGATCCGGGCGCACCCGGCCTGGATTCCCCGGCTTTCTCCGTCGTGTCCTCTGCTCTCCGCGGCTAGAGCCTGGTCTGAACATGCTGGGCTCTCAGCCGGCTCCGAGCCTCGGGGTCTCGGGGAGCTCTGCCCAGCCTGCCACTGACGCTGAGCCCAGTCTCCGTGGTGGAGCTGTGCCCAACGAGCAGGGAGCCCCTCGGCGGCAATTGCAGGTCTTCATTTTCTCAGCCTAAGCACGCTGGTTCTGCGGGCGGGGCCCCCAGACTGCTGTCTATTGTGTCATGACTGTGAATTGCGGAGTTCAGTCTGCTAGCTCAGTACTGGTCAGCAGGAAGGAAAACAGGGTGAGACCCAGGGGTCTGAGCGACATTGAGATCCACACCCCCCGAAAACACGGAGCACAGCGCCGTCATTCACAGGACACGGGCCAGGTTCTAGTTCAAAAAGAGAAGAGGTCAGCTTTCAGTTTTTGACAGTTTTGCTGAATTTCATTGATGTGAAGTCAGCAATATATTTTTCAGCAAACGAAAAATCAGGTTAGCTGAGGAGCAACCAGGTTTAACCTGCTTGTGTTAAATAAAGGCAGCTGAGCTGTCCCTGGCCCGGGGAGGGGGGTGTTATCCCCTGGATGCTGGAGGGGGCACCTGCCTCCCGCCGCCAGGGCCCAGGGGCCCCTTTCCAGTGGCCATGCCTTCCTCACGGGGAGGGAACTCACAGAAAAAGTGCAAAGCGAAGAGAGACTATACCGGGCAGCAGGGGCTGCTGCTGGGACAGTGGAGACCCCATGTTCTGCCCCTTCCCCTGCCCGCCTCTTCCTCTTCCGCCTGGAGTCGGGTGAGCCAGGAAGACAGACCGAGGGGGAAGGCAGGGGCTCCCCGTCTCCTAGCACCCCCCTTTTTCCAGCCAGATCATCTTGGCATAAGAAGCACAAACAAACTTTGTTAACGGCTTTTAACTTGGAAGGCTCGCTTTTTAAATATTTGCCGCTACATAATTGAAACAGCTGTTTTAATGAGATACCTACTGTCATCATTTTACCCTGGCTGAGCTGGGTGACAACAAAGCAGTAATAACGAATTCAATAATAATTAACTCAGGTCATCTGCTCATCTGTCACGGCCCATCAGCTTTAGGGAGAAAAATCCCAGTGAACTTCTCTCTTTTGTGAGCTTTCCAAAACTCTGTAATAAAACGCTTAGAGAGGACTCTAGGTAACCCTTCAAAAGTTCTAAGCAAACTGGTAAGTAGGTTAATTAAATTTTATGCATGTTTAAATGCTAATGCTTACATTCCTGACATTACAGTGTAATCTGATATGGAGTGATGTCATGCAAGCAGTGGTTTTAGTGCCTGAACACATTTTCGTCCCCCACGGCAGCGGCGCCAGCTCTGGATCATTTGTTGAAGGGCACGAAGTTGACAGCAGCGGTGGAGAGCCAGGTTCCACGCAGGTCCCTTGACTTGTCTGATGCATGCTAATCAGAGAAGTTGCAGGAAGCATCCACCGCGCCCAGCGGCACGCCGGGGAGACCGGCCAAAGGTTTGAACCTTCTCCCCACACCCACCTCCTCACTCCTGCTGCCAGAGTGGAGCAGCCTGCCCAAGCGCCAGACTCGGAAAACTCAGGGAAGGTCAAGACTCCTACTCCCCCACCCCACACTTGCTGGCCTGGCCACCCCTCCCGGCTCCCATGTCCTGCCCCGGGCTGTCTGGATTTCAGAGCCAGGAGGGCCGTCCATGTCTAAGGTTGTCAGCACGCTGAGGGAAACGTAGGCACAAATGCACACAGATGGCCCTGATTTCACTGGGGATTAAGGGCAGGGCTCCCCAAGCTGTCCTGGGCTGGAGCCAGCTGGGGTCTGGGAAGAAGTGGCTGGGGTCAGGTCAGAGGACCCAGGTCCTCAAGGGCTCCAACTACAGTGCTGGTCCATTCCGGACAATGGAGCATGGAGCCCTCCGGCAGGGATCTCACAGGAATGGCCGGCCCGCTCCTCAAGTTCAGTCATACCTCGCTAGGTACCTGCATGCTTCTTTTAAACAATTCATCCAGAACCCCCCTGGCATCAGCTCACTGAACTCCCGGCTGGCCTGGAGTCTGGAGACAGCGCCTTCCCGTTCCACTACGGGGTCCATTGTTTTTACTATCATTTCTCTGTTTGTTCTGTGAAGAGCTGAGTACTGTTTAAGGAGGACGGCAACACACTGGATTATTCGCGAGTCAAGGACAAACAGCCTCCCTCCCCTAAACATCGGAATTTCAGTGCTGTCAAACTGCAAGCCCTCAGAAATGTCAGCGCCGTGCTGCCTGTGGGAGGGGCTGCACAAGTGACCGCCGTGGGTGCTCATCCCTGCTGCTGGCAGAGCTGCAGCTCCCCACCCACGGGTGCGAGGGGAGCCAGAGCCTTTCCCACCACCAGCAGCATGGGGCAGACGCAGGGTACCCCACAGCCCTAGGAAACCGACACACTTCCCCCAGAACACCAGGGAGACCTTGAAAACACCCAGGGTGCCCATGGGGGGCATCAGCCATAATGCAGCAGTGAGACACACGTGCCTGCTCTGCATACATGCACACCTGCCCCCCACCTGTACCGCATAACTGTGACACACACCTGCACAGCACACACCTGAACTGCCAACACACACACACACACACACACACACACACACACCTATATGTTGCACATATCTTTACTACAAACCCCTGTGCCACACACGTGCACATACCTATACAACACACACTTGGGTTTGGAATTTTACCATGCTATCCTGGCTACTGGCTTTATTGTCTTTTTGAAGATGTTCAGAAGAATAAATAATCATTCACTGGAACATCAGCTTAGAAGAAAGCATGAAATTACAGCTACAGAAATGGAGAATGTGGGAGATTTAAGGCAGCTTTGCAGATAAGAAGAGTCAAGATCCATCGTGTCACAGAAGCAAGAGCTAAAACCATAAAACTCTGACAAGAAGCCAAGACTCGAAAGCTTCATAGTGTGGAGCCTGGCACTGATTTCTTGGACAGAACACCAAACACAGAGACAACAAAGGAAATAACAGATACATTGGACTTCATCAAGGCTGGAAACTCTTCAAACTCACGGACACTGCGTCAAATCTGAAGCGGGGAAGCCTGTCCACAGGATGGGAGGAAGCATCAGCATTGGTGACTGCTGTGGTGACCGCGGTGCACCCGTGCCACACAACGTCTGAAACAACCCAACTTACAAAGGGCAAAAGAAGGAAGAGGAGAGACTTTTTTTTCAAAGTAGATAGACAAATGGCCAGTGAACATATAAAAGATGCCCACCTTGGCTAATAAATCAGGGAAATTATGTCAGGGATCCATCCCTGGGGAAGAAGTGAGACTCTATCATAGAACCGACTACAGAAGTCAGGGCTGACAGAGGCATACTCTGTGGGATTAGCACCCACTTGCCCAGAGGCCCTGGGTTCAAACCCTGGTATTGCCAAACAGAATCAACACCAAAAAGGAAAAGGAAAACAACCAATGTGATACCATTCCTACTCCTCCAATGAGTGGTTTCTCTTTTAAACTGAAACAAAATGAAAATGAAAAATTTCAATGAATGTAACAAGTTTTGAAAAGACTGCGGATTATTGGATGTTTCTACTTGGCCCAGTGATTCTGCTTCCAGACAAGCCCAGAAGACTTTAATTAAAAAGGGAGAACTGGTCATTGAAGTTCGTGGTAGAACTCTTCACATTAGCCAATGGCAGAAACAACCCAGAGGTCTACCAGTTGCCCAGCAGAGAAGCCCAAGGAATTGGATCCACTTAATAGAACAGCATTCATCCCCAGTAGACCACAGCTCTGGCTCCCTGCAGACCTCAGTGAAGCTTATAGCCACCCTGCTGAGTGATATGCACTGGGCCCGGTTAAAGACAGCATTTCACCATGCTGGCACAGTCACCAGAGTAATGGAGTTTGCAGGATGGAGATATGAAGGTGTTTCTGGAGCTCTGTGGTGATCTGGAGACAAGGTGTGTGCACGGGGTGGAGCTGCAGTTTGGGAAGATGAGAAGGTTCTGGATGGTCGTAAAAGTCTCTCAGTCATGTGAGCAGGCATCATGCCACCGACCTGCACGCATCTAACATGATACATTTAGGAGTATGCTTGACCCAAGCAACAGATGTTTCTGCAGTTAAGAGGAGCAGGAAGGGAGATGACGGTGGACAGCTGAACCGTGAGGAAAGTGTTGACATCTCTGTTACACTTTCCATCATTCGTGTGAAGCCCACAGAGGTGGCAGGGGCATGCTGGGACACACAGGGACACACAGAGACACACAGGGACACAGGGACACACAGGGATACACAGGGACACATGGGAACACATGGGGACACAGGGACACAGGGACACACAGGAACACGCAGGGGAGTGCAGGGACACACAGGGGCACACAGGGACATGCGGGAACACACAGGGACACACAGGGACATGCGGGGACACACAGCGACATGCAGGGGCACACAGGGACACCCAGGGGCACAATGGGACATGCAGAGACATGCAGGGACATGCAAGGACATACAGGGACATGCAGGGACATGCAGGGGCATGCAGGGGCCCACAGGGGCACACAGGGTCACACAGGGACATTAGTTAGGGTACACAGGGCATCTGGGTCTTTGCCAGGGATTTGCTGGCCCCCGGAGCCTGTTCTGAGTGTGAAATACTCATCCTAGCTGGTCTCAGATGCATCTCCTACCTCACTTTACCCGGGTACTTTAAATAACACCAGCCTTGCCAGCAAGAACTGATGAGCGTTCATCCAACTAAACTGAACATATCCCTGGTGCGGGGTTGCAGTGTGCTACCCAGGGTGGAAAGGTAGAGCAAGAAGCCGGGCCGGTGTGAACGAGGGTGAGAGGGTAGCACCGTCCACAGAGGAATCTGGGGTGACACAAATGAGGACTTTCCATCGAGAAATAACAAGAGCTGCTCAGCAACGCGTTCCCGATTGCCTGCGGCAGAGCCATTTCTACCTTCAAGTGGCAGCAGCTGCGCGCGAGGTCAGCTCTCCTGGTAGAGCCCCTCAGTCGGAGCAGGAAAGCCTCTAATTACCAGTGAGTCATCTGCATGGAGGTGTAAGCACGAAATCTCTAAAAATAGTGCCCAGCCTGCAGCAGTAAAGGCTCCGACGTCTCCCCCGTCTGCAGAGGGTTCTTCTTCCTGGGTTGCCAAGACCGGTTTTCCAAGTGATCTACAATCCCAGGTTTGCCTGGGGCCTCTGGGCTCAGAGCCACCCTGTGTGCACGACTCCTGAGCTCTGCTGGGCTGTGCCTGGGTCCCCTCACCTGTACCATGCAGGGCATCTTCTGGGTGGCTCACCGGGCTCTGCTCCCAGGGATGGAGATCAGTGCTCCAGGCCGGGCCCAGGAACGCCTGCATGTGCAGCTCCAAACCAGGGCCTCGTGTGCTGTGGGGCCTGCTGGGACATGCAGGGGCCCAGGTGGATGAACCTCTCCAAGACCACGCACGTCGGACTCTCGGGGCACGTGTGCACTCGCGGGTGTTCTCCGGAGCTCTGTAGTCCAGCAGCTCACTCTGAGGGCTTTTCCTTTAGGACTGGTTTGTCAAATCCCCAGGCCTGCTTCCCTAGGAAGCCACATACACAGAAACCGTTCTCTGCTGCTCGTGGAGGGGTGGCTGACTCACCGCTGCCATTCTGACCTCTGGTGCTCTAAACCAGAGATCCAGGTGTGTAATCTGGGAATTTCCCCAGAGTCATTTCAGAAGGGTGAATTCTTTGGCACAAGCAGCCATACTGTGAGGGATAGTTTTCATTTGTGCAACAAGAACTCCAGTGTGCATCACGACGCTCAGATGCTGGTTGAGCATCTACTCAAGTATGTTTTGGTCACTTGTTCATCCTTCAGGGTGTTTCCTCCTACCACATACCAAAATAAACCCAAAATGGACCGAAGAGAAGATTAAGACAAAGAGTGTAAGGCAATTAAAAGAAATGGCAGGGAAAGATGCTATTAAATAGGATGCGTAGATATGCCAAAAGCACATGGAGCGAGAAATAAGAATAAACTACATCAAAGTTAACAAACACCACTGTGCACCAAAAAGCCACAGAGAAAAGAAACCCAGAAGTGGAAGAACTACTTGCAAATGTATCTGACAATGCATTGATATCCATAGTGTGCAAGGGGAATCTATGACTTGACATTAAGACGAAAGGAGCCAGATTAAAAACTGAACAAAGGACCAGGACAGACCCGAAGTAGATCAGATGACCGGAGCACATGGGAGGGAGCGTCTGCCTCGCTGACCCGCGTGAGGCTTCATATCAAGGCCACAGTATCATCTCCACAGCCGTGTCAGATGCAGGTGAGTCCAAGCCTCAACCGCAAGAGCCGCCTAGACGCTGCTCAACATCCTAAACCAGAGTTTCCACAGGATGCAGCCTTACCAGTCATAGAGGAACAGTGAGTCCAGCCACGGGGAGACAATTGTGTTCGCCATTCCCCACAACCAGAAGTTGGGACCAACCCAGGCATCCACGGAGGGAGAAGTGGCTAAGCAATGTGCAGTGTCCTGCAGTGGAAAGCGGCCCTGCCACGACCGCAGTGAGGGTGGAGGGGAGGCCTGTCCACAGGGAAGCCAGCCAGTCACAAAGCCACAGGGCCTCCTCACCTCACTTCTACGAGGTCTCAAGAGAAGTCACTCCCGGACACGGGAAGGCAGACAGGTCCTTGCTGAAGAAGAACAGAGGGGGGCTGCCGCGGGTACAGGTTCCAGCCAACGCGGGGAGCAGGAGTGGAGAGTGGTGCCCGGAGCCATCGTCTGGAGGTGGTTTAGATGATGAACTGTATGTTCTATGTATTTTCCTGCAATTACATATTTAAAATAAAAGTGTGGTACCATTTTGCCTCTGGGAGATATATAGGAGTGTTATTTTGATAAATGTTCTTTTGACATAAGAAAAAAAAATCTTCCTTTTACCAGAACAATTTAGGGAAAACAGAAAACAAAACAAAAAAATCAGTAACAAAGTGGGCGAAAGACCTGAACAGACACTTCACCAAAAAAGAAAGACAGATGGCAAATAATCACTAGAAAAGATGGTCCCTGCATGCTCCACCGGGGAAACGTAAATTAAAGCAACAGTGGAGTAGCGCAGAGCGCATGTTAGAGTGACCGGAATTCCAGCTCTGATGTGGCAGCGGGCTGATACACTGCGCAACTCTGAAATGCAGCGCGGCCATTTCTCACGGAACCATTCTTGCCTCAGATTCAGTGGCACTCGTCCCAGGTCTGGTGGGCAGGCCCACACGAAGTCTGGCCTGTACCGTAGAGGCTCAGAGTACCTACCTTTGCGGGTGACTGGATCAATAAACTGCGGTTCATTCAGGTGATTGATGAATTATTATCCAGTGATTAAAAAAAAAACTCCATGAACATGAAGCCCTACAAATCCTGAAGGAAAATTAAATACGTGTTTCTCAGCCAGAGAGGCCAAGTAGAAAAGGCTTTCTGCTGTCTGAGTCTAACTAGGAGAGCTCTGGAGAACGCGGAGCCGTGGTGGGCAGGGGCGGGGGAGGGGCGGTCAGCTCAAGGGAGTGGCAGCAGCTGTGTCCATTCCACCCGTGCCACTCGCCTGAGCCCACAGGCTGCAGGCACAGAGACCAGCCCGGACACGGACAGTGGACACAGCGGGCTGGTAGCACTGGCTCCCCAACTGTGACACGTGGGCAGAACCAAGCAGAACCGGGTGTTAATGACAGAAACTCAGAGTAGGGGACGGAGGGCATGGAGACACTCGTCTCCCTGGTGGCTATTTCTGCATACTGCTCACTAAAAATGACGATGATGCAGAAAAGTATCGTCAAGGGATGTGGCAAAGTATTGCCAGGGCGAAATATTGTCAAGGCACCAGAACGACACCTGTGCCACCAAGAGAGGTGATAAGAGGCATTGCAAGGCATGTGGCTAGGAAATTATCAAAGAAAACAGCAATTTTTTTTTACAGTACTTGAATTGTAAAGCTATGGATGATTGAATAACGCATTAGACTCAACTGGAAAGAAAATTAGTGACTTAGACCAAAGGCTTGAAGAAAGATGTGGTCTGTGGCAGAGAGAAAGAAACATGGGGGTCTAGGGCACCAAACAATACATGTTCTAGGAGGAGGTAAATTTTTTAAAAAAAATCTATCTTTCGTATTCAGAGCTACTAGGTTTTCAAAATTGATTTGCTAATCAAAAGTCCTCAGATTCAAGAGGCTGGAGACTCCTCTCCAGGGAGAAATGGGAAGGTCTGGGTGAACTTGCCTGCAGTATAGGCTTGTGTCCAGGACAGGGAAAGTAGATAGCTTTGGAACGCCAAGGAAAAGAACAACAAAGCAAAACAAACAAGTTTCAACCTAGAACTGTCCAGCCACTGAAGCTATCACAGATAAAGATACAGGATGGAGAGACTGCCGACAGAATGCAAACTGAAGCGTTTGCCACTCAGAGAAGCTGGCAACGGGAATTCTGTGGAGCTTTTATATGAAGGCCAAAAGTCTGACCTGGAAAGAGCAGTGAGAAAAGCACCCGGCAGCTGATGCACTCTGGGGAAAAATGATGACAGGTACTTACTCTGAGCAGTCATCAAAATGACAAGGATGTATCTAACTAACTACCAGCAAGTGAATTCTCAGATTCCTGTGTTATTCAAAGTTAGGGCAAAGTACAAGACCTGTAGGCTTTGCAATGGTGAATATGCATAATCAATTATCTAGAATTACTTTTAGAAGAAGTCAGATTTATTTGGTAACAGTTTATAAGTTACTAAAAGGAACATAAATCCAGAAAGGAAAAGTTATGTGAAAAAAGTGAAACGGAAATTAAGCAAAAAGTTAAAAGCAAATTTAAGTATTCTAGCTCTTCTAACAAATAAATAATTGGAACAAATATTCCAATAATTTCCAGAATGAAACATTTTCTTTAAAATAATTTTATAGGAGCTGCAAGTGTGGCCTATTGGCAGAGTGCTCGCCTAGCATGCATGAAGCCCTAGGTTCTATTGGCACCATATCCACAGAAAAAGCCGGGAGTGGTGCTGTGGCTGAAGGCTAGAGTGCTAGCCTTGGGAAAGACCAAGAACAGTGCCCAGGCCTTGAGTTCAAGCCCAAGCACTGGCAAAAATAATAATTTTATAAGACAACTAGACATAAAAATAGTGAAATAAAAATTGTGGAGAGGAGAGCAAGTGTTATTGGAAGACACTAACAAGAGGCTGAATAAGTGAAGGGATGCTTCGTTGGTGAACAAGAATAATCCTGGCAAATAGCAGAGGCGGACGCCTCCGATTTTATCTCCATCATCACTATCATTCCACTCAAAACAACACGAATCCTTTCCACGAGCGGTGACAGGTCACGGAGGGCCTGAACCACGCGATCACAGACGAAGCCAAGGGCTTCCCTGCAGGATGCACTCTGCATGTGCAGAACAGCAGTGCGGGGACTGGAACTCGCCCAGGTGCAGGGCCGGGCCGGAGACGGCCTTCCAGTCCCCCCGGGGACCCCTGGCTCTCAGCTGGAGCAGAATCACCCCCATCTTGGTCCCAGCCTGGGCCAGCCTGACCCCGCCGCTGTCCGGCGCCCTGGCTGGCGCGGGGGCCACTCCTGGAAACTCTCAGCCAGGCCCGTTCCTGCCCTCCCCGGCCAGCCAGGGATGCTGAGGCTCCCTTGAATTGAAGACCTTCTGGTCCAGAGCCTTCTAACAATCTGCCACACAGGACTCTTGTGAAGAGCTGCAGTCCTTGGATGTGCTACCTGTTCCTAAGGAAGCAAACGCACACAGTGCGAAATTAATGCGACCCAGTGACTGATTAGGAGACACAGAATGATTTCTGTCCAGTGGAAAAGACAACCCCGAGGTGTGAGTTTTACTGCTCTGTCAGATGCTAACCGATTTTGTATCTAACGTACCTCCTTTCACTAGTGTTTGTGTATAACTGACCCATTGTGTCCCAACTTCTGCATCTTCCTATGAAGTAGGAAGATACCAATTAAAGATCTGTCATTAAAGATTTACTGTATCTTTGACAAATGTGGGCTATGGATTGGTGAAACTGATAGAAGAGAGAGGTAAGATTACAACGAAGTGAGGTATAATTGGACTATTTAATAATTAGTGCCGGAGACTCAGTTACCTGAGGGGGAAGACAAAATTCGATCACTTCCCTTCCCCTAGACGTGATCCGAAGAGTGTAGAACATCAATACGTATCTCAACTCTCCCCGACACTCACGGGAAGTCAGCAGCCCCGCGCCACGCCTGCAGCTGGGCGGAGAGGCCCGGCTGGTAAGAGCACGGGGAGGATGAAGTGAGAAACTTCGCCTCGTAAGCCAAGGGCTCCTATGCCCTGAAACTCACAAGGAAAGCACAGACCAGGCCGCATAAACTGGGCGTGCATATTTGTGACCCACTTAACTAACAAATAACTCATCCTTGGAATTCATGTTTTAAAAACTTCTTCAAATCTGTAATAAAGAGGCAAACAACCTAATAGGTTCACTGCAGAGGAAAAATATGGCAAAAAAACACACGAACAGCTGCTTAACCTCATTAGTAATCTGAGAAATGCAAATTAAGACAATAATGAGATGCCATTTGCACCCACCAGATTGGCAAAAGTTCCAAAGTCTGACAATGCTACTTGTTGGCACGCAGTCCGTAAGAAATTCTTGGCTTTTCTGGTGACAACGCAATGGCCAGGGAGACTTTAGGAATTTGGTGGTGGAAGCCAGCTGGCTGAGCGTCCTGGAGAAATCACGGGCGGGGCACAGCAGCACACGTGTTCTCCATGTAGCATGGCTTGGCCTGCGCTGTGTCCCCCAACCAGGACGTCGTCACCGCTGGTCCCAGGAGAAGGGACGATGTGGCCTGGGTGTTTCCTTTCGGGAGAGCAGACAGCCCCTGTGTGGACCTGCAGCCCACTCTGGATGGCTGACGCTGACCTGAGATGAGGGCTCCCCTCTTTGTACCCTGCAAGGGCTGAGCCGGAAGTGAGGTCACCTTTTTCTTGGGACTGTGGGGCTTCTTTACAAAATACATTTAGGAGCCAGTTGGTGCCAATTAATTCACATGTCAGGGAAAGAATGCAATGTACCCTACCTTTCTTGGGTCTTTTAATTTGGAAAAAAAATAATTAAACTCATCATTTAGCTCCTGGACAGCGAGGGCAGGTTTTGGACATCTTAACACATGCTCAGAAAGAGAAGAAAACTCGACTATCACGGAAATAAAATTCACGTGCCCCTGTGTCCTAATGGCTGCCTGCCAGTGTAGTGATGTGTCTTCGTATCTGACTTATTTATAATTTTGCCATCCACATCATGTCTGCATATGCTGAAAGGAGCAGTGGGTGTGACACCCCCACTCCCTGAAAGAAAAGTGGTGGCCAACTGCACGCCATGAACGCTAACCTATTGAAGAGGTAGTGGGACAGGTCTTGAAAGGCTGAGAGGTGAGGAGCGAGTCTTCTCCCTGCTGCCGCTGCTGCGTCTTTGGGGCGGTGTCTCCACTGCCCTCATCCTCTCCCGGTCCCTCCCTCCTGTCTCCATCCACAAGTTGTACAGTTTGTTTCCAGCAGGGTCCACGGAACACGTGCTGCACTTGTTCTTCTTTGTCCCACTTTCCTGTGCAGATGCTTTGTTTCCGGGGATTCCATGGCTTTCCTCCGGCCTGGGCTCTGCTGCTGGGCCAGCGCCGGCCTGCGGCCTGGGCCATGTAGTTCAGGCACGGGAACGACCTGCCCCCCACCATCTGAATTGTCTTTTCTCACCACAAACACGGTCATACTTTCACTCCGAAAACAACGATGGAACTGGGAGATGCTGGGTTCCAGAGGCGAGGAAAGACAAAGGGCTGAGTGCTGGAACATGGCAGAACACCACATCGAGAAGGTGGCCTGCTGGAATCCTGGTGAACCAGGCGTCCCCTCACCCCGAGCCTTCCTGCAGCCTGGCTTCAGCCTGGTGGGGCGAGGAGTCAGCTCTGCAGAAACCAGGAAACACATGGATGGAAAATAACCCCAAAGACGGGAAGCCGAAAATGCAAGATTGATAAAGTCATTTTAATTTGTCTCTACATATGTTAAGGTAGTTAGGGTGACTGGCGCCGGAGCCCCACTGTGTGGAGGCAGCTGTGCCGGGCTGATTGAACCCACACGCCCCGGCTCCTGGCTGTGGCAGAGCAGATTCTCCACTCGAGTTCCCGGCCATTGGTGAGCACTCCCAGGGCCAGGCGCCGGCCCCTGGGGCCAGCCGCCCCCGTGGTAGGAAAGCACAGACGGCTTCCAGCGACGAGGTCCTCAGCGCGGGGCCTGGCCGCAGAGGGGCCGGGGCCCAGAGGGTCTGACACAGCCACCCGGCCTTGGGGTGCCCTCTGCCCTGCGCTGCACCACCAGCAGGTTCAAACCTGTGTCTGTGCTGGTCTGGTCGGCTGTGCGGCCTCCCGTTCTCGCTGGTCACCGAGCCAGTGTCCATCCCAGCTCCCAGAAGCTTCCTTCTCTTCAAGACCTGGGACCAAACAGGAACCCCAGGCCCAGTCACAGGCTCCCTGCCTCCAGGTTGCCCAGGCGGGTGAGGCGCAGAGCCCAAGAGGCCCAGCGTCTGCCTTGGGTGCCAGCTGGGACCAGCTCCTGCTTGCTGGGTCAGAGTTATCTGCATGATTCTACTCCTTGTGTCTTCTCCTCCACTGACCGTGGAGCCCCCAGGACCCAGCAGGAGGCCCCTGGACTCCACAGGACCCCTCTTAACCCTGTAGGATCCCCCAGGACCCTGCAGGACCCTACAGGACCCCAACCACACGTGTGGAGCCGCAGAGCGGAGGCGGCCTCTGTGTCCACCACCCAGAGCTTCTAGCCGCCTGCGCACTTCTGGGAAGCAGGGTTCCAATGCGAGGGGCCTCACTGGGTCCAACCTCTTCTTCATCCTTCAGCCTGCATGGAGCAGCTGCTCCCCAGGCTGCTGGCCCAGCACACACCCCTTTGGGATCCCAGGAGCACCACACTGACTGGCACACAGGCGAAGCAGGCAGCAGGCCTGGCTCCGGGCTCCCGGCTCCTCTGCAGGAAGAGGTAATTGGGCTCAGGAGAAAGTGTGAAATGCTCTGAAAGACAAAGGAAAACTGAAGAGAGCAGGAGCTGGCTCCGTGGGTGTTCTAAATCACTGAGGAGGCTCAGCGCTGCCCTAGAGGAGCTGTCGGTCAGCAGGTGCCAGTGGAACCTGGAGCAAAAGGGGCCTCAGTGCCCAGAGCCGAAGGCATGTCCCCCCCCCCCGCCCCTGTTCTTAGCAAGCTGCTAAGTCAACTACCTCGGCAATGGCACTAGGAGAGAAAGGAGAAACCGTGAGATTGGAAAAGAAGCTAAGTTGTTCTCTGCCCTCAAGTATAAATTACATACGTAGAAAATCCAGGGAACCATTCAGAAGCCCCATGCGTGTTCTAAGCACCGGCCAGTCTCAGAGTGGATCTCATGCTGTGCCGTGTGGTGTCGGGCTTATGCTGCGGGCGCTTGCTTTCCTTCAGTGCCATTGCTCTGTTTTCCTCACCCTCCCTGCTGCCTTCGTCCCTTTCCATCTTTTGAGTGGTTTTAATTCTTCCTCTAAACTTTCAGCTGGCTGCGTGTTTCCTTTCTCTTTCTCTAGGAATTTCAACAGGCACCATTTGCTTCGTGTTTTCTGCCACATGAGCACGCACACTGTGTGCCACAGAGGGAGAATTTTGTACCGTCCGTTCCCCTCTTGGGGTGTTTAACAAACCCACGATACAGAATTGCTGCCTCATGTGACTTTTTAAAGAAGCCGAGAAACTAAGGAAAAATTGTATCTTATCTATTCTGTGCTCTTTTCCCTTCTTACAGATTTGTCAAGATGACCATCTTATAGACCATTTGCGATTCAGAAGTATTTGTCTTGGCATTTCTTAAAATTGAGGTCTGCAGGCCATGAACTCTTAATTTTCTGTTACTTGAAAGAACAATTTTTGAAGGACATTTTGCTGCATGTAGAATTTTGGTGTGAGAGTTTCCATTGGTATTTAGTCTCTTGTTTTCTGGTGGTAAGCCAATTTCCTTTATCATTCATGTTTGTTTTATTTGATAAGTTTGAAACTTATCTTTAGTTTTCAGTCATTTGAGTGCAAGATGCCAGTATAGGATTTTTTTAACTTGCATTTATATTGACTGAATTTAATGGATTTTCTCAGTGCATTGATTCCATTCCTTATTGTTCAAAAATTGTCAGCCATTGTATTTACAGGTGTTTCTTCTGTGCTGTTTGCTTTCTTCCCTTCCCAATCTGTGAATATACATTCACTGTAAAATTATATCATTCTGCTACCAGTCCAACTCTCAACATAGCATCGCTGACTTGTGTTCCTTTGTTCCTTTTCTTCTTTGTGTTTTGGTTAAGATAATTTTCACTGATTTTCTTAACATTTATGTTATTTCAGGTTTATTAGGGAGGAAGTTTGATTACGATGTACATGATTAAAATGTCTTGTCTTTCCACTTTTATGCCCTATTGCAATAATTTTAAGTGTAGAACTTTCAGTATTAAACCGGGACGTCTGGGTCTTCTGTCGCCTCCTGTCACGGCTGTGGTGAGTGACCGTCCCTGTCTTTCCCTGTGAATGACTTACTTCCTGATGCTGGCAGTGGAGGCCTGGTGTGCTAACCTCGTGGTTGAACCAGGCATGGATTGCTCTCTGCTTCAGCTTTTGTTGGATTTTGGTCACCTCTCAGGAAGTTTGTGGGGTACCAAAGTCCAAGACCCGTAGAGCCGTGTTACGGCTCCGTCCACCGCAGCTCAGCAGTCCTTTCTGTCACTCCTACAAGTTGGAGGCCACGCCGCTAGCCGCTGGGAAGACCCCTACGCCGTGAAGCCTTGGGCCTGGCTTTCTCACCTGGCACAATCACTGAACGATTCCTTGGCATTTGAAGAACCAGTCAGCAGCTCTGGCTTATTCAACATCCTGGACTTTCTGCCGACCTCCACATGGTCAGTCCGAGTCCTTTAAAGTGAAGCTTGTAGTTCAAAGCCAGCCTGGGCAGAAAAGTCCCTGAGACTCTTATCTCTAATGAACCACCAGAAAACCTGAAGTGGGGCTGTGGTGGTAGAGCAATAGCCTTGAGCTGAAGAGCCCAGGGACAGCGCCCAGGACCTGAGTTCAAGCCCACGACTGACAACAAAAATATCACCTCATCAGTTTCTTATTAATCTTTAGAAGAGAACAAATAATTCAAAAAGAGTTACTGTCTGGCTTTCTTCCGTTCGGTCTCTCAGCCTCTTCAACACCAGGCTTTAGTGCCATTTCACAGACTTCTGGTTTTCTAGGGTTGCTCACGAGGAGTCAGAGCTGTGTCACGTGCATGCGCTGAAGGACGGGCTAGCGTCCAGACTTAGGGCTCAGGGTTCCTCATCTTCAGCACTCTGATGGTGGCTGGAACTGGGGCTTTTTAGCTTCTGAGGCCGGAACACTTTTCAGCTTCCAGGCCCCACTTTGTGAAGACACCAGTGGAAAGCAGAACTAGAGAGCGTTCTTTCTTCAGGGGACTTCTCGGGGCGAGTGTGGAGACAGGACCTAGAACTCTGTTACCTGAGCAGGGACATTTATCAGAGCAAAGAGAAATGGCGTTATTTTTTTATGGTGTCAGTTCTGAGGCTTGAACTCAAGGCCTGGGTAGCATCCCTGAGCAACTTTGCTCAAGATTGGTGCTTTACCACTCGAGCCACCCTTCCAGTTCTGGGTTTTTAGTGGTTATCCAGTGTTTTCTATGAAAGGAATGTGCTTAGGGAGTGTGATATCAACCACGAGCTGGAAACGTCCTCCCAGAGAGGTGCAGCCTGACTGGTGTCTGGGGAGTGACTCGGGCCCTGGAAGGTGGCCCAGCGTTGGTCAGGTCACTGTCCCTGTGGTTCCCTGGGATGGGGAGGAGCCAGCAAGAGTGGGCACTTCAGGGACGGCGGCTCCAGAAGGAAGGGGTGCACCAGGCTGGGTCCTGACCTGACCTTGCTCCCTAAAAGCAGAATCTGTTGCTTCCACCAGCTCTTAGTGCTAGAGAATGGCGCGGAGTGGCGGGCAGAGGTCAGCTAGGGACAGCGGAAACGCACGGGCAGTGGGTTTGTGGCAAAGCAAACGCAAATGTCTGCTGCTCTGGGTGAATCTACTTAGGAAAGTACTAGGGCAAGCCTAAAGAGAATAAATAACCCCAAGCAACCACGTTCTGTCATTTCTATAGGTCTCCATATTAATAACGTTTCAAGTGATTAAATTAGACTTTTATCATTGAATTTATTTGAATTTTAGTTTAACTCACTTAAAATTTCATGATAGAATCAATAAAACTATTGTTTTATCACCCTCTTTCATGCGAGGATTCAGTCATTCACTCGTTAAAGTGGGGAGAGTTGGTAGAACATTTATGTCTTCCCTCCTGGCCTAAACATATCCATTCTTGTCCTTCCACTTAGATCTGAGCTCTGATTACGTGGGGAGAAATATTAAGTGCTGAGATCCGGTGAGCCCCGCTCGCTTATGGAGGCTGGTGAGGGTGGCCTGCAATACCACGCTCGGGCTGGGGCTGGGTCCCGTCTCCTGCTGTCAGCCTCTAGGCTGATGGACACACCGAGACTGCCTCACTCGACAGATGTCTCCTGCTTGCGGTTTTCCTTGGGAGTTTTGATTACCTGTCAATTATTTCCCCTAAGACAGTATGTTATCTGCCTTGTTATCATTTGTGGAAAATCTAATAAGCTCATAAACATACTGCCTTACTCTAAAGAAAAGATTTCAGCCTAAAGGAAGAAGTAAAATAACCAGAAACCATGTCTAGACGGGTAGTGTTGTTCTTTGCAAGATAGTTTTGCTTTTTATGTATGAACATTTTTTCCTTTAGAAATTATTTGTCATTTGAAAATATTGTATATTTGATAAAATAGGATTTCTATTTATAAATTCTTTACAAAATGTTATGCCTGAATCTGTATTGTATTTGGGGAATAAAATCCCACTCAGCCTCCCCCCCAAAACATACACAAACAAAAAAAGAAAGAAAAAATATACACGCAAACAAATACATAAAACACCCCTACAAACACTCCCACACATATGAACACATGCATACACATACATGTACATGAAGGGTCTTTGTTGATTTCTGACGATCCATATTTAGAGAGACTTTGATTTGAAAGAGAATTTTGTACTTTAATTTTCCAAAGTGTCAGGATTTTTATAGTATTTTATAGTATCGATGAAAGGCTTCAAGTGAAGCAATTATTTAAAATAATGTAATTTAGACATTATGATTACTTGGAACAGAGACTACAGCATAAATAGAATGGACAAAAGGCTAAGCATGATAGGTCCATTAATTTAGAATGGTTTATGCTCTAAAAACTGTATGTGTGAACATCGTTTCTGTTAACACGCACATTTGGTCTTTTGGTTTTTTGTCTTTTTGTTTGCTTTGGGAATTTAACCCTGGCTTTTCTTTCCTTCCCCTGATTGTGTCAAATAGAAATCTGGACGCGTTCGTGTGGATTGCACCCAGGAGGAGAATGAACGGAGGAGGTGAGCGTGCCCACGCTTGCTTGTGGAGGTTGCATTTTTCTCCCGCAGTTCACCCGCATGGAAATGCATCTGCCTTGAGGAGGTTAACGGCGTCGTCAGCTTCAGGGTCTGCCCTGCCCACAGGAGTCATCCCTGTCCACTGTGCACCGTGCCCTCCGACCCCTGGGCCCACGTCCCCCGGGGCCTTCCCAGTGTTCTCAGTGAAGAAAGGGAGCGAATGAGTCTTAGCAATCCTCACTTGGTGCCCCTCCTGCAACGAATGCCAGGGCTGCTCTAACCCCCTGGGAGCCCACAGCCCACCGCTCAGAGCCGGTGAGTCACATCCTCAGGCTGCTGGTGGGTCCTGGAGGCGCTATCTGCCCTCTAAGAAACAAACACTCACACAAACGAGAACACCTCCGCACATTACCTGGTCACAGTTTATTAAAAACCAGCACTAACAGCAAATTAATTCAGTTCCCTAAGCACATTCATTAATGCAAAGTAAGAATGAAGGCTACCACGCAGAGATGTGACCTAACTTGTTTTGACCAGCTCTGTGCTGTCTGGGGCGGCAGGCCCTGGGTGGGTCCCTGAGAGACCAGTGACCTCCACGCCAGCCGGCCACGTCCCCTGCTGGAGAAAACACCACTCAGGCCCAGGCTGCTGGAAAAACACCTTTGGGACTGCTAGAACTGCGAAAAGGCAGGGGAGTTTCTGATTGCATTTTCATCTTAACTGTGAACCACAGAGCAGCCGCGGGTTTCTCCTTTGTGTGAAGATTTTCTGCCGCCAAAGTTGCTCAGTAAAGTGGAGACTGAGACTGAAATCAGCGTGGCAGACTGCCTCCTTCCTCCCCAGCTCTCCGGTGAGGCCCAGGGGAGGATGGGGCAGGTGAGAGACCCCGGGATGGCCTCCAGAGCCTGCCAGCTGGCACGGCAGCACCACGTCAGGCCGCTCCTTCCTTCTGGGCCTCCCCAGTGTGGTGTCTGGCCTTCAGAGGCCATGTCCAGTCCGGACGCAGCAATCTGTGGGTCTCAGTGGCTTTCACAAACACGGACGTGCAAGTATAATTTCCCCCAAAACCTGCTCTTATTTTCTAGATGATGGGGTCCAGGGGACTTCACTGATGTTCTTTGCTGTCCCATGAAGGTCTTCCCCTCGCCCCTGCTCTCCATCTTACACTGTGCAGGCCGGGTAGATCAAGAAGAAAAAGAATCTTTGACCCACAACATCCCCAAGTTTAACGGTAGACTCACGATCTTACCACCACTGCATACAAAACAAGAGCAGGATCGCCTGGTGGCACATTGAATTTTACTTCTAGCTCCATGTGACAGGGACACTCGTGGATTCTCTGGCAGTGGGGGTTCTTGCTCCCTTTAGGACAGGGTGCTAATTGGGGTCTTGCTTCCCTCTCGAGCCATCTAACTATTTCCAATCAATTCCCACTAGTTTACATGGCTGCCAATTCTGGCCTTAACGCTGCTAACCTCTGTGGAATTGTTTGTGCTGGCCTCTGGAAATGCAGCCGCCGAGCGGGTCCCTCTATGAATGAACACAGTCTGCAGACGCGTCCCATGGCCTATAACAAATGTCTTTTGCTAAGTGAAATGTACAGGCCATTTCTTGAGAGAGTTCACTGCTGACCAACCCAGGGGTTTGACTGATTCACCGTCCTGGCCAAGTCATCAGAAATGAGAAGATTTTGGCAAAGAGGTAGTCACGTTAGATCAATCATAGCTCCAGGATTTGTTTGAGTATCTTAGGATAAAACTTTCCAAGTCATTTTCCATAAAGGAATGTCTCCTTTTCCTCTTATAAGAGTGTATCAGAGAGGTGGGAGACAGGGAGGTAGGAAAAGAGAAATATTCTGTATACCAAATCATTCAGGTAAAGAACCTGAAGGTCTGGATAATCCAGGTCACAAACCATTTCCCATGGAAGATTCAGGCACTGAAGAGGCAGGGTGCTCTAGCTGCCATCCATTTCGCGGCCCTTACCTGCACACCTGGAGGGGGTGAAAGTGACCAGCCTCGGGCACCTGTCCTGCACTTGAGAGCCCCGGGCCTCCATGGAGGCTGGGCCTCCGTGGAGGCTGGCTCTCTCTCCCAGGGCTGGGGTGAAGACCTGCAGACTCTCCTGAAGGGCAGACAGCAGGCTGCTTCTCGGGCCTGGACAGCCTTGGAGTCCTCTGGGCACAGACGGTGGTGAGAAGTGGGCCTGAAGATTCTTCAGCAGCCTCTCTGCCAGGCAGCGCCTGGAGGACAGCTCTCCTGCCCAGCCCTCCAAAGCCCGAGAGAGGAGAGAGGGTCTGCACCCTGCCTGGACCTGAGAGGAAAGCACCATGCCAGCCAGTGGATGGCTGGGGGACTATGGCACCCTGGGAAATGGGTGAGATGCACATACATTTTGTAATGAGCGACTGTAATGAAAGTCAAATGAATTATAATAAAATATGGAGTTTTAGAAAAGAAAACTACTCAATGCATAATGTTGCTGGAAAACATTTAACAGTTTTTCACTGTGTGCTATTGTCAAAGTAAATAACTACCCAAGACAAACTTACAAAGTGGTTTTAACTCTAATGTGATGCAGAAAGTCAGTCATTTAATTTGTTAATTAGTATTATGCCAGAAACTATCTATTCAATATGAAGCAAATATGTTTACAATCTTATCTGCCATCTGTTTAATAGATGGGAGAATACTTACGGCTGGATTCTCAAAGAGGGTTGTTGAAAATTTGTTCCACAATTAGTGGAGCAGATTTTTAATTCTGGAAGGATTTTGTGTGTGTGTGGAAGGGGTGAGCCTCCACCACGAGCCTGTGCTTCACGGCCTGCCGCTTGGCTGCCTGTGTTTGCAACAGCCACGGCAACTGCTCACCCATCCAGGAGGAAAAGCATCAAAAAAAGATACCTATGAATACTCCGATATATCCACAGGGCTATCACACTAGCTCACAAAAGAGTAGATCTGATTTTGCATGAGACAATTGGAAGCCCAAATTTATAGATAATGCAAAGCTCATTTTCTTCCACAATACACACTGTTCCCAGACTCAGCAATTTTTCAAGATTTCATAGGAGAAAGCTTCAATTATGCAGGATGCTCGCTGGTAAAATGAATTCTCAAGGTGCTTCTAAACTGCTGGGGAGGAGTGGATTTTAAATCATTATGTGGACGAGATCTGAAAATAAAATCAGTGATAACTGAGTGTCGTGAAAGTGCCACCCTGCTAATCCCACGCCGTGCGTGAGCTGCGGACAGGGCTCCCAGCGCACGTCTCCCAGGCTGGGTCCCTCGGAGGAGCAGAGGCCCCGGGCCTCTGCAGCTGACGCGGAGGTGCTGCCTTTTTTCAGCTGCTCCCGCCCACTGATGACCCCGCTTTTTCCGCGTGTTCAAGAATTCAGGGCTTCCCGTCACTGGTTTTCCTCGCCCAGTGTCTCCAGATTTTGCCCAGGCCCTCCCTTCAGCCCTGGTGAGCAGTCAGCTCCCGCTCCTCTGCTGGCAGTCCACGTGTCCACAGAGCTTTGCTTTTTGCCAGCACCTCAAATTATCATCCTGCTAGTTTAACTCTTGTTAACCAATCAACATCCAAAGCTATATGACATTGGCGTGCAATTAATTGTCCTTCTGATAATTACTCACTGATTGCTAAGCTCAGTTTTCTGTTAACTTCAGAGCTAAACACAGCGTCTTTACATCCAAGCATTTATATTTTAAAGCATACCGAAATATATCTGTGTATGAGCGCGCTGGTCTGTTCTCCTCTGGGCTTCCTTAAAAACATGCAGGTGAAGAGATTTTTCTAGAAAAGAACCCCCATGCATGAACCGATTTATTAAGCATCATCTGCCTCACGTCTTTTTTTGAGCTTTGTTGTTCTGCCCTGTTTTCTTCCAGCTCTCCCCAGGAAACAGGGCCCGCGCCTCCCACGTGAGTTCTTTGGACGCAGTGAAATCCCGATGATTTATGCCAGGAGCAGCCATTCTGGCATGTGTGCTTTTCCTGGGCGCTTTCTGGGGCTTTCTGGGGAGGGCCTTTCTGAGCCCGGCCCCTGGAGAGTGCCTGGGGCTCAGCTCTGTGCGGGCACCTGCCTTGGCCACAGGCACCGCCATCCCTCTGCGCTGGCCGGGCAGGTGCCGTGGGCTCTGGGAACGCTATTTGACCCACTGTAGTTGTCTCCCTCAATGTGTGTGACAGCGCCCGTGTCAGGACCCTCTCTCCCCATCACGGTGAAGACTTTTGTTCAATCGACTTGGCGGCCCTGCCCCCTGCCATGTCTTTAAAAGCAGGAAGCCCACCAACACCCACACCACTGGCTAACAAGGTTTAGCCACCCCGGCCCGGTTCTGCAGCCCTCTGCATACTGTGCCGTCCAGGAGAGACCCGGCGGGATTTGATCCATTGTAACATTCTCCAGCTCAATTCATCTGTCCCTAATGGTGCTTCAATGGTATCCCAGGAACCTCTTCTGCGGCTCCGGCTGTGTTTGCACACACGCTCGGAAGGAGCCCTGCCGGCCTTCCCCGCGCCGGGAAGGTGCCAGCGTGCCATATGGGAGTCGTGGCTGGGACTTTTTTTTTTCTGGAATAATTAAATGTTGATGGCAGAGTTCAAATGGATCATTAAAATTCAGAAGTGTAAGAAACAGATTTTTTCTTATGTTCCTGAACGCTCCAGAGGGCTGAATAGCTGGCAGGAGCAGGCAGGCTGCCGTCCTGCGAGCAGCATGCGTCGGGATGCTGCTAATTTGATCATAATATAGTCATCTCTGAAGATTACAGCTATTCAATTAAATATTCTAATTAACCTGAAGTATTAGGCAAATGATACTAATTACAAATATTCTCCTGAGATTCACAGCAATGAAAACCCCACTTGCAACTGATACTTCTACTCAATGTTTCGTAACACAATGTCCTATATCATAGGCTTTCAGAATATTAAAATGCAGTTAATTTGCCTAAACCTCATTTGTTTAATGGCATTAGCATTTTGTTTGAAATTGTAATAAACGTACATCCCGCTTTCAAGTAAAATTTAAAATGAGTGTACTCTTGGGGTAACTTAAGACTCCTGTTTACAGACCTGGTACTTTATTCAGTAAGCGGAACAGTTTGAAGCTTAACTTTCAGCCATTAAACATATTGAAATTGTTTAAAAATGCTAATAATTTGTCTTTTCAAATAAGAAAAAAAGGATATTTTGCAGTAAAATTTCACGATGCCGCCCGTGTGCCGGGCTCCCCACTGTGCTCCCCACTGAACTCCCTTTCCAGATCCTGAGAGAGTTGCTGGCTCCGGGGGCGGCCCAGGCTGCCGAGGGCCATTTTTACAGGGAAAACTGCACCCCCACACCCCCATCATTAGCCCTGGCCCCCCTCCTCCTTACGCTGCATTTACCCCCCGAGGGTGGAATTCTGCGAAGCCAGCCTTGGAGGGTAATAGAGCTTGTTCTTGTGCGAAGCTCACCCCTCATCCTCGGCTTTCCCAGGGCCTCCCTCCTCCTCCCTCCCGGCTTCCAGCAGCAAGACCCCAGCCCAGCCCGCCACGCCGGCCACGGCGGCCTGGGCAGGCGCTGTCCTGCCAGCCCGCTCAGCTGTGGGCTGTGTGGATTTCCGCAGCTGGCTTCCTGGGATGTGGGTTTGAGATGGCGCCCACCCGGGGTCTTTGCCATGCGTCGTAGGGTAGAGTGAGCGGCTGGTTTCGAGCTGCATTCCTGACCAAGAGTGAGGGGTGGACAGGAGAGGGAGGCCTGGGCCCCTGTGAGAGTGGGGACGTGGAGGTTTGCTGGAGAGACTGCGGAGGCGCTGCCGAGAGCCAGGCGGGCGCCCCCGGCACTTCACATTTAATGGCAGGGAGGCTCACAGGGGTGTGGGAAATCTTGAAGAAAGGAAAGCAAGCGCGGTCTGTGAGCACCGGAGGCTCACAGAAGCTCGTCTGCAGGCCAGCTCCGCCACGCCCGGGGCAGATGCTGCCCGGCCCTGTTTCTCCGGGCACTGGAAGCCATCCAACCCCACAGAGCAGGAAGCCAGCTTCGTGATACCATCTCTTTCCTGGGCCGACACAATGCAGGGTCTGCAACCACATCCTCTAGGGGAGGGAATCTGCTAGAATGATTTACCTTCATAAACACTGATACCATAAAAGCGCCATGTGGTGCATTCATCCCTCGGAAGCTGAGGAAGCAAGCGGAGACTCTCCTTTCTATAAAATGCCCAGAACGGAATAATAAACACCACGCAGGGAGCAGACAGTGTGCAAGGCATGGGCGCTTACAAAGGAGCAAGGGCCGTGCAGGGTCGTGGTTTACCAAGGGAGATTCCCACCCCGGGCTCGCTGGCCCGCGGTCTGTGTCTGTGGCGAGGGAGCGGCTGATTCCCCCAGTGGACTGGCCAGGGGGCCCAGTGACATGGGGGTGGAATGCCCGTGCCTGCCCCAGGCCTGCGGGTCCCCAGATCTGTGCCCCACTGCCAGAGGAGGCACAAGCTCTTGGCGGGGGGGGGGCACAACTCAGGCCAGGGAGATGGAGGTGCGCATGAGACATTGTTCTTTAAAATGCTGCTGAGAGCGAGAGAGTGGATTCACAGGGAACCTGGGGGTGGAACTTTTCCTCAGTGGACAGCCAGACCACGACCTAAGTATGTAACAGTAAATAAACTTTATATTCTGTTTAGTTTCCCCCAAGGAGAACCTGAAGCTCAGTGTCTGGGCTCACACTGGTAGAGCGCAGGGCGAGCTGCCCAGCCAGCCCTGGAGGCGGGTCTGCACTCTGGCCACCACTCTCCTGACCCTGGGGCCCGGCTCCCTCCTCCACAACCCTGCACCCTGGCTATCAAAGCCGTCTCAGAGGCACACGCCTTAGTGTCTGAAAAAAGGCAGAGAAAAATAAACATAAGAAAGAAGGTAAACATGGATGAAGGAAAGGCACAGAGATAGTTGAGGAAAGAAAGCCTGGCAGCCATCATTGGAGACTCCCGTCCCTCTTGGGTGAGAAGAGCTCCACATCCAGAGGCTTTGGTGTCTTCCTGCCGTCTGAGCGGCGGCGCTGGGGACGCCAGCATGGCATCTGCCGGGGGGCAGCAGCCTGTCCAAGGCCATGGCAGCGGAGCACGAACGTCAACCTTGGTTGCTGTGGCTGTTTCTCCACTCAATAATGACCACAACAGATGCTGCTCAGATGGGACTGGGAGCGATGTGAGAGGGCGTGTGTGCGTGTGTCCTTTTCAAGGGAAAATTCCGTCTCGGAGGGAGACCATGCTGGCCAAGCACCGGCGTCTTTACCCACCGCGATGTCTCAAGTCAGCGTGCTCTGTTCACGCTGAGCAGGGACGAAAACCACCTCACGTACACAAGGACAGTGGTGAGCACATCTTCACCGAGGGAGGTCCAAGTGGCATGTGGCCTCTCCCCCTCGGTCCGTTGTGTCCGCCCGTCTCATCCTGATCTTCCAGATGCCAGTCAGTGGCCTGTGAGGGGCTCCATATCCTGACCCTGAGGAGGGGTGATGTGGGGACCCCACAGCCTGCACAGCAGCCCAGATTCTGTCCTGCAGGAGAGTCCAGACACCAGTGCCCCCAAAGGTCCCCGCCAGCCTTCTGCTCCCTGCCATCCTGTCACAGAATCCGTCACCTCAGAAAGCCACAACTTACTGTTTCCCCAAAGTGGCTTGTGTGTCCTGTTGGCTGCACTGGCGACAGGACTCCCGACATGCAGGGGGACCAGGGGAGACAGACCACAGTGCTGTGACGCTCCGAAGCCAGGTCCACACAGACCCTGGAGCTCAGGGAGGCAGACAAGTGTGCAGGCCGGGGAGTAAACTCTTTTGTGACATGTTTTTATGACATAATTATATTGATCTGAAAAACATTCATCCGGAACCACAACCTCTTATGCCCCGAGAAGGAGCCCGAGCCCATGGAATCTTTTCAATCACTTGATATTCATAGTGTTACTCAAAGGTCTCTGAATATGTCATGTGTGTAATGCCAATGCAAAATTTGGTTCCCCACTCACTACCAGCAATATGCTTCAATAAGGTAATTTTCTCTCTGCCTAAGAACATCAGCAGGGTGCAATCCGGAACAAAAACAGAGTATGACATCTTATTCAAGCGTACATCTGGGGGACAAAACTATACTTTATTAAAGGAAAATGGGATTTCAGGATTGTTTTGACAAGCGGTGAAAATTGCGCACCTCAGTTTACACAGCACGCAGCAGGGAAAGACTGGAGCTTTTGCAGCCCCGTTGATCGAAGCCTGCCAGGTTGACAGCCAGGCGCGGGGTGGGGGTCCCCGCGTCTCCAGTGGCTCTGGCCGGCGAGGACACAGGAAGCTGGAGGAGCCGGCGGCTCTCCTGTGTTCAGAGTAGGGCATCTCCGGCTCCCCTGGGCCCTGGCCAGGTAACTTTCCTCTCCTTTGAAAAGTCAGCCGGCAACAACCCCGCCTGCTTTCCTTTTGAAGGGTCAACCTAATTCTCCACGTGTGAGGGGACAGCACTGCACTCTTTGACCTTCTTAAATCAATGTAAGCACGGAGATCTAAAATAAATACCGGAAATAATGTCAGATTTTAAAATACCAGCTGTGCGAGACACTTGGCTTCCTGTAAATCACTGCTTTTATAGCTATCTGCCACTTTATCACCCCTGAGGAGTCTGCCTGGATGGCAGACCTGGCCCCGATTCTGAAGGGTGTTGTGCTATGTTCTGCATCAAAATGATCAGAACACTCGCCACGTTAGTGACTTTGATCAGCATGGATTCTGAGCTAATCACCTTGCAAATGTGTTTTGTGGAAACGAGGCGGAGGGGAAGGGTGAGTCCAGCTCTGTGACCGGTGTGGCGGAGACCCAACGAGACAGAGCCTCCGACACATCCCACTGCTTTTCTCTGACAGGGAGGAGCGGAAGCACAGATCATCATTTAGAGAAAAGATTTATTTTTTAAAGAGAATCTTGAGTTCGACATTAGGAAACTTGAGTCCAGAAGAAAAGAAACTAAAAGTACACAGAAATGTGCACAGAATGGCCCCAACCACAATTTGTGTTTCTCAACAGTAAAACTGTTTTCTTATTACTGGCTTTTGGCACCACACTATCTTCAAGATTCATTCTGTGGCTCCCGTCCTTTAGGGGGCATTAGAAAAGATGCATTTAGAGCAAATTTTACACTGTAAGGATGCGTAGCAATGTCACAGTGAGCTGCTCTGGGACTGACACAGGCTAACAAAAATGCACAGAAAACATCCTCACCAATGTAAAGCCAATTTTAAATATTCAAATGTAAAGAAACCCCGAAGCTGAATTCCTTTCGTGGTTTTGCCTGAGTTGCTCGGCTCGGCAGGGCTGTGTGCCCGGCATCCTCTGTCAGCAAGAGATCAGTGCAAACCTTTCTCCCTGGCCACTGTGCCCTGCACGTTGCACGAGCTGTTCTGGGAAGATCCTGTTGTTCTTGTTCATCTCAGAGCAGACTGCAGGCTTTGAGATTTGTTGGCCAACAGGAAATAATTAGACCATTGTGCAGGACGAAAATAGTAGATAGAACTGCTGAAAATAGCAAATGTTCCAAACACATGCTAGGAGGGCTTTTAGAAACAAGAGCTCGGGGCCCTTTTATTAATGACACAGTTCTGCAGGAGGCAGGAATAAAGGAGTAGCCAGGCTAGGGAAGCTTCCTCTCCAGGACTTCGTGGTCACCCCGCTCGGGCAGAGGCGGTCGCTCCTCGGTTCTGACTGCCGCAATACCACCGGGAGGAGGAGAACCCTGCCAGGCCGGCGCCGGGGGCGGGGGCGGCTGTGATGGATGCCTGTCCACTGGCTGCGTGCAGATGGAGGCAGGAGCTCAGGTGAAGAGCCGTGTGTGTGTGGCTTTTCTCTCAAGCCCCATTTGTTTACTCTCGTGACATTTCATTTAGCAAAAGACAAAAGCACTTTTGGCTTCTATTGCTTTTATTAGAGGTCCCTGAAGTCTGCAGAGGAAGAAAAATCAGGCGCAGAGCAGGTTTATGAGCTGGGAAGGGCTGTGCAGAAGGGCGGGCAGAGCCTGGGAGAGTCCTTACAAGGGGCCTCGCCCATTCTTCTGCAGCGGCAGGCTGGAGTGCTGAGACCCAGAGCTGCTGGGAGGAGTCTGGGGCTGTTCACAGCCGTCTCTGCGCTCAGTTCACCGAAGCAAGATGTCGAATGCACAGCAGAGTGTATTTCTCATAGAATGGAGACGCAAGTTAAAACACGACTTGATCAGCGCCACCTAAATTCAATCCTCTTTCTGCTTAAAAATGATGAGATGATGTATGGTACGGTTCCCAATAAAACAGGGAAAGACAGTTTTAAGAGAACATTTCAGACAGTAATGTTCCCTTCCCTGTTTCCAGACTTGTTCCTCAAAGATGGTATCTCTGCCCTGGCTGCCTGCACTTGGCTTCCTGGCAAGGCCGGAGCCCGCCATGAAGAGGGGTCAGAATGCACGCGCAGGCTTTACCCAAAATTACACTGCAGGAGAAAGGAGGAGTCAGGGAGCAGGGTGAGTCAGACTTACCAGGGCCATCCGCTTGGAGACACAGGACACCGGCCGCCCTCCTGCCGACCCTGTCTCTGGCAGGGCTTTCCCCTGCTCCAGCTGTCTGTCCCCTCCTGACCCTCAGGCCCACGGTGGTGAGATGGAGCTGTATGCACAGACCTCTGCATGCTTCTTGCTCCCTTCATGCTGGGGCAAAACGGATGCTTTACCCACGAAAGCCAAGAACCTGGAGGGGGCAGACACACTGCCCTGCCAACCAGGCCCGTGGGTACTCGGCTCCTAGATGCAGTGAAGTGGGCAGTGGGTGGGGTTCTGGCCAGAGGGTTGTCAACGCCTCGGTCCTGAGACTTCTGAGTCCTCCAAGTGGCCACACGTGGTGGCCCTGGCAGCCTCTTCCCACGGGCGCCGTGGCTGTATCTGCATCAGCCTTTCCTGTCAGGCCAACACCCGAGCTAACGGCGCTACCAAGCTCTCAGCCCCATCAGCTGCCGGTCAGGAGGTCCCGTGGGGAGTGACAGCCCGAAGGCTCCAGAAACCAGGTGTCCTGCTGCTTTGCCTTTCTGGTCTGTGTCTCCCTGGCTAGGGGGCTCGGCACCCAGGCGGGTGAGATTCTGGGACAGTAGTGCAGCATCACCGCCTTCTCCACAGGGGAGACAGCCAGGTGGGAGTGGATGGCTTAGTGAATGGCTGCTGCTAGCCCGACCTCCCTGGACAGGGCAGTGGCTTCCTCCCTTCCACAAATAGTCCACTGGGAGCAAGCCAGGGGTGGCTGTCCTGTGAGCTCTGGGCGCTCCAGGGAGCCTGCATCTCAGCTGGACACGCTGGGCTACCGGACCCTCTTGTCCTTCTGTGAGAGCCTGTCCACCTGCCACGTCCCTGTGACAGCTCCCCCACCCTGAGCCCCAGGATTTCTAGCTGGCACATGGCATGGAGAGAGTAGCCCCGTGCTGGCATGCACCAGATTTCCGTGTTGATTTGGAGACTCTCAGCTTCCTCCTTAGCCCCACAAACGAATTTTCCCCTAACCGACTTCTAAAGCTGTTCCCACAAAGCATTGCTCACAAATGGCCGTGTTGGAGCCGTCTGTTCTCTGCTGGGCACCAAAACAAGAGACCTGACCTGTTCCTTGGCAGGACCCCAGGGATTAGTGTCTCGGCCTGATGCTTCCTTTCTAAAGCCAGCAGGGACTCAGACCTGGGATCCGAGCGTGAGAGGCCACCTGTGTCCACCTTCCCGGCTCCCAGAGCCTCTCCGGGCTTGGTCCTGCACCCAGCTCATCTCCACGAACCCCTTGTGCTCTTCCTCCAGCATGGATGTGGTTGTCTGGTCTTCCTTCCTGACTGTCCCTCCTCGACACAGCAAGAAGAGTGGGCACGCCTGCTCCAGATTCCCAACTCACCCTCTTGCAGCCATCAGCTTGCTCTGCCACCACCCTCCTCCTCATCGGGCCACCAGTCCCCTCAGACGGCTGCGTGTCCCCATGTGTCACAGTAGGACCTCCTCCCGTGTGCCCTGGGTGGGCAGGACTGTCATACCTGCAGTGTGGCTGGAGTCAACAGAGGCCTGGAAGTCCAGGTGTTGGGTCTGAGTCATGAAACTACAGGCTGCCAGCCAGGCCCCAAGCCCCCGGTGAAGCCGGGTCCTGGAGTGCAGAGCCCCTAGGACGGCAGCCAGGCCCCGAGCCCCGGGTGAATTTGGGTCCTGGAGTGCAGAGCCTCTAGGGCTCTTGCTCCTCATGAAAATGCCAGATGCCTTTGTGCCTTAAAGGCCTCCACCTCTGACGTCAGCCCCAGGTTCTAGCAGCTTTTCTTGTGAACCCTGTCTTCCCAAGGTGCACACACACACGCACAACACACACACACACACACACACACACACACACACACACACACACACACACCAGTACCTAGACATTCACTACACTCTAACTCCCCCACAAACAACATCTCCACCACACACCTCATTCATCCACAAGCACACACCCCACAGAGACACACTAGACACACAAAACCTATAAATGTCAAACATACTATACACAAATGCCAGGCTCGCTCACATGTTGTAGCGCACGCACACACACACACACACACACACACACACACACACACACACACACACACCTCACATACCATACCAGGTCTAACACGAGCATAAACACCATGTAGAAGCTTGGGTGCAGGGAGCGAGCAGAGATCCAAACCAAGCCATCCACAGGCCCACCTGCACCCACCACACAGGTCCCGGAGTCCCGTGAGGGCCGCGGTGCTCTCCCCCTGGGGCAGCTCTGGCTGTGTGCTGGTCCCCTCACGGGGTGCCTTGCTCAGGGGGAAGTGCTCCATCGCCTTCACTTAGACTTCGCAGTCAGCTGCAAGTGACAGGGATGTGGGGGCAGATGTGCTGTTGTCTCTCAGAACCCGGTGGGGGAGAGAAGAGTTTGTGAAAGCAGACTTGAAATTCAAGTTAGCGTTCATTTAAATAGAAAGCTTCATTAATGAAGCACTTGCTGAGGAGTGTAAACATGCATGGAATAGTTTCACGAATACCAGTACACCAAGAACTGAGAATGGTCACCCTATCTGAGCATGCTCTGAGCACTTCACAGGTGTGAGAAGCTTCCATCAACTTAGAAATGTGGACGGCTACAACACAGATACAAAAGGCCATATAGGACAAGGCTAAATGAAAGGACCTCCAGGACATG
Source organism: Megascapheus bottae (assembly GCF_031878675.1). NCBI lineage: Eukaryota > Metazoa > Chordata > Mammalia > Rodentia > Geomyidae > Megascapheus > Megascapheus bottae. Next base: position 1,155,873 of record NC_143527.1, read on the forward strand.
GAAATAAGAGCCATGTAATGCGGGATTGTTGTTCTTAATGTACTGTTACTTCTCATCTCTTTGGTTGTCCCTTGGTTATTCTTAGATTGTTGCAGTATCTTACCTTGCTATGTGGTATATTGCATATACGATTGTTTATTTGAAATAGGAAAGGGAATTGGGGGAAACAAGATGAGGGAGAGGATGGGGAGGGAAATGGGGAAAACACATGAGAAGGGTATCAAGGTGTGAGAAGTACTGCACCTGCTATCTGGTGAATGTAACTGGAACCCTTCTATTAATTACGATAAAAAAAAGAAGTGTGGATGGAATCCAGCCAGCAGGTCCTAGGTGCAGAGGCTACTGCACTGCCCAGCGTGGGGTGGACGTCCGCGCTCCCTGTGCGCCAGGCCTGCTGGGCCATGGCTGCTTGCCATGCGCTCAGACCCTCCCTGCAGACCAGACCCCCTGACCGAGCTGGTCTCCTGCCGTGCGGAGTCTAGTTTTCCTCTTGGATAGGGTGTGTGATTGAAGAGCACGCACTGTAAATGCTTCATCTCTCCCTTGCCCCTAGCGTGTCTCCTGCCATGCTGTGGGCTTGCGGCAGGAACGGATTTACACCACTGCCCGTGTCACCACACGGGAGGAAGCAGGCTGACGGCAAGTTCTGCAGGAATGAGGACCTGCGCCACACCCACTCCACACCGCGCGGTGCCCAGCGACCTCACCAGGGCCGGGTGCGGGCCAGAACTTGGGAGTGGAGAGTTTGTTGGTGGCTGGGTGTCACGCTAGGAGCCTCACCCTGGCAGACCTGTCCACACACCGCCACGGGTCCCTCCGCGCCTTCACTGACCCTCTGCGGACGGAGGGCTGAGTGCAGTGGCCAGCCTTTCCCCAAAGTCCACACCCCCGTTACGGCACCGTGTCCTTCAAGGTATTTACCCAGCCGGTCGGCGCTGCTCTCATTAGGAAATCTTAGCACATAAAGATGGATTTTATTCAATCTGGCAGTGATATATAATACTTGTTTACTCTGCTTCTCAGAAGGCAGATTGCTGGTTTTTTAAACATAGTTTTGATGTGCAAATGGTCCTAATGGATGCTGTAAAAAATAAATAAATAACCCCTTAGACTTGGCATCCTGTCTATCATTTATCAGCAAAGCTTGGGGCTGACACCTCTTCCCCAGCATTCCAGGGAACTGCAGCCAGCTCGCTGCCATGGCCAGCTTCTTTGTGAAGCTGGAATAGACCAAGCTCCTTCTGCTTTCTCTGCATCGGTGTGTGCAGAAGACGCAACTTTCCATTCTCATACTTCTAGTCTATGTTTGTCGTTGTGTTTAAAGTGGCTTTTTTATGGCCCACATATAGTTAGGGCTTTCATTTATGTCCACTACAACGAACTCTGTTTATTAAGCATAGACTGCATTAATTGAATATAATTACCAATGACGTGGAATGAATCTGTCAGCTTACTATTCGCACTTCACTTTACAATGCCTTCTGCTCTGCTCTGCTGTTCTACATTGTTGATGAGCCACTCTCACGTCCATAGCCTATCATGGAATGGCAGGTGCTGTGAGCCCAGATCTTGCTACACGTGGTTCTCCCATTCACCCCTGTGCTATTTTCTCGTGTATTTTCCTGCTTTCTCTTCCCTTCAAGTATGGAAGCATCAAGTCAGGGCCTTGTTCTTGCCAGGCAGATGTTCTGCCTTCGGAGTCACTCTACCAAACCCTAAGGTTTGGGCTGTTGTTTGACCCCAGGAAGGCCTGGTGGTGGTTCTGGTACCTGTGTTCTCCTCCATCCCTGGGTGAAGGGCATCACCACCACCTGGTCACCCGGCAGAGCCTCACAACCCCCCCCACCACTGGTCACAATGGAGTCACATGCCACCTCTCCACCTCCCAGGGAGGTGTCCTCTTCATGGCGGCTCTAGGCGTCTTTGGCTCGGGCAGCAAGTGTCGAGCCCCTAGATTGTGTGCGTGCTGGGAACAGTTCCTCCGGGTTGTCAAGCTTGCTGCAGTCAGAGCAGGCCTTCTCCACTTCCCTCTCCACCGTGGCCTCTTGAGGTGATGACATCGGCTGCTTGGCGTCTCATGGCCCTTCTCCAGGAAGCATGACTTTCCCAAAGTCCATGCTGGACCCATACCCAGCCCCACCCGAGGGAGGCCTCCTGGGTGGCAGCTCTCTGCTGCCATGCTCTGCTCTGTGAGCATCCGGCAGGCTATGGAAAGATACCCAGCCCTGCTGGGCCAGAGCTGCGTGGCTTAGAGTCCTCAGCCCACCATTGCCTGCTGAGGGTCTGGCTGTGTCCCCACAGCACCCATGCTGTCTCCCTGTGGGCAATGCCCTTCTGCTTTGGGGTGACCATGCCACCTGTGTGGCTGCTGGGCCCCAGCCATCAATACTCCCAGTGGAAGCCTGGACTTCCAATGGAGCTTTGGCTTTTGTTGTAGACTTTTCCAACAGGATCATTTCTACTTATTTCCACAGTGCTTTCCAATGTAAAGGACATTAGTTGCAGGTGATGGAGGAAGAATTCATCTCCCCGAGCCGAGGACTCAATACTCCAGCTTTGTGGCACTGTTCTGGAAATGCCACATGATTCCACTGCTGAGAAGCAATGACACCACCCACAGCTCCACTGCCAAGACTCTTCCATGGCCCACTGAGACAGTAGCCATGGGTGGGAGCCATGGGTGGGAGGTGGGGGAAAGGGGCGCCAGGCTCCCTGCAGCACCAGTGAGACCCGTGCAGCTACCGCTGACTTACGTGCATGTGGGAGGTCACAGACCTGGAATTTACAAATTCTGTTAGAGATCTTGCTCACTTTCACAATGCCAGTGTTAAGAAAGCAGGCCTGGCTCTCTCGCCTCTGTGTTTTATTTTCCATTCTTCTGGCAGCACTGAGCTCAGGGCCCAGAACTTGCTAGATGGGTTCTTTGCTGCTTGAGCCAGGCCTCCGCCCTTCTCTTTCCTCTGAATAGTCTCTGGGCTGGATATATTTCCTGGGGATTTCTTAATAGAATTTCCAAAGACAGTCACTTACTTTCCCTCATCCAGATAACATAGGAGACAGCGCTGAGAAACAGAGGTGAGAGAGTTATGACTATTTTGGGACAAGATGTTGTTCTCGTGAACCTGCCCCAGCTCTGTGCTCTCCGTGTACAGATTGGATGCCGAGTCCTGCAGTCCATTAAGAAGAGGCCAGAGCCATCCATTCATAGCCAAGCTCCCTGGCCGTCAGCCCCACTTGATATTAAAATCAAGAGGCACCAGTGGAATTGGGGGTCCTATTTGCTAGGTCCAGCAGACAGGAGAGCGTAAAGTGCCTCCCTGCGCTCTTGCTCTCTGCTGGAGCGTTTGTTTTGCACACTTGTGTTTTATTGGTAATTTGCTCTACTCAGCGGAAGACACCAAAGCCTGGCCACAGGACCTTCTGATGTACAAACAAATGCATTTAATTTGACTCAGTGTATTACCAGCATCATAATCCCCCTTTGACTCGAACATGATCGACTAATCTCATCCGTTCAGAGGGATAAGCCTGTCTCAGCCCTGATGACAGCTTAGGGAAAGAGAGAAATTAGGGCATTCTCAGAGATTACGCATTGTAACAACAGAGTCTGCTCAGAGGGGCCGCTCACAGGTGGTTCCTGAGGATGCGGGGGAGGATGGGGGGGAAAGAGAGGGGGATGGGCCAGTAGGGCACAGGCCTGGGGCGCCTGCCTGGGTGAGGGCGGTGCTTGTGCCAGGGCCTGGGAAGGTGTGTGACTCAGTGCCTGTGGGAGAGGGAGGGGTGGAGGGCGCCACCGCTGTGCTGCTATCCTCTGGAAAGGAGCTCCTGAGCACTCTGAGAGCAAGGGTCTGACTCCTGGGCAGGCTCCACATGTTGGAAGTCAGGAGCAGGGGGAGGCTGCCCAGACAGAGTGGGGAGGTGGTGGGGAGGTGCAGGAACCAGCACTTGGGAAAGCAGAGGGGGAAGGAGCAGTGGGTGTACTGTGTGGCCTCACTGTTAAGCTCCTCTGCAAACACAAACTTGGCTCCAGCACTTGCTGGTTTTCATGAGCACCAGATGGCACCAGGTAGCTTCCCTCAAGCTTGCCAGTGCTTGAACACACAGTGCTGACCAGGCCATCTGATGCCTGGTCATCTGGTAGATGTTCACACCCAGGCTGGGCCTCAGGACAGGTGGCACAGAGGAGGTGCTCTTGACAGAGTCCTCAACAGGGTCCTGACCCTGGGATTCCTGAGGAATGTGGTGGAATGCAGGGATTGTGGTGGAATGCAGTGGATGTGATGGAATGCAGTGGATGTGATAGAATGCAGTGGATGTGGTGGAATGCAGTGAAGTGGCGGAATGTAGTGGATGTGGTCGAATGCAGTGGATGTGGTGGAATGCAGTGGATGTGGATGTGGTGGAATGCAGTGGATATGGTAGAATGCAGTGTAGTGGTGGAATGCAGTGGCTGTGGTGGAATGCAGTGGCTGTGGTGGAATGCAGTGAGGTGGTGGAATGCAGTGTGGTGGTGGAATGCAGTGGATGTGGTGGAATGTGGTGGGTGTGGTGGAATGCGGTGGATGGGTGGAATGCAGTGTGGTGGTGAAATGCAGTGGATGTGATGAAATGCAGTGGATGTGATGGAATGCAGTGGATGTGGTGGAATGCAATTTGGTGGTGGAATGCAGTGTGGTGGTGGAATGCAGTGGATGTGGTGGAATGCAGTGGATGTGGTGGAATGCAGTGAGGTGGCAGAATGCAGTGGATATGGTAGAATGTAGTGGATGTGGAAGAATGCAGTGAATGTAGTGGAATGCAGTGGATGTGGATTGGTGGAATGCAGTGGATGTGATAGAATGCAGTGGATGTGGTGGAATGCAGTGGAAGTGGTAGAATGAAGTGAGGTGGTGGAATGCAGTGGATGTGGATGTGGTGGAATGCAGTGGATGTGGTGGAATGCAGTGTGGTGGTGAAATGCAGTGGATGTGATGGAATGCAGTAGATGTGGTGGAATGCAGTGGATGTGATGGAATGCACTGGATGTGGTGGAATGCAGTGGATGTGGTGGAATGCAGTGATGTGGTAGAATGCGGTGGATGTGGTGGAATGTGGTGGATGTGGTGGAATGCAGTGGATGTGGTGGAATGCAGTGGATGTGGTGGAATGCAGTGGATGTGGTGGAATGCAGTGGATGTGGATGTGGTGGAATCCAGTGGATGTGGTGGAATGCAGTGGATGTGATGGAATGCAGTGAGGTGGTGGAATGCAGTGGACATGGTGGAATGCGGTGGATGTGATGGAATGCAGTGGATGTGGTGGAATGCGATGGATGTGATGGAATGCAGAGGATGTGGTGGAATGCAGTGAGGTGGTGGAATGCAGTGGATGTGGTGGAATGCAGTGGATGTGGATGTGGTGGAATCCAGTGGATGTGGTGGAATGCAGTGGATGTGGATGTGGTGGAATCCAGTGGATGTGATGGAATGCAGTGAGGTGGTGGAATGCAGTGGATGTGGTGGAATGCGGTGGATGTGGTGGAATGCAGTGGATGTGATGGAATGCAGTGAGGTGGTGGAATGCAGTGGATGTGGTGGAATGCAGTGAATGTGGTGGAATGCAGTGTGGTGGTGGAATGCAGTGGATGTGGTGGAATGCAGTGGATGTGATGGAATGCAGTGGATGTGATGGAATGCAGTGGATGTGGTAGAATGCAGTGGATGTGGATGTGGTGGAATCCAGTGGATGTGATGGAATGCAGTGAAGTGGTGGAATGCAGTGGATGTGGTGGAATGCAGTGGATGTGATGGAATGCAATGGATGTGGTGGAATGCAGTGGATGTGGGGAATGCAGTGGGTGTGGGGAATGCAGTGGATGTGGTGGAATGCAGTAGATGTGGTGGAATGCAGTGGATGTGATGGAATGCAGTGAGGTGATGGAATGCAGTGGATGTGGTGGAATGCAGTGGATGTGGTGGAATGCAGTGGATGTGGTGGAATGCAATGTGGTGGTGGAATGCAGTGGATGTGGTGGAATGCAGTGGATGTGGTAGAATGCAGTGAGGTGGTGGAATGCAGTGTGGTGGTGAAATGCAGTGGATGTGATGGAATGCAGTAGATGTGGTGGAATGCAGTGGATGTGGTGGAATGCAGTGCGGTGGTGGAATGCAGTCGATGTGGTGGAATGCAGTGGATGTGATGGAATGCAGTGGATGTGGTGGAATGCAGTGGATGTGGTGGAATGCATTGGGGTGGTGGAATGCAGTGTGGTGGTAAAATGCAGTGGATGTGATGGAATTAAGTAGATGTGTTGGAATTCAGTGGATGTGATGGAATGCAGTGGATGTGGTGGAATGCAGTGGATGTGGTGGAATGCAGTGTGGTGCTGGAATGCATTGGATGTGGTGGAATGCAGTGGATGTGGTGGAATGCAGTGTGGTGGTAAATGCAGTGGATGTGATGGAATGCAGTGGATGTGGTGGAATGCAGTGGATGTGGTGGAATGCAGTGGATGTGGTGGAATGCAGTGGATGTGGTGGAATGCAGTGGGGGAGTCTGGTAATACTACTACTTCCCTTGGACACTTGTTCTGCCAGAGCCTGGTGTGGCTCTTCTCTTCCTGGCTGGAATATTCCGCATGGCAGCATCATTTGCTTGGGTTCTAAGCCGTGGTCAGCAAGGAAGTGGCCTTTCTAAGGAGATCCTGGGAGGAGAGGTGAGGACAGGGATGAAGCTGTGCCCCCTGGCGCTCCTGCAGCGAGTCATGTAGCCATTGGTGTGGGGAGACAGGGCCCCAGCCGGCCCACACTCCAGCACCAGGGTGCTGTGTGCTGGGGAGGCAGTGGGGTACACTGGCCTGGGTATGGTCCCTGGCATCCCAGAACAAGGCTGTGAGCAGGATAATGTGGCACCGAGGCTCCCCACAGAATCATGTGCTAAGGCCCCAGGTTGAAGCCCCAGAAAGTCAGAACCACACACGCCCACTGGACACATCCTACGTTGAAGAGAGTTCTCCCCAGGTTCAAGCTACCCCAGGGCCTCGTGATGCTGCAGCTGGCACGGCAGTAGCGTCTTCTCAGATGTCATTTGCTGAGGGATGTAGGTCAACCGGGCTAGGGTGAGCTGTCAGGACTGAGGTCCTTGTGAGGAAAGGAGGAGGCAGAAGGAGAAAGCCAGGTGAGGGTGAAGACGGAGCATGAGCTGCTGGGGCGTCTGCCAGCACCGCCCGGGGCTCCCGGCACTGCATAGCTTTCCCCAGTGAACCCAAGAACAGTTTTCAAATTCTTGTCCAGACTAAAACCCAGAAGTGTTACGGTTTTTCTGGAATGGATCATACCTGGGGGTGGATGGCCTCGGAGCCCCCAGACTCTCCGGTTGATGTTGGGAGTACAAGCTGGACTGGACTGTAAAACTCTTCAGGATATGAGGGAAAGAAAAGTCTAAAATGAAGAGGACCTTGCTGCTTTCCGGAGAGTGGTGTGGGCAGACAGCTCAACTCTGCCATCGTGAACGGATGGACATTCCCTTTCTGGAGCTCTCCTGACAGGAGCAGACAGAGGGCAGTTTGTCTTCTATCTGGAACTTTTATTCCACCCTTTGAAGACTTTTGTGGAGGGCATAAAACAAGCAAGGAAGTCGATGGGAACCACGGTCTCTTCACTGCAGGCCAGAAATTCCAAAAATGTGTAGGCTGTTTTCCTCCACTCTCCTGAAGAAAAGGTTATATTTCCTTTTTCAGTGCCTATAATCTTTTTAGAACCTTCCCTTTATGGAGCTCATAAACACCGCAGCACAGCCACAAATCACAACAGTGTGGGAGGAAACGCATCAAAAAAGCTACCTGGAAAGTGTGGCCAAGAGGCAAGGCATGGGGGGCGCTGACGTGCTCGGGGTGTTGTTGCCTGACAAGCCACTGGATGGGTGATGCCAGCTGTTGGGGACGTCTCTCAAGCACACTGCGCAGTTTTCCGACCTTCCCTCCTCGATAACTTGGGCTCTGATTTCTCTAGAAAGCATTGTTGCAGGAGAAACTTTTCTTTTGCCCTCACTGTGACCTAAGTAAGACATGGCAGCGGAGGGACTGCATGGAATCATAGTCTTGGCCCTGGTCACATGCTTCTGACATTTGTTCCTTTCTGAGTGTGGAAGGCTCTGGGCCATCTTCTCTACCCAGTACTTTCAGGGTACATGAGAAACGGACTGCAAATGGGGAGACTATTTCACAGGCTCTCTCAGTGCTAAAGCCGCGAGTGTCCTGTCCTGTCCTACCAAGACAGGGTCTGGAGACCAGAATACTGAATGCAGGCTCCCTCATGTGGAAATAGAACTTCCAGATTATCGGCAAAGATTCAGCAGCTACGCCAAGTCTGTGTCTCACCCAGCCTGCTCGTCTCCCACCGCTTCCCATCAAACCTTAGGTATTAAAGCGCGTTTGCTCCATTTAATGTAAATTGCAAAAGACACCGTTATATATTTATTTAGGCACTCCACCTTTACCATGAGTCCAGGAAGGCTGGCATGCACCTGCAATGTCAGCCTTCAGGTGGCCGAGGCTGTGGAGCTCATGGTCAAAGCCACTCTGGGTGACACAGAAAAGCTGTATCTCCAACAAACAAACAAGAATATCGTCTCTGGTTTCACTGAAGGCATACACACATTCTTTGGTCCCTAGGTATTCAGGAGGTCCAGATATGAACGCCCTGGTTTGACGGGAGGAAACTCCAGGAACTTAACTCCAGTCAGTGAAGGTAAGGCCGGACTTGACAAAAGGCTACAGGGAGGCAGTGCCCGCCATGAGTGAAAAGGCCGAGCAGAAGCTAGAAGCCCCAAATGTAGGCCCCAGTACGGCCTGCCTACACACAAAAGGATCTCAAGAGTTCATAATTTTTAAATGAGAGCATGGTGTTTCTGAAGTTGATCCTATGTTCCGTTAGTTACTGTGGAGTTTGCATGAAGTTAGCATGGTTGACGGCAGAGAATGTGTGTAGATCATGCTTCCGTCCCAAGAAGGTGAGGCTTCCTGTCCACAGCAGGGCTTTGAGGTTGAGGCTGGGCACTCAGAACACCGTCCACGGCTCGTGTCCATAGCTCCTGCCAGTCTTCGTGTCCAGAGGGCCCCTCGTGCCTCTCGCCGCTGTCTGGTTCAGGTT